>NW_011494640.1:737805-763655 GCF_000754665.1 Bison bison bison | reverse complement strand
ACTCCAGTACTCTTGCCTGGAGAATCCCAGGGACAGGGGAGCCTGGTGGGCTGCCGTCTCTGGGGTTGCACAGAGTCAGACACAACTGAAGTGACTTAGCAGCAGCAGCAGCATAGGGGTCACATTCATCTGTTTTTTTTTTTTTTGTATGCTTTGTGGTCTTTTCCTGGGATTTGGACATTTGAAGAAAAAGCCACCTCTAAGTCTTTATGGACTGGCTTCACACAGAGGAAGACCTTCACTCATTGACTTGATTAGAGATTGTGGATATTTCTCAGATTTTTCTGGGGCTGTACCTTTCAGCTTGTGTTGGTGATTTTCCAGTTAAAGAGGCTTGCCCCTGTTTCTTGTTAGGAGCTGGTAATAGCTTGTTCCCCTCTGGTGTCTATCTACATAGGACTGGCGTCTCCCCAGTGCTGTACGTGCTACGGCACTCACTTTTGTTCTCAGTGGCCCCCAACCTGGCACCTGGACTGTGCCACCACTACAGCCAGTGTTTCAAGTCAGGCAAGACACAAGCAATCCTCTGGCAGCGCCTGAAAGACCAGACTGTGGGGTGCATGCTTCACTCCTCTCTTTCCTTCTTGAGGGAGCAGCTGGGAGTTGAGACTTTTTCTTGTGAGTATACCATACCACACTGGGCATGAGGAGGACCTAGGGTAGGCAAATGCAACCAACTTTCCTACGTACTTCGATGAGGCTTTTATTGGCTTTGTGCTCACCTCGGTATTGCAACCTCTTCTGGATTCTCACAAAGGCACTTTTCTAAAATGTATTTATTTTTGAATTGGAGAATAATTGCTTTACAGAATTCTGTTGTTTTCTGTGAAACATTGACATGAATCAGTCACAAAGGCAATTGGATCTGTGTGCTGTTATTGGTGTTTCTGTAAGGCAGTGAGGGCTTAGGATTCTGTACAACTGTCTTGCTGATGTCACTCTTTCTTTTATTTTTGAAAGATAGTCTCACTGGGTATAGAATTTTGGTTTGATATTTATTTTATTTCAGCAATTTAAAGAGGTCACTAATTTTTCACCGAGCTTGTGTACTTTCGCCAGGGAAGCCTGGTGGGCTGCAGTCCATGAGGTCCCAAGGAGTTGCATGCGACTGAGCGACTGAACTGAACTGAACTTGCATACTATCTAAGAAGAAATCTACCACACTTCTTATTTTTGTTCCTCTGTATGTGTTGGCTATTTCCCCTTTGTCTGCCTTTAGGGTTTTCTCTTTCTTTTGTTTTCAGCAGTTGGCATATGGTGCAGTTAGTGTTTGGTTTTGTCTTGCTTTATGCTCTCTCACCTTATTGGGTCTGTTATTTCTGTGGTTACTGTCACTAATTTTGAAAAATTCTCAGTCATTATTTCTTTAGATAGTTCTTATATCATATTCTTCCCCTCTTCTGGAATTCCAGTTATGCATATGCCAGGTTGTTTGATATTGTTCTACAGATCTTGGGTGTTCCATTCTACTTTTCCTCCCCCTCACTATTTTGTCTTTCTTGGTTTCAGTTGGGTGATTTATGCTGACTCATCCATCTTTAAATTAACTGATTCTTTGGCTATAATGAATCTACTGATGATTTCTTTAAAGTCATTCTTTATCTCTGTTCTTGTGGTTTTTATTTGAGCATCTTCATTCTTTTTCTTATGATTTCTATATCTCTGGTGAGTTGTCAACTTGCACATTGTCAACTTTTTACATTAGAGTCTTTTATATATTAATACAGATATTAATGGGTTTCCCTGGTGGGTCAGTGGTAAAGAATTCACCTACCAATGTAGGAGGCTTGGGTTTGATCCCTGGGTTGGGAAGATACCCTGGAGTGGGAAATGGCAACCCACTCCAGTATTCTTGCCTGGAAAATTCCATGGACAGACGAGCCTGGTGGGCTACGGTCCCTAGGGTTGCCAAAATTGGACACAACTGAGCGTGCACACACACATGTATATTAGCAAATAATCATATTTATTTAAAATCCCATGTCATATACTTCTAACATCTGTATTTTATTACTTCATTTCTTCAGACTGTGTGTATTTTTGGTCTTGATTTTTGTATGCTTCATAGTTTTTGGTTGAAAGCCAGGTATCTTTGTAAGACTTCAGAGTCTGGGGTAAATACCCTTCATGCCTGGAAATGGGCACATCTTACCTTCTGTTAGGCCTCTATTGAGAAGACTTGGGTTAATCTAGTTAGGATCAGGGCTGAATTGTTGCTGTGTTTACCCTCAGTGCATAGTTTTAAAATCCTGCAGCAATACCTTCTGTGGGGTTGTTTTGCCAGAACAAAGTCTGTTCAGGCCTCAGCTTCAGGTTTTCCCTTTGCCCTGTGATTCAGAGATGGTCTTTTTGCAAGCTCTTCTTTCTCTGCTATCCCCCTTCTCTCAACAGTATTATGCCATTATCTGTTACTGAAAACTTATTAGCCTGGGGGTGGGGTGCTTCAGTCTTAGGAATATGCCACATCCCTGGTCTTGGAATGTGGTCTCATTTCTTCTGCTCCTTCCCCATCTAGGAAAGGAGTAAATGACAAACTACGGGTAGTTTGTATTCCTACCCCTCTCTCAGGACAGGTTTAAAACCCTGAAGGAGGAGCCAGGGCAGTATGACATGTCAAAAGAAGGTAAATGTGTCCGAGGTGGGAAAAACTCCGAGTGGTGGGAGTAAAGGCCAGAGAGAAGTGAGGTCAGGCTGGGCTGGAAGTTACCCTCCACTCAACGAAAGGGGAGAAGCTACTGAAGCTCCCTGCCTTCTATTCTCTTTATTAGAGTGAAACAAAAGCTGCTGGAGCTGAGAAAAAGGAGGCAAGGAATGCCACTCATGTGTCTGTCATTGTCCTCTTCTCCACTTAGCCAACCATGACAGAGCACACTGATACGGTTAGTTATATAATAGCCACCCCTTATCTGTGATTTCACTTTCCATAATTTCAGTTACTCGAGGTAGATCACACTCCAAAACTGTTATATGGAAAATTCTAGAAATAAAACAATTTGTAAGTTTTAAATTGTGCTCTGTTCTGGGTAGCATGATGAAATCTTGAGCCACCCTGCTCTGTCCCACCCAGGAAGTGACTCATCCTTTTGTCCAACATGTCCTGCCTGTTAGTCGCTTAGTAGTTACCTCAATGATCAGATAGACTGTGGCAGGATTGCAGAACCAGCGTTCAAGTAACCCCTATTTTACTTAATAATGGCCCCAAAGCAAGAGTGGTGATGCTGGCAACTTGGATATGCCAAAGAGAAGCTGTAAAGTGCTTTTTTTTTAAAAAGTGAAAACATGAAAGTGCTTGACTTAATAAGAAAAAAAATTGTATGCTGAGGTTGCTAAATCTATGGCAAGAATGAATTTTCTATCCATGAAATTGTAAAGAAGAAAAAAGAAATGCTTGCTAGCTTTGCTGTTGTACTTCAAACTGCAAAAGTTATGGCCATAGCACGGGATAACTGCTTAGTCAAGATGGAAAAGGCATTAAACTTGTACAATAAGATATTTTCAGAAAGAGAGGGACCACTTTCACATAACCTTTATTACAGCATATTGTTATAATTGTTCTACTTTAATATTACTTAATGTTATTAATCTCTTACTGTGCCTAATTTATAAGTTAAATTTTATCATAGATATGTGTGCCTAGGAAAAGCATAGTATATATAGGGATTGGTTCTATCCACAGTTTTAGACATCTACTGGGGGTCTTGGAAAGTATCTCCCATGGGTACGATTCAGTATTTTCAAAGGTTGGATCCTTCTCTCACGGCTCTTACCTCCTTTGCCCCATTTCTTTTTTCCTCCTGGAAACAATTTTGTTCAGAGACAGAAGGGACTTTATACTGACACACTTTGTCCCCTATACCCACCTCTTCTGTACATCATCCCTCTTTGTTTTCCAGTAGCATGGGACAAGCCTGGACTCTGACCCTCAAGGGCACTGAGGCAGAAGATGCCCTGACCCCAGGAAAGGCCCAGACAATGGCCATTTGTATCTTAGAGCACAGCCACCTTCAGAGGCTCCAGACAAAGCAGCAGGGATGTCTCATCAGACTGAGCACAAAGTGGGGTCCGTGGGAAGTGACACATGGGTGTCCGGTCACATCACAGTGGGTCCAGGATGCAGCAGGCCCCGGATGCAGGACCCCGTTTTAGGGATAGAATCACAAGCAGAATTACAGTCTGGGCAGAGAGGGGTTGGTTATAGAACAGGGAGCTGCTGAGGCACGGCCCACTCTGGGCAGCAGTTCTTTATTTTATTAGCACAAAAATAAAAGCAACAACATATGCTCATTTTAAAAGATTTTGAGGAATAAAGTGAGAGTCTTTCAACCCATGTCTTTATTCCCATTTTATAGATGAGAAAACTGAGGCATTTATTCCCTATGAGCACAAAACTGGGCTTTCATTTGCCTGATATGACACCAACAGCTCAGTGACTCATGGGGGAAACCACGAGGGCCTGGGGAGGGCTTGGGCTGTTAGAAACAATTGGCTCACTTGAGTGCAATGTATTCTTCTGAGTCTTTGTTGGCAAATCAATATTCAATTGTGCTACCCAGTGAGGTACCTGCCTCCCTGCTCAGGGATGACAGAGAAAAACAGACTTGATGAAATCTAAATAGAGGTGTCCTGAGAAACCCTATAGAGACATGTGCAGATGGTTCCCGAGGAGTCCGTTAATCTGAGGCTGATGAATTATCTGGGCAGGAGTCTCTGCCACTGGCATCCTTGCTTAGGACAGAAAAATTACTTCTCTTGTGGTGGTTACCTGGAGCGAGCTGGTCCATTTTTCTCCTTTATTACCATCTGAATTTCAGGAAAGTGTCTGCCCTCCCCTTTCTAAATGTGGGGTTTACTTGATGACTTCACTAGGCCTGGTGTCTGGGACCAGAGTGAGCTCTGCACTGCGGAGGACTTGGCCCCTGAGCTGAGGCTGCCATCAGTGGGTGTAATGGGTGGGTGGCTGGACATCAGCATTCATCACTGTCATCATCATTCTAGGGAGCACGAGCCGCTTCCCTTCCCCTGCTCTGTGGATGGCTGTGCCCAGCCTGAGGCAGCAGTGAACGCACTGAGGCGGGGAGTTCTCTGGGGTGTTGCCCAAGAGGAGGCGCTTCCAAATTTCACCTCTGCCCAGTGAGACTCCTCACTGGACTCTGAATCCTTCTTAACACCGATGATGACTAACAAGGATGGTGCTCCCTCCTCCAGGGCCTGGTGCCATATGCTTTGTGTGAATTACGTCTCCCAAGCTGCCAGAGAGCTACCGTTTTGCAAACAAAGAACCCGGGCTTGAAGAGATGGAGCACTTTGTCCAGAGCCACAGTGAAGAGGACTAAGCCCCTGAGCCCACCTGCTGAGGCTCCAGGAGGTGTTCTCCCTGGAGTTCCAGCCCAGGCAGAGGAGCTCTGTACACCTTTGCTGGAGGGTGGAGAAGAAATGCATGAAAGGAACTTTCTGAGAACTGGTCCACGCAGCCCATCATCAGTATCCATAGCGGGGAGGCGTGGCCAAGCAGCTGCAGCTCCCATTTGATTGGTTGCCTTTTCTAGGTAATTCTTCCTTGAGGGGATTGGGTGTCCTATATATCATGTTGGCCATAAAGTTCATTTAGGTTTCTCCAGAACATTCTACAGAAAAACCCGAATGAAATTTTTGGCCAACGTAATATAGGTTATTGTGTAGCATCCCTGGCCCTCGTCCCCTGGTTATCAAGTCATGAGTCATGACTACCCCTGAGTCATGACTGTCGAAAATCTCTCTGTAAATTGCCAAGTGTCCCCTGGAGGGGCAGAATCTGCCCCTGGTTGATAACCACTGTGCAGGGGCAAAAACAGACATTGGGTCACAGATATGAGTTTTTGTCTCTACTCTACCCTTTACTTGCTGTGTGACCACAAATTTGTTTCCAAACTGCTCCAAACCTCTCATTTTCATCAGGAACGCACAGATGAACCGACCTAACAGATCTCTTAATCGATTAAGTAGATCCTCATGAGAGGAGGCCTGGTACACAGTAGGTGCTCAATAAATATTGGTGGCTATAAGCGGCTCCAAAAAGCATTTCACTTTCCGAAGGGCAGGCGTGACCTCCAGAGAAGTCTCACTCAGCAGCCTCACTCTGGGAAAGAGAAATAGAAAATACTCTCACTCCAGATGTCAATGTCAGAAGATTTCTGAAAATGAACACTTTGCAAGGATGGGAAGAAAGGAAAGTGGAAGAGAAAGGAGGGGGTGGAAGTGGACGTTCAATGCGTAAGAGTTGGGGTGGGGCACATAAAAATCCGATTTTCTTTTCTCCTGAAAAATCAGGAGGTCTGATCCATTGCCCCCGGCTCCCCTAGCCTGGATAGTCACTGGAACTGGGCGGCTTCTGCCCCTCGATGGGCCTCGCTTAGGTTCTCTGTCAGGGCCCCGTCTCCCCGACCCCTGAAGGCCCCTCCGCTCGGGAACTGAACACCAGCATCGTATTCCTCCAACTATGTTCTTGTCACCTGAACACATCAGCCCCCAACGCTGGGAAGATTCCAGGGGGCGACCTTAGGCTGCAGGGTCAGTCCTGAGATGCTATGATGGGTTTTGGATCAATGTCACCTCCTCCGAGAGGTCTTGCTTGACCACCTGAGACAAACAGTCCCCACCCACCGCCCTCACTCTTCATACCTTCGCTGCATCAGGAAACGCTAACAGTGGATGGGCCGCTGTCCCTGGGCCAGGCTCCAAGGTGCCTGGTGGAAGACTGTCCTCACGCTGCATCAGAGAGGGAGCTGTTCCCGGTCAGAGACAGGCCAGGCTGCCTGGAAGGCAAGATGCCACTTCCTCTCTCTGCACAGCTGCCTTGCAAAAGCTCAGATACCGATATGCAATCACTGGCACAAGCTGTGCTCTCCTTTGGCTGAAAGACCCCCTGGTCTTTAAACACTGTCCTTTAAACATGGCCTAGGACAGGTCTAGCACACAGCAGACAGGTCACCATTTAATCATCATGACAGCCCAGGAAGAGGGGTCAGCTGGCTGATTCTGGCTCTGTTCTGATGATCTCTCTCTCTGTCTATCTCTCCCCTTCCCCCATCTCCACTACATAGATCAGCCACAGTGCTAAGCCCTTTCTACCTGTTATCTCATTTGACTGTCCCCAGCATCCTTTCAGGCAGGCTCTTGCATTAGTCCTGTTTCCCAGGGAGACTTGAAGGCTCCAAAACACTCAGAGATTCCTGTTGGATGACACAGCCCGGAGGTGATAGTACTGGGGACTGAACCCAGGTTGGTTGACCTGCAAGGCCTGTGATCACACACAACAGAGTCTCCTATGACCTGGGGCAAGACACATACGTGAGATAGCAAAAAAAAAAAAAAATGGGCAGGGAAGGAGAAGAGTAGAGAGGAAGAGATGGCTTGTCTCCAGATTGTGGTGGGGCCTTGAGAAAAAACTTCTCCATTTGGGGCCTTGATTTCTCCTCTGAAAAATGGGGGCAGGAGAGGCGTCTTGGGTGGTCTTAACCAGTACACTCCAAACCCAGCCCCGTCCCAGAAAGCCATGCCCTCCTGAGGCAGGCCAGTGTCTCCATCTCCACAAGCTCCTTCCTCAAGGCACTAAGAGATGAGGGAGCAAGATGTTCTCTGAGCATTCTCAGGGAGCAGAGGACAGGCCCTACCTGGGGACGTAGGCCTGTGAGCAAGCAGAGCATGGGCTGGGAGAATGCCTTCAAAGCTCCGAAGACCCTCGGTGCCTGTGAACCTCTGGGAGTCCTCCCTGGCTCTCAGCCAGTCCCCAGGGCCCACCAGGAAAGCTCCTAGAAGTCCTTCCTCAGCACCCCAACTTCTCACAGTTCCTCCAACCTGACCCTCGTGACCTGGCTCCCAGGCCCTTCACCACCCTGTTCCCTTCTCTGGATCCCTGGTGACTGTGGGAAACCCCAGTCTCCTGTGCAGCCTGAGAGTGGAAGCTCTCCTTGCCCCAGGCCTGGCCCCATCCCTGCGCCTGCAGTTGACAATTGCCCCTCCCTAGAGTCTGGGTCCCCGAATTCTGCCCCCAGAGATCTCAGGAGACACCTGAGCACTGGGAGTCAGTGGAGGATGGCCCAGCTGTACATCAGCCAGAGGCTCGCGGACCACAGCCTGGGTGGACAGTGGGCTCAGAGGGATGGGGCCACACAGAACTGGGACGGCTGACTGCCTGCATCATCCATACACATTTCAGTGACGTCCTGATGATGCCCAAAGGATGCTCACCAGTTGGAAACAGTGCCAGTGACCTTGGAGAGGCTAGGGAAGCAAAGGGAAAACCCATTCATGGACCCTCAGGTATGCGCTTTGCTGAGATAAGCCATTTCATCATTTTATTAGGACAGTTCTTTCCCAGCAAGCCATTGCCCATCTCTGGGCCTTAGTATCCTCCTCTGTGAAATAGGTGTTGATCTAGAGCCAGGCCTCTGGTCCCTTCCACTCTAGGATTCTGACATAAACCGGTAGATCAATAACCCACCCAACCCTTAGTTTCCTCCCTGTGAAATGAGCATGGGCCTGGAGGGCACTTCTCCAAGGTCCTTCCCATTCTAGGATTCCTCTGAGCCTCAATTTCTCCTCCTTTGAAATGGGGTGGTATCAATATCCATCTTGCCAGGGCTGTGGGGACGCAGTGAGGAGATGTGGGTGAAGTTCTGGGTGCAATGCTGGTACCTGGGAGGGGCTGCTGCCCTGATAGACTGGGCAGGGAGGGCATCCATCCACTCACCTCCACCCTGGGACGCTGCTGAGCCATCTAAGCTTTTCAGCAGCATTTTACCATTTTGTCCTCACAATCCACAGAGAGGATGAGGTAAAGGTCCTGGCAATCTGTTTGAAAGGCAGACCTTCTGTCCCCCAGCTGGTTAAAGCACCACAGAGGCCCTGCTGCTCTGAAAGCAAAGACCCCAACCTTGAACTTGGCTTTCAAGGCCCCACTTTTGCATTGACCTGAGTATGGAAACTGAGGCTCAGAGGAGACTTGCCAGACCACCCCACCTGCCTGGAGATGGCAGAGCTGGATTCAAACCCAGGCCCGTCTGGATTAGTCCCTGCGCTCAGCTGGTCCCTCAGACCACCCAAAAACACTGCCTCCAGGGTGTACGTGCCCCTCAGTTAGCGTTGTCACAGCTGGAAAAGACGCATCTTCCTAAATCTTTTGTTATGGTCACAGGCTGCCTGACCCAAGGCCGCAGGGACCCATCCTCCGCTTGCCTCCTGCCCTGGGCCTTCCCCGCAGGCTTGGGCTCACCCCTGATTTCCTCCCCCCAACTTCCCCACATCTACCCATGTGGACAGGAGCCCGTGGGAGGTGCCGGAGGCTCTGATTTTATCAGTCATGTTTGCCAAGGACATGGGAGCCTTTGAAGGGGATGAGTGATTCATAACCACGTGGTGTGAGTCCAACCCGAGGCCCATGTGGACCCTTATTAAAGAGCTCATAGCTCTGGTTTTGAAGGAGCTGAAGACAGTACAACTGATGTGTCTCTTCTCTTAGTAGGGTCTTTCGAAGCACCTGGAATCAGGCACACAAGGATCAGTCAAGAGGCGTCTGCGGTGGTTCAGGTGCAGACGAGAGCAGGGCAGCTGTAGTGGAGATGGCAGGAAGTGGGTGGACATGACTGGCCTCAGGGAGACTAAGAGGATTTGGTGCCCGTGAAGGGCACGACCCCCACACTGGTCAGAGGGCATGGGACCTATGGGAAGACTGACCATAAACCCTGGTGAATTGCTCTGTGCGCCACCAGCAGGCATGACAGACATGTCCTCAAAGGGCTACTCTGCACTCACAATGAAGTGGGGAGCTCTTCACAGGTCTGGAGAGCACAGGTGACTGTGGTGGGCATGTGAGCAGAGCTGATAGAAACAATCGCACCATGTACGACAGGCCACGCTTTGTCCTCAGTGCTTTTCATGGACACGTGTGATAATTCTCACAACACTCCTGTGAGGTATGAGCTGATATCACCCTGTTTTACAGGTGAGATCCAGAGAGGTTTAGTAACTTGTCCAAGGTCACACAGCAAGTTAGTGGCAAAGCTGGAACTTGCACTCAGGCAATAAATAGTTCCTAAGTCCATACTCTTAACTGTTTCTAGGAGATAACTATGTAGTTACTATTCTCAGGGAGCTTCAAGGCTATAAAATAAAATCATGGGCACACTGGAGGAAGTGAGAGAGAATTTCTGTCTGTAGGAACCAGAGAAGGCTTCCCTGGGGTGGCAACATTTTAACTCAGTCTTAAAAGGTAAGGACATTTGAAGAGGCAAAACTAAGATACCAATCAGGGCTGTTATTTCACAAACTCACTCTGGTCAGTTTCGAGGAAGCTTTCTTTCCAAAGTGTGCGCTGGAGTGCATTTGATCACACAGGATCATCACAGGATGACACCCAAGGTGGGAAGGAGATCAGAAAGGAGAGCCTCTGGCGTGTTTAGCTTCTGTTTCTGAAAATGGGAGTTCCATAAGCAGAGCAGTAAGTTTCTACTATTGAACAACAGCCAACAATGGTAGACACTCCACATTGTAATGGTGGAATCTGAGCAGAGAAGTGGCAAATGCATGAGTGTGTGTGGGGGAAGCTCCAGGCAACATTAGAGGAGACCTTCTGTTTGGTTGAAGCAGAAAAGCAAAAACACAAGGTTCTGTCTTAACCAAAACATACATCATGGCTCCCTATTGTGTTGTTAGAAAAGCCTGCACAACTGGATTTTATGTGTTTGTTAAAAATAGTCAAAAGGAGTTCTGAGGAAAGGTCTACGTGTGAGAGTCCTTGTCATTGAAATGCCCTACGTCATTTCATTGGGCTCAGCTCTTGTTTGACCATGGACTAAAGTGGACAGAGACGCCTGTGGAGGTGTGGTGGTCTCTCCAGCTTTCTGCATCTTTGACACTACCTCTATATCGCTTTCTGCAAAGATAAGTAAGCTAGTGTTTATGGCTGGACTCTCAAATGGCAAAAATAATGAGAATTCTTTCCACCGAAGATTCAGAAAAAGGAACTGGATTCCTGAAGAGGCAGGAAGCAGTGGCTTAGGAACCACCTCCCCACCGCCCCACCCCAACCCAAATACGTTTTAATCTGGAATGTAAAAAAAATATTTTTACTCTTGGAAAAAAAGACAAAGGATATTGAAAGCCTTAAAGTTTCTCTTCAAGCTGAAAAGGAATTTAAGTCAAAGGTTTTAAAAACTTCTATTAAATGTCATGCTATAAGTTATATCCCTGATTTCAAACATCAGCGAATGCATTATTTTTACCCCATTCAAGTTCTTCAAAAAGAATCAGTCCCCATTTAGACTGTAAGTGCTCCATGATTAACCATGAACTTCCTATGGTTATTCTTTCATTTTCACTGTCAACTTTATCTATAATTTTTTTTTAAAGCAATTTCCACTTGGTTTATTCCAGCTTGAATTCTACCAATGGCACTGGCTAAAAACAAAAGCAAAAACCACCAGGTCAACTTCCAAAGATCTCATCAGTGTAGGAAAGTTGGAACATACAAAAATCTTATCACCTAGAACAACCAAGCCTAACATCACGGCATATTTTCTTTCTTCTCTACAAATCCAGAAGAATAAAAATGAAATAAGATGAGGAAAAGACTCTGAAAACACAGCTCGATGTGCAATCTTTTTAGAAAACAAATTAAATTATGGTTCCAAAAAAGATTTTAATGGCAGGAAAATGCTCATGATAAATGTTAAGTTGCTAGTCGCTGGAGGTCCAGTGGTTAGGACTCAGCTGCTTTTACTGTGAGTAGATCCTGCTTCTATCCCTGGTCAGGGAAGTAGGATCCCACAAGATGCTCCCCTCCAAAAAAAGAAAAAAAAAAATGTTAAGCAAAGTTCTAGGTCCAAAATCTCCATTAAGTGCAAGACATGATTATATGTGCTATATAGAAGCATACCAACATCAACATGATTATCTTGGGGTATAAACCTCTTGTCATATCCTGCGCTACCAACTTTGAACAACAAGCAAGCATCACTTTAAAGGATCATGAAAAAAATAATGCCACTTGGAGGAGAGACAATAGGAACGTTAGCTCTCCAAGAAATGGCGCCAAGGCGCTCTAAAGAGCTTACAAATGTTTGGTTTCAAAAGCAAAGTATCAGGAGGAAGGAAGAGGGTGCAGGTGCGGGCGGGAGGGCGGGCAGGAGGGAGCGCGAGTCTTCGGACTGTAGGCGGTGCGCAGAGACGGCGTCCCCCGTGATTCTCTCTGGTGTATAAAAGGCCCTTGGGTGGCTCTGGGATCGGAGATCGCACTCGCTACTTCGCCTGCCGCCGCCTCCTGGAGCTCAAAGTCCTTCAGCCTGCGGAGCGCTGAGCACAGAGCCGACATGGGAGGAGGGCTGTTGAGCAGGCTCCCGCTGGGGCTGCTGCTTCTGTCACTGCTGCTCCAGCAGATGCATTCACAGCCTGTCACCACACCCGGCGAGGGAGCCAGCAGTGGCGCCGACGCGAGCGCCAGCGGAGGCGTCAGCGCCGTGCAGTCCGCGGTGGAAGTCATCCTGCTCTCCCTGTCCCTCCTTTTTCATCTCTGCTGCTGAGAGTCTCAGGCTGAGAAACAGCACCATTTTTGCCATTCAGCTTTTCAAACACAAATCACATGGCTTCTGGATGTTCAGCGTGGGAAGGGAAACAGCAGGTCTTCATCGAGTCTACAGCTTCCGCTCCATATTTCATTGACAGACAATACAATGTTAGATTTTATGTTCTTGAGAACATCAAATTTGACTGGTTTGAAGAGCATCTAAAGAAGGTCTGTCACTCAGTGTGAAATCTGTGGAATTTTGCGTACAAGACTGAAAGAAGAGCCTATAGCCAAAATTAGTGAATGATCTAATGTCATTAATCAGGGTTTAAAGAATATGGACTCTTACAGTTCTACCTTGAAAATAAGAATTGATTTAACCTTGATCTAAAGAAAAAAGGGTGGAATGAGGGATAGAGGGATTTCATTTTGATTCAGAAAATCTTTAAAGCCATTAAAATATTGGATAACCTCAAAAGCTTCTGTGATTCTCTTTATATATATGGGAAGGGGCCTCTGTGGTTACTGTGAAGCAGTGCTGATTTAATGCTGATATACCCTAAAGTGTTAAATTGTTAAGTTTTAATCGTTTTCTTGGAAACTCAACACTTTCTTCTGTGGTTTTGGATTTAACATTGCATTTGACTTTGTATGTGGTAATTGATACATGTCAGAGCTATGATGTGTTGGAGTCTACTCTAAATACGAGCTTAATGAATACATCTTGCTCATATCCTTCTAAAGGCTAAAGGCACTTTCCCATCATACATTCCAATCCAATGAGAGTGCCAGATTCATTTAGCTACCGTACTTGGTTCCAAAAACAAAAGTGCATTGACTCCAACTAACTTTAAAATGCTGCTTTTTATGGACAGATAGATGAGAGACCCTGGGCTTCCCAGGTGGCGCCAGTGGTAAAGGACCTACCTGCCAATGCAGGAGACATGAGACTCGGGTTCGATTCCTGGGTTGGGAAGATTCCCTGGAGGAGGGCAGGGCAACACACTTCAGTATTCTTGCCTGGAGAATCCCATGGACAGAAGAGCCTGGCAGGCTACAGCCCGTAGGGTCACACAGAGTTAGGGACATAGGGACATTACTGAAGAGCCTTAGCACACATGCAGACATATGAAATCCTGCTTCCTCTAAGCAATGGGACTTGTTTCCCAAGGAGGTAGGTGCTGGTCTTTTATTCATCATCAAAAATGAGCCTTATTCCAAACACCTTGGAATAAGGTCTTCAGCCACATGGTTTGACCTGTAGCACTTAATCTGCTGAGCAGAGGCTTGGGTGGGAGTCCAGAGGGGCACAAAGCAGACACTGGGCATTATTTTGTCCAGGTGTGCTCCCTGGGTCTCAGCCTCAGAGGTAGCCAAGCAGCCCAGAGTTCCTCAAAACCCCAAAACAATTATATGGTTTTCCTCCCAGTTCATGAAGGTGTAATCTCAAATAATTACAATCCTCCTGGGTCCACATCATCAGATCTACCACTCTTTCAACAAAACTTTGGTTGGGGATTTGCTAAGTCCCAGGTATTGGATAACATTTTCACACCTCTTATCTTATTTCTTCTCTAAGGAGTGAATGGTGGAATTTCAGCCACTAGGCTCAGGCTGATGGAGATAGCCCAGTGGAGTAGTTAAGACTGTAGGTTTATGAGTTATGTAGACTCGGGTTCAAATTCTGGCTCTTCTAAGTACTAGGAGGTGACATCAAGGAGGTCACTTTGTGTGTGTTAGTTCTAGACCAACCTTACGGAAAGTCACAGTAATAGAAGCTGCCTTGCTGGACTGTTGTGAAGATTAGACGAGACATTATATGTGAAGTGCTTGTCACCATCCTGGCACAAAGTTGTGCTCAAACAAGGTGGTGGACTTGAATCACTCCATAACTTCTCTCATGCATACTCTCTGAATTCATCAGCCTTATGAAAAGCACCCAGAGGCCCCATGCCTGCTTCTCCACCCTGAGGACCATACCATCGCCATCTGGGGAAAGGGCTGCCTGTATGGTGGAGTCTGGGCCAGGGAAGGCTAGCAGGAACACTTGTGAAGAGCTGACCTCCTGCCTGATCCTAGGTGAAGCATGTCCAAGCCAAGTTCGCACAGTCTAAGGTCATCACAGTGCCACAGAATGCTCCTCATCCCACTTTGCAGATGAGGAGGTCAGGGCTCAGGTAGGTTAAATGATGTACCATCAAGCTCTCAAAGCTGAAAAGAGCCAGCCCCAGGACTTGAGTCCAGGTAGCTCTGACACCAAAGGGCATATGCTTTTCAAATACTTCTTTGGAAGCTTGGAAACCACTGGAAGGATCATTCAGGGACAGGGTCTAAGTGCCAGGGTGGGGCACCAATGCTTGACCAATGTCAAGGCAGGTAGGAAGCGGGTGGAGGAGAGGAAACCATCAGGAGCCAGCCAGGCAGACTGGGCTAAGCATCTGGGGCTTTCTGCTCGTGTGTGTAATTTGTGCCCACCGCGAGGCCTGTAGCCTGTGTCTCAGCTTTGCCACCGTGGAGACTCAAACAGGTTCTGCTCTCCTCTGTGCCTGTTTCCTCCCCTGTAGGGTGGAGAGAGCAATGATTTCTCCATCTTTGGGCTGTCAGGAATATTAAACCAGAGCCATGGGCACTGTGCCTGCACACGGTAAGTGCTGAATAGAAGCTACCGATACATCACAGGACATCAGCTTGGTGGGCCGAACATGGCTTTTCCTTGCGGTCTTGGTCCTGAGAAAGGGCCAGCCGCCCTGTGGGGACACAACTCATTCACATAGAAGCCCAAACTCTTGCTTCCATATTTTCTTTTTTAAAAATGATTTACTTAGCTATTTTTGGCTATGCTGGGTCTTCGCTACTGCTCGGGTTTTTCTCTAGTTGTGGTGAGAGGGCTTCTCTTGCTGCGGAGCTGAGGCCCCAGGGTGTGGGGGCTTTAGTAGCTCTGGCACGTGGGCTCGGTAATTGTGGCTCCCCTGCTCTTGAGCACAGGCTCAATAGTTGTGGTGCGTGGGCTTAGTTGTTCTGAGGCATGTGGAATCTTCCTAGACTGAGGATCAAACCTGTGCCTCTTGCATGGGCAGATTCTTTACCACTGAGCCCCCAGGGGAGCCCACATTTTATTTTTAAGGGATAAGTCTATCGGTCAGCTTCTCATATGAACAATGACCACACTTCTCTCCCAGGAAAGTTTCACCAAGGTAGTAACAGTGTAGGTTCAGCTGTGGTGCTACCAGCGGTTAGAGGATGAGCCTAGTTCTGCCTAGGCGGACTCAGGTTCAAATCCTGGCCCTTACTGGGTGTAGGCAGTAACAGCAGACTTTTATGGAGCTGCACATTTTGCACATTTCCCTCATAATCATATAAAGTAGATCTATATTGGTTATCCCCAGTCTACAGCTGATGAAACAGAATCCTACAGGGGTTAAACTGTCCCATCTCACACGAGGCAAGTAGACTGAGGGTCATTTAACTCCTGCTGCCATTGTGAATTTTTGGATGATTCACTTAATCTCTCTAAACTTCAGTGCAGATAATGAAATGGAGGATAAGCGTCCCCACTTCACAGGGCTGCTGTCACGGGGTGGTGATGAAGTCCTGCATATGAAGTGCCCCCTCCCAAGGCTCAGTCCAGGTGTAAAACTGGCAAGAAGATACCAAAGGTACGACCTGAGAGGAGAGCCCTCCAGCCTGCCAGGACCTAGGGAGCCAGCTAGAGGTGAGGTGTTTATTTGCAAGAGCGATGCTTGGCTCTTCCAGATCAGACATGAGCCCTTCCCATCCTCCCCCATCCTCACATACAACACTGGTTCCAGGTGCAACTACCATTGCAGGTTTATTGACTGATTGTCCTGGAGGGGACCATCAGGGTAACCTGTGTTGCGTGTTTAATGGGTTCTGAACCTGCTGTCCTGACACACTGATCATAGAGATTAAAGGTGCCCAGAAAGCTACAAGGGGTGTGGTTGGCCTCCAGCCAGGATGGGGAGAAGCTGGCCACCACCAAGATGGTGATCAGCTTGCTGGGCCCCATCCCTTCATTTCCAATAAAGATGTAGGTGAGGTGAGAGTTGCAGTCAGAACAGGGGATAGACATCCTGTGTGAGGTGTCTGAGCACCCAGCCTGATGAGTTATGTGTTGGGGGTAAAACAGAGGGGGCCATGGTGGGAATCACTGCTTGGATTCAAATCTTGGTTCCATCACCTAGGAGCTGTGTAGACTCATGGGTCACATTCCTACCCTCTGTGCCTCAGTTTCCTCTCCTATAAAATGGGGTTATAAAGAGTTCCTGCCTCACGGGGTGGTTGTGAGAATTAAATGGGTTATGCACAGACAGTTTTAAACTGTGCCTAACTGTGGTCTGTGTCACTTGGGCATTTCATATTGCTGTGCTGACTGGGAAAAAGCATAACTTAAAAGTTGAGAATGATGTGCTTTTTTTTTTTGGCCATTACTGAGGAGCATAGCCTGGGAACCAGCCTTTCAGAGAGCTCTGAGGAACTCTTCCAAAGGGTAAGTGAGGAGCCAGGATATACAGGAATTTTTGCTTAAAAAAACAACAAAACTGAAAAAACATGTAGTCAAATATCAAAGATTACTGCTAATCCTAAAAAAACAGACTCATGTTAATGATTTTAGTGCTTTTCTATGTTTGGGAAGATGCAAGAGTCTAGGCTCATTGAAATTATTCCTTTGATATGTATGTTAGCTATCTAGGGCCAGTATTCTGTTTTTTTTTTCCCATCCTGAAGCCCCTAGGGCTGCACTGTCTAGGGTGACTGCGGTGGCTAGTGGCTTGACGGCCACAACATCTTTATTTACTGAAATTGCTGGTGATATTCTTTATCCACAGTTGTTAATATCATTAGCAGGAAGGCAGGAAGAAACAGTTGGACACCAGGAGGCAGGAGTCCTTAGCTGGGGTTCTGATCACCACTGGACTCTATGATGCAGAGCCTCCTGAGGTCACTGCCGACACCCTCTCTCAGGGATGCTTGCATTTTAAAAGATCTCAGTGTTGGCTTTCGGGTGGAATTTCAAGCACCACAACAGGGGGAGTGAGAGCCATTTTGAAGACTAAGGGGCTTCGTTCTCCTCAAACTCCTTGCCACGGTCAGAGCATATGGATACAGGAACATTTTCACTCCCGTCACGTGATGTCTTCCATCTTGGTCTCCGCGATTCCCCTTCATTTTCCAGAGACTCCAGGTGGCAGGCACAGGCCGGGAACTGGAGGCTGCTACTCTGTCCCTCAGTGACCTGGAACAAGTCATTCAGCCTCTCTCAGCCTCAGTTTTCCCAGCTAGTGTGGTTGGGATGAGATGCATCCCAGCCACACTGGCACACTATACAAATTCTGCTGGATGAAAAATTATGTGGCAGGAGCTGCTAAACAGTTGTGACTGTCTTGGTTTGGCTTTCCCATATTAACTGAACACACACACACACACACACACACAAGTTCCTATGTGATGCCCCTGCTGCTGGTCCTGGAACATACTTTGAGTAGAAAGAAGGAAGCATAGAGGCATCTGACAGACTTGAGCTTGAAACCCAGATCTACCACCTTGTCCCCATTTGGTAATTTGCTGAACCTCACTGCACCTCAGTCCCCTCCTCCCTGAAATGGAAATTGCACCCTGCAAGGTGACTTTGAGGACAATGAGATGAGGTGTGGGAGGCAGGTGGAACCTGTAGGGTGTGCATTGAGTGTCCAGTAGAAAATGGTGTCTCCTGATGATGATCCAACCAGTCCATTCTGAAGGAGATCAGCCCTGGGATTTCTTTGGAAGGAATGATGCTAAAGCTGAAACTCCAGTACTTTGGCCACCTCATGTGAAGAGTTGACTCATTGGAAAAGACTCTGATGCTGGGAGGGATTGCAGGCAGGAGGAGAAGGGGACGACAGAGGATGAGATGGCTGGATGGCATCACTGACTCAATGGACATGAGTCTGAGTGAACTCCGGGAGCTGGAGATGGACAGGGAGGCCTGGCGTGCTGCGATTCATGGGGTCACAAAAAGTCAGATACGACTGAGCGACTGAACTGAACTGATGATGATAACCAGCTCCAGGCAGTGGGCATTTCCTATGTGCCAGGCCCTGTGCCCACTGTGTGCTCGTGTGTGCTAAGTCGCTTCAGTTGTGTCCTACTCTTTGTGACACCACAGACTGTAGCCCACCAGGCTCCTCTGTCCATGGGAGTCTCCAGGCAAGAATACTGGAGGAAGGGTTACCATTTCCTTCTCCAGGGCATCTTCCTGACCTAGATACTGAACTGGAGTCTCCTGCATGGGAGACAGATTCTTTACCGTCTGAGCCACCAAGGAAGCCCCTGTGCCTATTACTTTGCATGAATTAAATAACCAAATCTCTGAACAATCCATTGATGAGGTTTCATCGTTTATACCCATTTTAGAGATAGGGAAAATGGAGCCAGAGAGATTGACCGCAGTTATCAGTCAGCTGTTCACTGGCTGGGCAAGTCCTCTTTGCTCTCCCTTAGGGACTGGATATTTGAAGACTATTTTCAGATCACTGAAGGGTATTCAGGCCACAGAGCTCTCTCCCATCCTCATTCAGCCCTGCTTGCTGTCCAATCCTGAGCCTGCCTTCAAATAGCTCCCTTTACCCAGAGAGGGAACCACTTCATTACAGAAAAAGAACCACTTCATTGCAAAAGGGCGCTTACAAGGACAAAACAAGGAGACCAATTAAAGTCACCTGGATCCAGCGTCATTCAGGAAATCGATGCGCTATGATTGCGGATCCAGAGTCTGCAGCAGCTGGCTAATTTTAGCTGGATCTTTGCAGGCTGCTCACTAGGCTTATGTGCCCCCGTGGACCAGCAGAGCGATTCTCAGAGTATCATTGATCTTTTGCCTAAAGTGTCCTAATGAAATACAAATTTGCTGTCACTCAGAGAGCTGTCTGCCATGGAGGCACAGAAGAAATGCTACCAGGAGAACAATAATCATAATTTCATTGTAAAGCCACCCTCTTACACCGTGCCAACCTCTATTGCCCGCCCCTTCTTGATCTTGGGTTCACAGCTCAGTTCCAGAAAATTGATGCCTCTGACTATCACAACTTTGTCACAGAGTGAGGGTGGGGAACAGCCATCCATTGGGTGTTAAAGTTATTTCCAGTTATGTGCAAGCTCCCTGTGATGAGGGCTCTTAGCCTCTTGCAGTGAGTTGGTGCCTATTTATTTTCAGGAGGTGGAGTTACTGGAAGGGTGTTAACAGTGCTCTTGACCCAGGGCACTCTGCCTGGTGTATGTGGCGAAGAAGGTAGTGGGGAAGGCTGGGAACCCCAGAAATGAAATTATTGTCTTTAAATATCAGTCTTGATACTGGGCCCACCCATGGGAGCTGAGCTTCCAGTGAGTGGTGGGCTGAACTCCATCCAAAGCCTCATCCAGGTGATATGAGCAGTGTCTATTGGATCTACTCTGTTCCAGAGGGTGCTGGGTTCTGAAAGGGGCACCGCTCCATCAGAACAGTATAATCCAGTTGGATATCTTTAGTCACCCCGAGACAGGTAGATTCTACTTAGCAGTACATCAAGCCTCTAAGCCCTGGCTCCTGCCTCCACCCCAGGGTTCTCCAGATGGGGGATGAGTCTCTGTGTGGGAAATTGGATGAAGGACATTGGTCTCCCCAGCCTGCATCTTGTGTGCCAAGACTCTAGCCTTTGCTGGAAGAGAATTTAGATATTATTTATTAAATAGTTTTATGTAAAATTTATATTATCATTAAGGATCATCTCACATTTTCTCAAACGAGATCTGACATGGATCCCCCAGCTCTCAAAATCATAGCAGCAGAGCATCTTAGGTTGAAGTGGGGAGGGGCCAACTTGGCCCTGCCCTCCCCTGTCCCCCCTGCTCTGGCTCCTGAAGCATCTCAAGGCCAAGACCAGCAGGTCCGTAAGCAGCTCTGGCCTCTGGAATGCAGTTCAAACTCTTTACCCTGGAATTTACAGTCTGCTCTTTGCCCCTCCCTCTCCATTTCTTGCCCATACTTTATGCTCTGGCCCCAGGGAGCTCCTCCCGACTTCGATCTCTACATGCCTTTCATGCCTCTGTGCCTTAGCTGATGCTGTTCCCCTGGCCTAGACTGCTCTGCACAGCCCATACCCGCTGCTCCCCCCTACTCAGCTTTTCCACCCCATAAATGCAGAGAGTAGCATCCACAGAAGATCTGACTCTGAAGTTGTATGCAGCTGAGTTGACGAAACACAGATTCACTCAGGATCCTTTCAGATCATGTGCTCATGCAGAAGTGTGTTGGGCAAATTTGTAAGCATTGCTTATGCTGCTATTAAAAATATTTATTTATTTATTTATTGCTAAACATATATGCATTAAATGACATGTGACGGGAACCTTGAACCTGCTTGTCTCTCAAGGCCAAAAGCGAATGTCTTCTTTTCCATGACCACCCTTGGAGGCAATGCATGACTTCCTTCTCTGTGCCCCCACATGAATGACTCCCTCCTCCACCCTTTGTTCTGACTTCTCTCCTCTTTCATATACTTCCTTCCATCCATACTAGGCATCTACACTGCATGACCAGGTACTCAAGGATAGCCACGGTATTGTATTCAGTTCTTATATCTGCTGCCACGTATGAACTTGGCCCATTGTTCATACCTGTATGAACAGTCCTATTCATCCAACAAATACCTGTAGAGTGAGTGAGAGGAAGAGAGAGGGATTTCTGAAGTTCACTGTTCATCAGGAGCCACGTGATGGATGTGACCACATGTGCTGGCGGTTGAGGGAACTGATCCAAGGTTAAAGCAACCTTGGATTTCTGAGACACACTCCACTTGGACATGATGTCTTTTGCATATTTCTGAATTTGATGTCCTTAAAAGGATTTATTTGAGAGGTATATAGCTGACTCTTCTTGAAATGTCTTTGGTTTTGTTTTCAGGGTAGCACTGCCTTCAAGGAGTGGGTTGGGAAGTGCTCCTTCCTCTCTCTTCCAAAAGAATTTGTGCTATCATTGCTATCATTTATTATCTAAAAGAGAAAAAGTAGTTAGGATTCACCAGTGAATCAGTCTAGGCCTGGTATTTCCTTCATGGGAAATTTTTAGTTAGAAATTCAAATTTGTTCAACAGATACAGGATGGTTAAGACTTTCTGTTTCTCTTTGTGTTAGTTTTGATGATTTGTGTCTTTAAAAGAATTGGACCATTTTGTTAAGCTGTCAAATTTATTGGCACATTATTATTCACAATTTTGAGTTATTATTGCTTAAGTTTTCATAAGATCTGTCATGATGTCCCTTATTTCATTCTTGATACTTGTGATTTGAGATTCTCTCCTGTTTTCTTGATGAGTCTATCTAAAGGTTTATCAATTGTATTATTCCTCTCAAAGAACCAGGTTTTGCTTTTATTAATTTTCTCTTATTGTCTATTATCAGAACATGATTTCTAACTCTTATATTTATTATTTCTGTTCCCTTTATTTTGAGGTTAACTTATTCTTTTTAATTTTAGCTTTTACTGCAATTTATATTTCTTTCTTGTTTTCTAAGTACTGAAGAGTGTAAATTTCCCTCTAAGTAGTGTTTTATGACTTAAAAATTTATGAATTTGGATATGCAGTATTTTCATTACCATTCACCTCAAAAAGGTTAAAAAAATTTTACTTGTGATTTCTCCTTTGACCTGTAGATTATTTAGATGTAAGCTGCTTTGTTCCTGAATTTAGGAGTTGTATAGATGTCTGTTGGGCTTCCCAGGTGGTGTTAGTGGTAAAGAACTTGCTGCCAGTGCTAGAGATGTAAGAATGTGGTTCGATCCCTGGACTGGGAAGATCCCCAGGAGGAGGGCATGTCAACCCTTTGCAGTATTCCTGCACGGAAAATCCCATGGATAGAGGAGCCTGGTGGGCTATGGTCCGTAGGGTTGCAAAGAGTCGAACACGACTGAAGTGACTTAGCACACACACATACATATAGATATCTGTTATTGATTTTTTGTTTAATTATGCTGTGGTCAAAGTTGATACTCTGTAGGATGTCAATCCTTATTAAAAATGTTTTGAGATTTGTTCTGTGGTACAGCATGTGATCTGTTTTAATGTGCACTCCATGTGCACTTGAAAAGGATCTATATTCTCCTGCTGATGGGTAAAGTATTCTACAAATATCATTGAGGTTAAGATGATATTGTCCAAGTCTTCAATATTCTTACTGATGTAATTGTGGCCTTCTCTGTTTCTCCTTTGGTTTTCTCTATTTGGGCTTCATTGCATTTTGAAGCTCTATTATTTGGTAATTTGATGCATACACATCTAGAAACATTATATATTACTGATGAATTGGCTCTTATCAAGACGTATCCTTCTTGATCTCTTGTAATATCTTTGTCCTGAAGTCTACTTTGCTGATCTTGAGATAACCACTCTAGCTTTCTTATGATTGATGTTTACATGGTCCATCTTGTCTTATTCTTTTCTTTCATCTTGTCTTATTCTTTTGAATCTGTGTCTTTAGTGTATAAAGTCAATGTTTCTTATAAACAGCAGAGAGGTAAGACTCTATTTTTAGCCCATCTGACAATATCTGCTTTTTAATTTGAATGCTCATACGATTTGCACTTGATAAAATCTAAAATATGGTTAGATTTAAGTCTGTCAGGTTTTTCTGTTTTAGTGCTATTTCTTTTCTATTTGTATCTTTAGTTTTTGTTCTACATTCCTCTTTATCTGCTACATTTTGAATAGAGTATGCATTTCTTATAATGTTCTGTTTTATATTCTCAGTTGTATTATTAGTTATATTTCTTTTCTGGTATCTTTTTAGAAGTTTCTTTATGGTTTACAATATTCAACTTTAATATAATACAGAGATTCTTCAAAGAATATTATACCACGTCACATGTAATGTAAGAACCTCACGACAGAATGCTCTTACTTCTCCCACTCCATCCTTTGTGCTGTCAAAAGGTATGAAGCTTTTGCTTGTCTGTGTTATAGATCCTGTACTACATTGACATTATTTTAGCTTTAAAGGGTTACCTTTTAACAAAAATTCTAAAAATGCCTCATATTTATTCACATCTATCCTGTTTCCAGTGCTTGTCATTCACTTTGTTTTCTTTTGTTATGATTTTTTATTATGTTTCTTTTGTTATGATTTTTTGTTATGATTTTTTATGTTTTGTTTTTGTTGTTTATGTTTTGTTTTATGTTTTTTTATGTTTTGTTATGATTTTTGTTATGATCTTTGTTTTCATTTGTTATGATTTTCCTTCCTCAGCCATGTCCAGTCTACTATAAGCCTGTCAAAGACATCCTTCATTTTGCTTACGTGTTTTTGATCTCTAGTATTTTTGTCATTCTTATGGTTTCCATACCTCTGCTTACATCACTCATCTGTTTTTGCATGCTGCCTACTTTATCCATTAGAGCCCTTAGCATTTTAATCATAGTTATTTTAAGCTCCTGGTGTGATAATTCCAATTCCTTGTCACATCTGGTTCTGATGTTTGTTCTATCTCTTCAAACTGTGCTTTTGCCTTTTAGTCTGTTTGGTAATTTTTTCTTGTTAGTCTGACCAGGGGTATTGGGTCAAAGAAACTGTAGTAGATAGACCTTTAGTGATGTGACCGTGAGGTCAGCAAACATTATCCTCAATGGTGAAAAATTGAAAGCATTTCCTCTAAAGTCAGGAACAAGACAAGGGTGCTCACTTTCACCATTACTATTCAACATAGTTTTGGAAGTTTTGGCCACAGCAATCAGAGCAGAAAAAGAAATAAAAGGAATCCAAATTGGAAAAGAAGAAGTAAAACTCTCACTATTTGCAGATGACATGATCCTCTACATAGAAAACCCTAAAGACTCCACCAGAAAATTACTAGAGCTAATCAATGACTATAGTAAAGTTGCAGGATATAAAATCAACACACAGAAATCCCTTGCATTCCTATACACTAATAATGAGAAAACAGAAAAAGAAATTAAGGAAACAATTCCATTCACCATTGCAACGGAAAGAATAAAATACTTAGGAATATATCTACCTAAAGAAACTAAAGACCTATATATAGAAAACTATAAAACACTGGTGAAAGAAATCAAAGAGGACACAAATAGATGGAGAAATATACCATGTTCATGGATTGGAAGAATCAATATAGTGAAAATGAGTATACTACCCAAAGCAATTTATAGATTCAATGCAATCCCTATCAAGCTACCAACAGTATTCTTCACAGAGCTAGAACAAATAATTTCACAATTTGTATGGAAATACAAAAAACCTCGAATAGCCAAAGCTATCTTGAGAAAGAAGAATGGAACTGGAGGAATCAACCTACCTGACTTCAGGCTCTACTATAAAGCCCCAGTTATCAGTATGGTACTGGCACAAAGACAGAAATATAGATCAATGGAACAAAATAGAAAGTCCAGAGATAAATCCACGCACATATGGACACCTTATCTTTGACAAAGGAGGCAAGAATATACAATGGATTAAAGACAATCTCTTTAACAAGTGGTGCTGGGAAATCTGGTCAACCACTTGTAAAAGAATGAAACTAGAACACTTTCTAACACCATACACAAAAATAAACTCAAAATGGATTAAAGATCTAAACATAAGACCAGAAACTATAAAACTCCTAGAGGAGAACATAGGCAAAACACTCTCTCACATACATCACAGCAGGATCCTCTATGACCCACTTCCCAGAATATTGGAAATAAAAGCAAAAATAAACAAATCAGGCCTAATTAACCTTAAAAGCTTCTGCACATCAAAGGAAACTATCAGCAAGGTGAAAAGACAGCCTTCAGAATGGGAGAAAATAATAGCAAATGAAGCAACTGACAAACAACTAATCTCAAAAATATACAAGCAACTCCTACAGCTCAACTCCAGAAAAATAAACGACCCAATCAAAAAATGGGCCAAAGAACTAAATAGACATTTATCCAAAGAAGACATACAGATGGCTAACAAACACATGAAAAGATGCTCAACATCACTCATTATCAGAGAAATGCAAATCAAAACCTCTATGAGGTACCATTTCACACCAGTCAGAATGGCTGCGATCCAAAAGTCTACAAATAATAAATGCTGGAGAGGGTGTGGAGAAAAGGGAACCCTCTTACACTGTTGGTGGGAATTCAAACTAGTACAGCCACTATGGAGAACAGTGTGAAGATTCCTTAAAAAACTGGAAATAGAACTGCCTTATGATCCAGCAATCCCACTGCTGGGCATACACACTGAGGAAACCAGAAGGGAAAGAGACACGTGTACCCCAATGTTCATCGCAGCA
>NW_011494640.1:709216-737705 GCF_000754665.1 Bison bison bison | reverse complement strand
CATGTGTACCCCAATGTTCATCGCAGCACTGTTTATAATAGCCAGGACATGGAAGCAACCTAGATGTCCATCAGCAGATGAATGGATAAGAAAGCTGAGGTACATATACACAATGGAGTATTACTCAGCCATTAAAAAGAATACATTTGAATCAGTTCTAATGAGGTGGATGAAACTGGAGCCTGTTATACAGAGTGAAGTAAGCCAGAAGGAAAAACACCAATACAGTATACTAACGCATATATATGGAATTTAGAAAGATGGTAACAATAACCCTGTGTACGAGACAGCAAAAGAGACACTGATGTATAGAACAGTCTTATGGACTCTGTGGGAGAGGGAGAGGGTGGGAAGATTTGGGAGAATGGCATTGAAACATGTGAAATATCATGTATGAAACAAGATGCCAGTCCAGGTTCGATGCACGATACTGGATGCTTGGGGCTCGTGCACTGGGACGACCCAGAGGGATGGTATGGGGAGGGAGGAGGGAGGAGGGTTCAGGATGGGGAACACATGTATACCTGTGGCGGATTCATTTTGATATTTGGCAAAACTAATACAATTATGTAAAGTTTAAAAATAAAATAAAATTAAAAAACAACAACAACAACAACAACAACAACAAAAAACGATGAGCATAGTCTGCCTCTCAGAGTTACAGTGGAGATGAAATGGCATCATGTATATAAAATTCATCACATAGTGCTTGGTGTATAATATATGTTCAGTAAATGAGAAGTGTTATTATGAATCAGTGCTTAGTGTAAGAGGCTATGATAGATAAAATCCTGGTAATGAAGATCCCAGAAGACCAGCATCTCTCTGCAGCCCTCATTGGTTTTTCAAGTGATGAATTGTACTTTTAAATATTTAAGCAGCCTTGGCTTCTCTGCATTAAAAGTTAATAAGTTCCTATTGAGCTCCTGTCAGCTGATTTTTACATCCCGTTGCTGACCCACTCAAAGTGTGGTGTCTTCTCAATTGGGTAAAGGGGCCGTGGGTGGCTTCCAAGGTGCTGCCAGAGCACACCCTGACAGCCACAGTGACAGAGGAGCTGTGACTGGAGTCTCATTCCAGAGCAGGAAGGGCTTCCACACTTTGCCCACCAGGCTCCTCACTTCAGTTTTCCAGGAAATCAGCGCTTTTCATGGTAACTTGCTTCTGATCAGAGTTAATGTGGGAACTCAATATCTGGAAGGCAGGCCCTGGAGGGTGCATTAACCCTCCCCATGCTGGGAGCTCCCACAGCAGCCTTTGCGGCAGTAGGAAGGTGAGAGCAGGAGGGCAGGAACCAGGAAGAAGTGCACTGAGGTGAAACCTCCAAGTAGGTCCATTTACTCCCATTTGCTCCAGGTTATCTTTAAATGAGACAAAAATATCCCCTAATCATCTTTATCTCAGTTCAGTGCTTCTAGAGAAGAGACACTTGACATTTAAAGTGGTAGGAAAAGGAAAAAAAGTACATGTATAAGAGAAATGTATTATTCAGTGGAAAGCACAGAATGGAGAAATGTTAGGGAACTCATATTAGGAGCCTCCTTAATGTCTTGAAATAAGGAACCAGCTTTGGAGAGAAGCCTCTCCTGCTGGGAAGTGTTTACAGGATTCCTGATACACATCCCTGTTGCAGCGAGGAGGAGACAGGCGGTTTGCCTCTGTGTCTTCATGTCTGGCATTCCCCCATTAAGCACCAAGACTGCCACATTTCCTTATAAGCCTTTTTGCCACTTCTGCCCAGCTCTCCTTTTGTCATCCATCTCCTGCCTACAAAACAGATCATTTTAGGCTGAAGAAATGTGCCCCCACCCCACTCTTCCTTTCTTCTCCATCTGTGTGTCAATTTTCCACAAATAGTGAGAATCTTATAATGAATGAATGATGCACAGAGGTGCCAGGCTGGGGTTGAGCAAAGTGCTCAGAGCATCATGTTATCCTGAGGTCGCATGCTGGGGGGATGTCAGCGCTGAGGCCAAGGAGAAAGGTCTTTGGTCCTGACCCCGAGAAAGACAAGATGCTGCATCTTGGAATGCTTTATCTCAGAGCAGGTGGCAAACCACACTAACAGCACGCGTATCAGCTGACCAGGAGCAGATAGCTCTTGGTTGGTGGAGACATATCATTTCTGGTCTGTGTCAGAAGAATAGGTCTGTGTTCTTAGAAACACAGTGTCAGGCAGTTTTAAATGTGTTGTTCTCTGCATCATAATTCTTTTCTAGGCAGAATGCCCTAGAAGTGGATCTACCAAATCAAAAACTTTGGATACACCTTGCCAGAATGCCTGGGTTTAAACCTTGACTCTGCCATTTGTAGCCTTTTAAGCATGGGAAAAAGTACTTTACTTCCCTGGGCTTCAGTTTCCTCATCTTTAAAGTGGGGATAATAATGGTATCCACCTCCTAGGATTGTCATGAGAATTAAAGCTTTCCTACTATTGTTTCTTAAATTGTTTTTATTGTTGTAATTAGAATGCCTTGAAAAAAACTTGTGCTTATTTATGTGCCCACAAGCATATTATAAGAGCATCTCCTGACTGCTTCAGAAATAATTATAAAGAAATCAGGAGAGCTAACTTCTTGTCTGGATCTGTTTGTGACTCAATGTATGATCTTGAATGAGTTTTTTCCTTCACTCTTAGTCTGTTTTCTCACCTGTTAAAAGAGACTGTGGTCTTAGGTGACCCCTGAAGTTCCTCTCAGGCCAGAGAATTTATGAATGGCAATATCTAGAAAATAACACACTCCTTTAAACAGGAGAAACATCTCCTTAACCATCTGAATGACTCTTTCAAATAGCTCAGCAAAACTTGTTTCATGGACAAACCAAAAATTGACTTCATACCTGATTTATGATAAGTTCTGAGGTATTTACACTTGCAACATCTGTCCATTTGTGCATTTAATTAGCATTGGTTGGAAAGCATTATGTGCTAGGTAGTATGATAGGTTTGGGGATACACAAATTCATTCATTTATTATTTTACTCATTTGTTCATCCAGCTAATAGATATCTTGTACTTGCTCTGTGTCAAGCAGTACTCCAGTGACCAAAACACACAATCATGAAAAAATACAGGCAAGGGTCTCATCTTGCTGGGACACTCCAGAAGTGGGGGTAGCTAATAAATGAGTCAACAATAGCAGATTGATTTCAGACGTGATGATGTGCATGAGGAAATAAGTGCAAGAAGAGGGCCCGGGACTGTGGGCGAGTGGGGCTATATAAAAACTCAGTAGGATGAAGTGACACTTGGGTAGGGGCCTAGATGGTGGGAAGGACCTAGCCATGTGGAATTTGCAGCAGAGAACACCAGGCAGATATCAGTAAATGCATAGGCGTGGAGGTGGGTTTTTAAAACATTTTTATGCAGGATAATAAATTGGCTAGCTCTGTAATGGGAGATGGTATTGGAGAGTAATTTAAAGAGTGTATTATTGAGCATAGCCTTCTGGGGTAGAATCTCAGCCTGAGTGTTGACGAACCGTGTTGTTCCATTTACTTCTGGCCTATAGTATTTCTGTGGAAAAGTCTGCTGTTTTTGGCATCCTTATTCCTGTGTATGGTGTCTTTTTTCTTTGGCTGCTGTTTAGATGTTTATCACTGATTTTAAATAATTTGATCACAATGTGACTTGGAATAGTTTTCTTCATGCTTTTTGTGCTTCACTTTGTTGAGATTCTTGAATTTGTGCATTTGTGGATTTTTTTAAATCCAGTTTGGAAAAAATTGCTCAATATTTATTCAGATGTATTTTTCACAATCATCCCTTTTGGGGGACTCTACTGAGGCTGTTTGGGCTTCTCTGGTGGCTTAGTGGTAAAGAATCCACCTGCCAATTCAGGAGACATGATTTCAATCCCTGGATTAAGAAGATTCTCTGGAGAAGGAAATGGGAACTCACTCCAGTATTCTTGCCTGGGAAATCCCATATACAGAGGAGCCTGGTGGGCTACAATCCTTGGGGTTATAAAATAGTTGGACTGATGTAGCAACTAAACCACCACCACGAGTTTTATTTGGGCATTGAAAAATATCTTGTATGGAATAAGTTAAATATTTTTGATCTTTTTTTCTTGGTTGCAGTCAAATTGCTTGAAAATACTTTGATTTTGTGAGACTTTATTTATTTATTTATTTAGTCTTTTTTTTTTTTTGCCCAGGAACAGATCAACCTTCAACCCAGGGCTAATTTACCTCAACTACTAGGTAATATCCTCTGAATACTCAGCCTCATTCCTCTGCGTTTCATGAAGTTCTATGGCTTCGGTTGGCTAGAAGTACTCCAGGTGAATTGTTCTACCGGTTGCTCTCCATTGTTTTTCTTCACCATAGTCTTGGATAGTTTACTCACATGCGTGTGCTGATCAGCTAAAACCTCAAGGGGACCCTCTGAAGTTCTCTGTCTCTCTCTCTGTAGCTCTCTCCTCTCTTTCCTATAAATACTAGCCCTCTCAACCTATAGAGTCCTCAACTGTCTCCTCTGCCCAGGGAGACTTCCGGGCTCTGCTTGAGCCCCCTTTCCTATGCTGGGCCTGAAAACACTGTCCAGACAGGCAGGGAAACTGTAGTGCTCACCTCCTTTGTTTTCCTTATTTCAAGGATCACTTTCCTGTGCTGCCTATTCTCCATATCTGTAACCTGTCGTATCATATATTTTACCTGAATTACAAGTTATTTAAGATACGCAGGTAAGTTTAGCCCCTGTTACTCCATTGTAATGGGAAGTGGAAGTCTTCTGGATTTACCTTGAAAGTAGCAGCAATCATTTTGAGAGTTAAAATTTACTGAGACAAGCCTTTGACTGTGTGGATCACCACAAACTGTGGAAAATTCTTAAAGAGATGGGAATACCAGACCACCAGACCTGCCTCTTGAGAAATCTGTATGCAGGTCAGGAAGCAACAATTAGAACTGGACATGGAACAACAGACTGGTTCCAAATAGGGAAAGGAGTATGTCAAGGCTGTATATTGTCACCCTGCTTATTTAACTTATATGCAGAATACATCATGAGAAATGCTAGGCTGGATGAAGCACAAGCTGGAATCAAGATTGTCGGGAGAAATAGCAATAACCTCAGATATGCAGATAACACCACTGTTATGGCAGAAAGTGAAGAGGAACCGAAAAGCCTCTTGATGAAAGTGAAAGAGAAGAGTGAAAAAGTTGGCTTAAAGCTCAACATTCAGAAAACTAATATCATGGCATCTGGTCCCATCACTTCATGGGAAATAGGTGGGGAAACAGTGGAAACAGTGACTGACTTTATTTTTTGGGGCTCCAAAATCACTGCAGGTGGTGACTGCAGCCTTGAAATTAAAAGACGCTTACTCCTTGGAAGAAAAGTTATGACCAACCTAGACAGCATATTAAAGCAGAGACATTACTTTGCCAACAAAGGTCCATCTAGTCAAGGCTATGGTTTTTCCAGTAGGCATGTATGAATGTGAGAGTTGGACTATAAAGAAAGCTGAGCACTGAAGAATTGATGCTTTTGAACTGTGGTCTTGAGAGTGCCTTGGACTGAAAGGAGATCCAACCAGTCCATCCTAAAGGAGATCAGTCCTGGGTGTTCATTAGAAGGACTGATGTTGAAGCTGAAACTCCAATACTTTGGCCACCTCATGCAAAGAGCTGACTCATTTGAAAAGACCCAGATGCTGGGAAAGATTGAAGGTGGGAGGAGAAGGGAACGACAGAGGACGAGATGGTTGGATGGCATCACTGACTCAATGGACATGAGTTTGGGTAAACTCTGGGAGTTGGTGATGGACAGGGAGGCCTGGTGTGCTGCAGTCCATGGGGTCGCAAAGAGTTAAACACGACTGAGTGACTGAACTGAACTGAACTGAACTAACCATGGACAGAAATGTCTCACATTTTTTATTTCTCCACCATAATTCCAGGAGGCATTCAGTGGTTCTCTGCTGCATATTTCTGCCTGAGGACACTCCTGATTTTCTTCCACTATTCAGCAGTACCCTTATTCTTCCTGTTTGCCCCTTTCCCAGTCTCTGTGTTCTTAGAGGGACTTGTAACTGACCACAACACTAAGTGTATAACCCAGAAGTGACTATCATCCCAATGACCATAGTGACTAGTATAGAAGTAGGCACATGGATCATATCTGGCCAGTAAGAATTTGTCCCTAGGGCTTGGCAAATGGATGATGGGCAGGGAAAGGACTCCCTTTGTCCTGGGATCACTGGCTGGGTTTATATAAGCCTGGAGCTATCTTTGACATACATGCTGCTCCCTCCACCCACACCCACTATATAGAATTTAGAAGGGGCCCATCTGCAGTGGGTGAGGATGAGCTGGATATCTGTCCTTTGTAGCTGAAGATTCCTGGCTAAAATGGATAACTGTGTAATGTGCTTATTTCATAGACCAAACATTAGGGAAACTCATGTTTAGAGAGTTTAAGAAACCAGTCCATCATGACTCAGGAAATGGTAAAGCTGGGATTCTTACCTAGGTCTGTGTGACTTAAGAGCTCTGCCCTTTATGACTCTCTTTACTGCTTCTCAGTGTGTGTTGGAGGGTGTTGATACTGAGAAAGACAGGATCAAATGTCAAAGGCAGAGTGGAGGGTAAACAAGAAAAAATCAGCCCGAAATAGGAATACCAGGGTGTGGCTGGACTGTTCTCAAGTGAGATGATGAGGCCAGAGGAGGAGTGAGGGGCCCTGAAGTCTCTTTTCTCTGCCTGGAGCATAGTATCCTGGCTTGTGGGAGCGGATGGGAGAAATCTGGGCAGGAATTCCAGGGAGTTTGCTAAGGGCAGTCAGTGTCAGAGCCAGTGAGCTGCAGAGGTGGGGTCTTTCTAAGGCCTTTGTGCCTTGGGCTGGGTGACCGTTGGGTAACCATGGTTGTGCTTTCTTTGGTTTGTGTCTGATTTTTGCCTCACTGCCTGTGCAACAGAATCAATTAATTGAAGCACTTTCCCTGTTTTATTCCCTCAGGCTCTGTAATTGCAGAGTTTTCTAAGCTGAAGACATACCATTTACAAAGTTATGGAGACTTTTCATCACTGCTAACACCTCAGGCAATTGGTTCTCAGTTTCCCCATCTCTGTCTTGGAAATTGTGGTCCTTCTCGTCTTCCTTTAAGTTTTAGAAACTTTTTCCTTTGTTTTTATCTGTATCTGTGCCGGAGTTAAAATTATCTTTCCTCGAGTTAAAATTTATTGTGGTCTTTGGCCAATTGTTTCCTCTCTCTGGGCCTCTGTGTTCTCATCTATAAGATGGTCACAGCTGGAAGCCAGTTATTCTTTAAGGGACCAACCTGGTCGTTGGTTCTGATCACAGAGTTGAAGGCGTATGAACCCTAAATAGTCCCAAAGGTCCTGCCTCTGCCCTATGGTCACATCCATGATCTCTTGCTGCTGCCCCCAACTCTGTCCATAGTGCCAGTCTCTGCCTGGGCCAAGGGGCTCCTTGGAGCTGGGTCATCCTGCCTTCAATGCTCTGCTCACAACTGGAGCTTCTTCTTCTTGACATATGTGGGCTCCCAGTGGGACAGTCCATCAGCCCCATCTAATGGCACTTTTTAGAACACAGTGCCCAACAGGGGGATGACATGTTTCTTCCCAAACCCTTCCCAGCACGCTAACTGTTGTCAGCATTTTTAGCCACTTGACTTGCTTCAGTGGCAAGCCTGTTTCCTCTTCTTTCCCCCAAATGTAGGTCTCATTTCGGGGAACTAATTGCCTTTCTTACCATGGGCCTCAGTCAGAGTAAACTGATTATAGACTTAAGAGAACTCCAAAGAGTTCACCAGGGCTGAGAGAGAGTATCCAAGGAAGGAAACTCTTGGAAGGGGGTCCCCTTTGTAAAGTTGGGCCCCCCTTTGCAAAGCTGGGCTTCCAGACATCAATGGAGAATATCTGCTTGCAGCCCCTGGATGGCAGAGAAGTCCACTGGGTTGTTCACCACAGTTTACAAACAAGAAAGAAAAGCCCTATGGGGTTCAGGTGAGCAGAGGTTGCTGGGCAGGCACTAGAGGGTATCCTATGTGTCTTGAGATCCTGGGAACTGGATTGCATGGTGTCTGTGTTGAGGAGATAGAAACTCGTCCTCACGATAATAGACACATATTCTGGATCTGGATTTGTGTTTTCTGCCCATAATTCCTCTTCTGTCATCATCATCTATGAACTTCAGAATGCCTTATCCACCACCATGCTTTCCTCATGGCACCACTTTTGATCAGGGAACTCACGACCCAGCAAGGAAAACACAACCATCAGCTCATGTCCACACACTTGAAAGTGGCTCAGTTCAGTTTAGTCGCTCAGTTGTGTCCGACTCTGCAACCCCATGGATGGCAGCATGCCAGGCTTTCCTGTCCATCACCAACTCCTGGCGCTTGCTCAAACTCATGTCCATTGAGTTGGTGATGCCATCCAACCATCTCATCTGCTGTCATCCCCTTTTCCTCTGGCCTTCAATCTTTGCCAGCATCATGGTCTTTTCCAGTGACTCAGTTCTTTGCATCAGGTGGCCAAAGTATTGGAGTTTCAGCTTCAGCATCAGCCCTTCCAATGAATATTCAGGACTGATTTCCTTTAGGATTGACTGGTTTGATCTCCTTACAGTCCAAGGAACTCTCAAGGGTCTTCTCCAACTCCACAGTTCAAAAGCATCAATTCTTCAGCGCTCAGCCTTCTTTATAGTCCAACTCTCACATCTATATGACTACTGGAAAAATCATAGCTTTGACTAGATGGAACTTTGTTGGCAAAGTAATGTCTCTGCTTTTTAACATGCTGTCTAGGTTTGTCATAGCTTTTCTTCCAAGGAGCAAGTGTCTTTTAATATCATGGCTGCAGCCACCATCTGCAGTGATTTTTAAGCCCAAGAAAATAAAGTCTGTCACTGTTTCCACTGTTTCCCCATCTATTTGCCATGAAGTGATGGGATCAGATTCAATGATCTTAGTTTTCTGACTGTTGAGTTTCCAGCCAAGTTTTTCACTCCCCTCTTTCACTTTCATCAAGAGGCTCTTTAGTTATTCTTTGCTTTCTGCCGTAACGGTGGTGTCATCTGCATATCTGAGGTTATTGATATTTCTCCTGGCTATCTTGATTCCAGCTTGTGCTTTGTCCAGCCTGGCATTTCTCATGATGTACTCGGAAGTGGCTGGCCTATTTGAAAGGTGGAATGGCTACTGAAGGCTCCGTTGTGGAGCCAATGGGAGAAAATGCCCTGGAAAGGTGGGTTCTCTTAAAGGTGCAGAGTATGCTTTGAATCCAGGACCATTATCAGATGTTGGCTTCCTTGCAGCCAGGACACCTGGGTTCAGGGGACAATGGGTGGAGGTGGGGGTGGCTTCTATCACCGCTTCACCTAGTAAGTCACTCACAGAGATTTTGCTCCCTGTCCTGGAAACTCTGAGCTCTTCTGGTTTGAGGAGCTTAGTCTTCAAGTGAGACAAAGGGGGACAAAGAACAAGATGGTTCTGCTGAATCAGAAGATGAAACTTTAGGGACTTCTGTGGTAGCCCAGTGGTTAAGAGTTCGTCTTCCAATGCAGGGGGTGTGAGTTCAATCCCTGGTCAGGGAGCTAAGATCTCATATGCATCTCAGCCAAAAAACTGAAACCTAAAACATAATCAGTGTTGAAACAAGTTCAATTAAAGACTTTAAAATGGTCCACGTCAAAAAATATCTTTAAAAAAAAAAGAAGATGAGATTGCACCTGGCCATTTTGGACTCCTATGACTTAACCAATAGGCCAAGAGAAGCTTAATCTAACTATCTGGGATGCTTTATTTATTCTAGTTACCAAGAGGGACTTGGGTGGCTACTACATAATGGAGGCAAAGAGGACTGTGTTTGAACCCAAGGGATTCTGTGGATTACCTCTTAGTACTTCCATGCTCCATAGTAAAGCTTAATGGAAAATCAAAAAGGCTGAGATAAATGAAGACTCAGATCCTTCAGAGATTAATGTTTGGGACACACTACCAGGTAAGGAGTTCTGATCACCAGAGATTTTGACTGAAGGCTATGGAAGCATGAAGTGAAGTGAAGTGAAAGTCGCTCAGTCATGTCTGACTCTTTGTGATCCCATGGACCATGGAATTCTCCAGGCCAGGATACTGGAGTGGGTAGCCTTTCCCTTCTCCAGGGGGTCTTCCCAACCCAGGGATCAAACCCAGGTCTCCCGCATTGCAGGCAGATTCTTTATCATCTGAGTCACAAGGGAATCCTCCTTGTTCGTTTTATTTCTGTGTTTATTTGTATATACCAAGCATTTTCTTCCCTGTTCTCCTTCTTCCCATTTTTATTTTATATACGAGTTGCTCAAGGTTAATTTTACAACTTAGTCTTTAGTTATGTTCAGTGAAACCATAACTAAATTTCAGCAGCAATTACTATATTCAGTGATGCTGTTACACAGTGGCCGTTGGGACTATGTATCTTCCCAATGTGAGAAAGGATGAGCATTTTTTCACTTCCCAAAACATAGCTGTATTTTGTCAAGTAAGAACAGAGAGTGGTTGGTTGTATATGGAGTCCAAATGTGTGCAGAAGAATACAGAAGCTGGTGGTGCCACCAGCTATCAGTCTGTTGCTGCTTACTTCAACGCTCACCCTTCAGTACCTGGTCTGCAGCGATGAACGGGACTCTTGAAGCATTTATTCTTTGCAGTGAGCACACTGCCGAGCTTTATCATTAGAGGGCACTGGAAGTACGCTACAGGAGGGAAGGGCCTGCTCTTCCTGGTTCTGGTTGCTGTGTTCTTGCTCCTGCTCCTGCCAATACTGCTGCTTCTGTGTAAGCCTAGCCCCAGTCCCTGGTGGAGAGGACCTGTCACCAGGTGGCTGGCAGGTCCCTGCAGGGAATGGTCCCCTACTGGGGAGTCAATGTATGTCTCTGTTGTTGGTGGATTAGTTTCTTAGTCACAGCATTGGCAAGATCAGTCTTGATAAGGGGAGATCCATGATGCTGAGCCCATGTGTAACCTCTATCCCCATGAGGTTAAACATGGCCACTGTTTACAAGTCCAATGCTGTTTTAAGGCAGTTCATTATGGAGTAGTTGGTTTTGCAGCAAAAGCTAACCTATATATGTTGGTAGGAGCCATGTTATGGGATAGCTTCTGTACTGGGCTAGGAATTCCGGGCTTTATGACAGGGCTTTAGTGCAGGTCTGAAGCCAGATGCCCAGGGTTCGAATCTGAGCTCTGTCATCAGCAACTGTAGGACATTGAACAAGTTACTTAATGTTTCTCACCCCAGTTTCTTCTTCTGCTAGCTGTGGACAACAACAGAATCTCTGTTTCAAGGGCTAGATTAAATGAATAAATACGTTTAAAAATCATAGGATAGTGTCCAGCCCTTCCCAAGTGTCAGGCAAAGCTGGCCCCTTTTGTCAGCCTCATGTTGGGGGATCCCACTTGCTATCTTTGCTGACCTTGGGGCTCTGGCCCACATCAGCTGACTCACATCCCCAGGACCAGCTGAGGGGTTTGTGATTTTAACCCTGTGATGTATGCCCCTGCCAGGCCAGGTCCTGGGTCTAACCAAAACCCTGGCCGTGGCCTGCTGAGGCCCATCAAGCTGCCCCACTGTGGGACTGCTCCTTTCTTGTATACAACTGAGATGGTCTAGGTTTTAACACAAGCATTCACAGCCCTCACAGGGCTCCAGGGAGAATATGATTCCATATGTGCCGGAGCCATTTTGTTGGTTGTTTCTCTAAACACCTGGAACCTTTGGGTACGGACTGCATTTAAAATGATGTCGGAGAAATTAGAGATGACACCAGTATTTCTATGACATATTGTCTGTCTTTATGCTAATGCTATGCTAAGTCACTTCAGTCGTGTCCAAATCTGTGCGACCCCATAGACGGCAGCCCACCAGGCTCCCCCATCTGTCTTTATGAGAAGTTAGCAAAGCATTGAGCCAACTCCAGTGTGGGGGCCTCCTGATCTGCTCTGAATCAGGGGCAAGGAGACCCTTTGGTTTTGCCTCCTCCCTCCACCCCTAGCTCAGAGCAATCCTCCCTGGGATTGTGGGCCTGAGGGTGGACTCCCCAGGGGACCTAAGAAAGTGGGGAGTCAGTGTCTCTGGGGAGTTCCAGGTGACGTAGGAACCAGGGCAGTGTGACATCCTCTTTCATCCTTATAATGAAACTAAGAGGAAAAGTGTATTACTTTCGTTACTTTAGGGATGCAGAAACTGAGGCTTAGAGAAGTGAGACAACTTGTCTAGGGGTCATGGGGCCAGGAGAAGTTCACTGTAGCAGCTCGGACTTGGGTCACCTCGGAGCAGGCCCTCTCCCTATGGTCTCATTTCACCTTCCCCGGCCCTAGGGCATTGCTGTTGCCGCTGATGCTTCACAGGTGGGGAAACAGCCTTGGGAAGGACCTGGAATTTTATCCTATGGCTCTCTGACCCCAGTGACCCTGTAACTGATGCCTTTGCATTGGTACTGAGTCACTGGGGCCCACGGCCAGACCTGTTGTGACAACAAAAAGAAAGTCTCTGCCCTTGATGGCACAGGAGAGCCTTGGGCACAGGGGTTCCAGAGCACCTATAGAAGACCCCTCTATTCTGAACTGAAGGCCTGGGAGGCTCAGCTGGGACCTGACCCAGGTGGTGAGAAAGGGCTCATCAGGGGCTTGAGGGGAAATGTGTTTGGACACTCTTACCTGGGGGCTGCTCTCTGGGACTCCTTTGGCATGCAATGTCCTGATGAGTCAAGTCTCCTGATGATGACCCCACCAGCACCAAAGTGACCACGGTCATGGCCACCTCAGTCAACATTCACAGGATGGGACTCGGCGTGGAGCAGAGTTGCTTTTCTCATCTTTCTCGTTCACAGGTCGCATCTGGAAAATGATGGAATTTGCACTGCTGCCTGCAAGAGGACTTCTGGCCAGGGGCTCTGGCTCCCCAGCCCCACCCAGCAACTCCCCAGATTGGTCCACACACAACCAACCTGTGTAAACAGGCTGGAGGTGCGGGTGGAGGGGCAGAGGGAAAACGGTGGAGAGGCGTGACTGGGTGTGGACTCTCAGGGGCCCTTCTGGCCTGGGTGTCTCCACTCTCTGGGGTAGTTTCACTCTGCTGGTCACGTCAGCAACCCAGACCCAGGCAAGAGAGGCAGGCAGGCTCCTGGAGGCGGGCTCAGGGCCATTTGAGCAGAGAATTCTGGGGTTCCCAGGTGGCACAGTGGCAAAGATGCCGCCTGCCAATGCAGGAGATACTGGAGACACAGGTTTGATCCCTGGGTCAGGAAGATCCCCTACAGTAGGAAATGGTGACCAGCTCCAGTATTCTTGCCTGGAACAGTCCATGGACAGAAGGAGCCTAGTGAGCTACAGTCCATGGGGCCGCAAAGAGTCAGACACGACCGAGTGACTAAATGCACACAGAGTGAGGTTAAAGAGGGGGTGGGGTGGGGGTGGGGGTGGGAGGTGGTGGTGTGTCCTCTAAAGCACAGATGCCTCTCCTGACCTGAAATAAGGGTGCGTGTGTGCTCAGTCACTTCTTGTGTCTGACTCTCCGACCCCATGGACTGCAGCCGGCCAGGCTCCTCTGTCCATTGGGCTTTTCAGGCAAGAACACTGGAGTGAGTTGCGTGCCCTTCTCAGGGTTATCTTCCAGACCCAGGGATCACACCCACGTCTCCTGTGTCTCCTGGATTGCCGGCAGATTCTTTACTGCTGAGCCACCGGGAAAGCCTGGTTTAAGGCTGTTTGTCATCTCCCTTCCCCAAGTCCTGTCCTAAGCTTGCAGACCTAAAGAAGCCCGCCCTGGTGGGCATCCCCTGCCAGAGCTGCCCGGCCTCCATCCTCACCTCCTTCAGCTCAGCCCCTCCCTTCCCCCTAGCGAGCCCACCTCCACTGGCCCAGCCTGGGTCTGCCCCGCCCAATGCGCCCACCCACGTGGCTCTGCTCAGATGGAGCTTGACCAAATCCTCTTAAAATGAGTTTTCCCTGTGTGTCAGCCCCTCAGCTCTCACTACACCAGTTCCTGAGCATTTAATAGGAGTGGAAAGATAGGAGAAAAATGCCCAGACATACGCTAATTGAGATCAGTGCTGAGACTCTGAGAGGTCCAAAGGTTAAAGATGCAACTGCTGCTGCTTCTGTGAATGGTGTGCTATAAACGCTGCCTGATGAGGAGTCTCCATTATCCTGGAAGTGTCTCTGTGAAGAGGGAGGGGAATCATCCCCAGCTTCCTCTGGCTTCCTGACAATTGGGCTGCAGGACAATCTCTGACCGTTGTCCACCCTGAGATCACAGGGATTCCACACAAACCAACCTGTACCGCCATTCAGAGTCTGCAGCTGGGTGCAATTCAGTTCAGCCAGAGTCGATGGATTTTTCCATCTTTCCTGCTGTAAGAGCACAAATAGGGTGGAAGTGACACATGCTGAGAGGCTCTTGTGGTCCAGCTCTTCACCTGGAGTATCTCTCAGCATAGTTATAGTCACCTGGCTAGGGAGGAGGCGGAACACAGAGGGCTGCTCACTCATGCCTGGGATTGTCCACCATTTACTGGGCATCTCCAAGCTTGGGACACATCCTGGGTGTGGGGAATGTGACAGTGACCTGGAAGCAGTCAGTTCTTGCGCTTAGAAGCCAAAAGGAGGAGCACATGATGGCAAGAGGGATAGGATGGGGGGCTTCCAGGCAGAATCCGGAGGGTGTAGTGAACTGAAGTTGCAGATGCAGAGCTGTTAGCCAGGTGAAGAAGAGTTGGAAGAGTGTTCCAGGCAGAGGGAGCAGCAATGCAAAGGCCTGGAAGCCAGAGAGGATCAAAAGAGCCTAGAGTACAAAAGGCAGGTTGGAGGGGACCTTTCCCAAGTTCACACAGCTGGAAAAGGGCAAAGCCAGGATCCTAACCCAGGCTGAGCTGCTGCAAGCATGGGGCTTGCCATCACCTACCTGGGTGGATGGGTCAGCCTTTGCAGCAGCTGAGAAGAGAGGTGACTCGAAGCCCAGGGTCCTGGAGGCAGTCAGGAAGCCTCATTCCTGGCCCTTCCTTTTAAGCTACCCCAGAACCTAATGTTGCCTCTGCAAGGTCCTTGTTTGTAACTGTCTTCGTAGGCATTCTGAGGTCTCCACATGTATCACCCCACGCCCAGGGCAGGCAGGGCCCAGGAGCTCCGGTGCCTGGGAGCCCCGATGCACCCCCTTTCTGTAACCACACTGGTCTCTCAAGGCCCGCCTCCCATCTGCCTGATTCGAGGACTCCTCCTGAGCGTCTAAGACTTCAGAGGCAGAGGGGTCAGAATTCACAGTGGAGTGGTAGAGCACTGGGCATGACCATGGCGAGAAAGGAGAATTCTCCAGGGACCCAGTGGGTGGTTTATACCAAAGGGAATCGCTTCGAGGTTTTTAGGGTAGCTGATGTTCTGCCTAATCCCAGAAGGCAGCCTTTGGGAGATATGGGTTTGAATCCCAGCTCTGCAATAAACCAGACTCATGGCACTAGGCAACCTAGGTCATATCCTGTGCCTCAGTATCCCCATCTGTAAAAGGGGATAATAAACTTGCTTTCCCACCTGGTTGTTGGGACAGTTGATGGGATAATCTGTTTAAAGTGCTGAGGATAGCACCTGGCACAGAACTCTCCATCACTCAGTCCTCTGTGCTCCCACCATCCCATTCAACCTCTCCCCCCTTTATCACTGTTATCACTTTGTCTTATCCCCACCCTTTATCACTGTTCATTCATTCACTCAGTTACTCATTCACCAATCATTGTTTGACACCTGCTCTGGAACACCTGGGCTGGGCATCGGGGAACAGAAGACTCGGCTCTGAGCAGACCCAGTCTGGTGCAGGGAGGTAGGACCTCACAGAGGTGGCATCACCCCCTGGTCACTCAGGCCTCTGCTCTGCTAGTCTGCTTCCTGAGGGCTTCTAGGTAGAAACGATATGACACAGTTGGCAGAACCGTCAAAGCAAAGAAATGAACAACAACAGTAAAGACAGATAGTTGCGTGAAATGTGCTGAGAAGGAATAAACTGACGAGAAACAAATGCCACATTTGGGGGGTGGGGGCCGTAGGGGGACCTTGGTAGGGGGGATTGGAAAGAACCTGAGGAGGGAGGAGAGGGCAGGAACTTGCAGCAGAGAGAGAAGATTCCTGGCCAAGTGCCCCCCAACCTCATGAAAATTACTTCACTCCAGTGGAGGTGGGGGAGGGTGGGGCTGTTATTTTACAGGGGAAGGACTGCAGCCCCAGGAAGGAGTGGAGTAAAATGGGGCCAAGTCACACAGCCAGGAAGGTCCCACCCAGGATCCACCCACCCACGTGGGGGCAGGGAGGAGTCAGGGCCGGGGAGGAGGAAGACCTTGTGGGACCGAGTGCCAGGGTCCTGATGAACGGCCTGGGAGGCCCCTCTGACCCCCAGGGATATGACCCCAAGGGCTGCAGGAAGTGCCTCTGTGGCCAGAAATGCAGCCTGGAATCAAGGGACAGAACAGCCAGTCCGGCTAACCTGGGAGGGTCCAGCTTAGCCGTGTGTCCCTGGGCAATGCACGTGGCCTCTCTGAGCCTTGCCTTCGTGGGGTCTGTGGAGGAGCAGCGCCAGCTTGGAGCTCATCTGCATTGACTCTGTGAGGGGAAGGGAGCGCTCAGACCCATGTCAGAGCCTGTGCTCTTCCCGGTGCTAGGATCACTCTCTGGCTCCTGGAATCTAGGACATGACCAGCTCAGCATGAAACAAGAGATGTGAGAAATGTTGCACCAGAAGCTCTCAGATCTACCAGGGGGCAGGGTAATTTGTTCCTGGTAAAGCAAATGTTTTGGGTTACTGTTGGACCATTTTTAATGTTGAATCTTTTCTGGTTTCCTCACTCTCACAGCCTACTAATTTCCAGTTTTCTTCTCTGCTTCCAATTCTACTTTGAGGCCTCAGTACCCTCCTCCTCTGTGGCATTTGTGAGATTTGTCCAAGAGTTCCGCGCTATTCCAGGCTCAGGGAAGCATCCTGGAGTTTCCTGTGCGGAAAGAAGATGACAGAAGGAGATGAAGACGTGACCCCACCTGCCCTCCAGAGTCTGGCTCCCATGGGACCCTGGGGTGGGGGTGGGGCCACATAGGCATCAGCATTGACAATGCATGGACACTCCCAGGGACAATGGAAGCAAAATCAAAAAGGTGACTGGCTGGCCCTGAAGATCAGGGAGGGCTTCCAGGAGGAGAAGACATCTGCGTTGAGTCTTAAAAAACAAATGCTAGGTCCGAGTATGTCAAGGGGATTCACCTCCGAGGTCATATTCATTGAAAGAAAGAATGAATAAGTGAGTGAATGAATGGATCTAATCCAGACCCTCCACTTGGTGCAGAGCTGGGTCTGGTGCCCTCTAGGCTCTGTCACAGCCTAGTGTGCCCTCTCCTCAACCCCAACAGACAGCCCTTCTGCTTTCCTGGGGGAGAAAGTCCCTAGTCCTCCTGCCACCAGAGGCTTCGGGCCACCTGACCTCTCTGATACAGACTTGTTGGGAGGCTTCTCCTGCAGCTGCAACCACCAAGCTGAGCTGTTCAGGTTCCTGGATAATGTGGAGGTGGGACCCAGATAAACATGGTCCATTTGCGGGTGGCCCAGGGGCTTCCCTGGTGGCTCAGACGTTAAAGCGTCTGCCTATAATGCGGGATACCTGGGTTCGATCCCTGGGTCAGGAAGATCCTCTGGAGAAGGAAATGGCAACCCATTCCAGTACTCTTGCCTGGAAAATCCCATGGACAGAGGAGCCTGGTAGGCTACAGTCCATGGGGTCGCAAAGAGTCGGACACGACTGAGCGACTTCACTAACACAGGGGCCACATTCTAGCAGACCAGCCCAACATGAGTTAAATGACTGGGTTTTTTTTTTTTTTTTTTTCATGTCAATGTGGATGCTTATCACGCTCTCACCCCTTTGGGGAAGCCGTTCCACCCCCTTTAAACCGAGGTGTTACTCCCTCCTTCAGGTTTTACTGTCCCTCCACTTCCCTCCATCACAATGCACCTTACTGTGGCCTCAGGAGTGTTCTGGAAACACAACTATTGTCATATCAATTCCCTCTGTGGCTTTTGGACTTCACTTAAAACACAATAGGATTCTGCTATTCTTGGGACAAAACCCCAGATTCCTTAGGGGCCTTTGAGGTCCCACACAGCCTGCCTCTTGCCTCCCCCATCTCTGCCCTCTAATCACACAGGTCAGCAGCTGTCTACCCACAGGGCCTTTGCACATGCTGTTCCTTTGTCTGAATGCTCTCCCCCATCCCTGAGCTCATGTGAAACTCCTGCTCATCGTTCAGATCCTGGCTCAGCTGTTCTAGTCTGCAGAGACCGCTTGGTGACATGCTGCCAAGCCCTGTGGGACCTCTCCTGCATGTGTGGCCTTGTGCTTCTTTGTGAGATTGATTAACCTCCTGCTCTGGACCGTGAGCTCCGTGGGGCGGGGACTGTGGCTCTGGTCCCTGCACAGCACATGTGATGCATAAATGAAGGGATATTGTCACTGTGGACCTCCCTCGGTTACTCTACTTCTTTCCCTGAGATGGGGATGATGGCCTCTGTCATCTCTATAGCCTAGTGCCATCTTGGGGTCTGCTCCTAACTGACATCATGAATACCTGTCAAAGGAAGGGAGGGCGGGAGAGGGGATTTGAGATTTAAAAGAGTCGCTGACTCACTGTCTGGGGTCCAGTCTGGAAAGCTGTCTGTGTCGAGAATGGCTGTGTCTCCCCACTACTCAGGCATCTGGCTCCCCTAATGGTCCCTGCTTCTCCAGCCCTGCCTGCACATGGACGAGACTGCCCCACAGAGCAGCTGATGTGCATTATCATGCCAGGTGGTGGTGTTTGGCTTATGCAGGCTCATTATAGGGAAGTGTGCTGTGAACACGGGCTTCGGAGGCAGAATACGGGGGAAACAGGCTAATTTCTCCAATTGTGGACATAATGGGGGGATTCTCACCTTCTCAGGGTGCTGATCCCATGGGGAATTGCAAGGGAAATCACAGGGGCTGCTGGCAGTGCAATTCTAGGGCTGATGAGACGTTTGCGGGAATCGGGTCTGGTGGGCCTGCTTGGCTGATGGAAAGTGGTCTAATGACCTCATCAGATACTAGTGAGACTACTGTCCTCTCAGAGCAGATGGGCAAGGTCACTGTCACCCTCGCTCCATTCAGAATCACCTGGGACAGACACGTGAATGTTCCCAGGAGCTCCTGCTCCACCCCGCCCACCACCCTTACATGGGGGCCGCCTCCAACATAGCCCAGGATGCAGCACCGCCTGCTTGGGGAGAGGTTCTGGGACATCTGCTCGAGGAAGACCTTGAAACTTCTCGTGGAGAATCCTAGCCCCAGAGGCCTAGAGAACTGGGAGCAGCAAGCTGTGAGTGGCTTCTCCCTCTCTGCATGCTCTTCTCCTCCAAATTAACATTTAGAGGCCAGCTTGGTCTCCCCATCCTCCAGGAAGCCCTCCTAGATGCCTCCAGCCCATGCTGGCCTCTTCCTTTCCTAACTCTTCTCCCATGCCCCGAGGGGCAGGGTTGGGTGGAGGAAGAAGCTTGGGCCTTAGCAGCAGAAGGCTGGAGTCTGGACTTGCTCTGCCATCCTGACCTCTGTGATCATGGGCAAATCACTTAATTTCTCTGGGACCCCATCAATCCAGGTAAAACAGAGGTGTTGATAGCAAGGATGATTGTGTGCTGTTCCCTTTTGGTATTTAGGTTAGCCTCCTATGTGGGGTGGTGAGATTCTCTATGGCAAGGACCAAGTCTGACTCTTTTCTATATTTCCTGGGTCAGCAGAAGAATACACAGATACAAATGTACTTGTCAATGCACAGTGTCCAGTGTGAGGGGTGACATTCTGGTACCCAGTTCCCCTCCTGGGACCGGACCTCAGTATTCTCTGCAGAGCACCCACTTCTTCTGGGCTTCCTGGGGCCTACCTGAATGACACATGTTCAGGGGGCTGCTCTCTGGAAGCCTGTGGGGTCCCTTGGACTCTTGCTTCTCTGGGACATACCACACAGAACTCTGTCACCCTCTACCAGAGAGCCGCGGACACAACATGTGGAGTGCTGTCTGGGAATCAGAGATCCTTGGCTCCAGACCCTATTCTTCCTAGCTTGTGACAACTCTCTGGTCAGGTCACATTTCCTTTGGGCATCCTCTTTTTCCTCAGGCCAATAAAAATAGCAGCTGCTCAAGAGGGAAACAGCAGAATGAGAAAGACTAGAGATCTCTTCACGAAAATTAGAGATACTAAGGGAACATTTCATGCAAAGATGGGCTCAATAAAGGATAGAAATGGTATGGGCCTAACAGAAGCAGAAGATATTAAGAAGAGGTGGCAAGAATACACAGAAGAATTATACAAAAAAGATCTTCATGATCCAGATAATCACGATGGTGTGATCACTCATCTAGAGCCAGGCATCCTGGAATGCAAAGTCAAGTGGGCCTTAGAAAGCATCACTATGAATAAAGCTAGTGGAGGTGATGGAATTCCAGCTGAGCCATTTCAAATCCTGAAAGATGATGCTGTGAGAGTGCTGCACTCAATATGCCAGGAAATTTGGGAAACTCAGCAGTGGCCACAGGACTGGAAAAGGTCAGTTTTCATTCCAATCCCAAAGAAAGGCAATGCCAGAGAATGTTCAAACTACCACACAATTGCACTCATCTCACACACTAGCAAAGTCATGCTCAAAATTCTCCAAGCCAGGCTTCAACAGTACATTAACCAAGATCTTTCAGATGTTCAAGCTGGTTTTAGAAAAGGCAGAGGAACCAGAGATCAAATTGCCAACATCTCCTGGATCATAGAAAAAGCAATAGAATTCAGAAAAACTTCTGCTTCATCGAGTATGCTAAAGCTTTTGACTGTGTGGATCATAACAGACTGCAGAAAATTCTTCAAGAGATGGGAATACCAGACCATCTTATCTGCCTCCTGAGAAATCTGTATGCAGGCCAAGAAGTAACAGTTAGAAGTGGACATGTAACAGTGGACTGGTTCCAAATTGGGAAAGGAGTACATCAAGGCTGTATATTGTCACCCTGCTTACTTAACTTCTATGCAGAGTACATCATGTGAAATGCTGGGCTGGATGAAGCATAAGCTTGAATCAAGATTGCTGGGAAAAATATCAATAAACTCAGATATGCAGAAGACACCACCCTTATGGCAGAAATCAAAGAGGAATTGAAGAGCCTCTTGATGAAAGTGAAAGAGGAGAGTGAAAAAGCGGGCTTAAAACTCAACATTCAAAAAACTAAGATCACGGCATCCCGTCCCATCAATTCATGGCAAATAGGAGACAATGGAAACAGTGAGAAACTTTATTTTCTTGGGCTCCAAAATCACTGCAGCCATGAAATGAAAAGATGCTCGCTCCTTGGAAGAAATGCTATGAGCAACCTAGACAACATGTTAAAAAGCAGAGACACTACTTTGACAACAAAGGTCCATCTAGTCAAAGCTATGGTTTTTCCAGTAGTCATGTATGGATGTGAGAGTTGGACCATAAAGACAGCTGAGTGCTGAAGAATTGATACTTGTCAACTGTGGTGTTAGAAAAGACTCTTGAGAGTCCTTTTACAGCAAGGAGATCAAACCTAAAGGAAATCAGTCCTGAATATTCATTGGAAGGACTGATACTGAAGCTGAAGCTCCAGTACTTTGGCCACCTGATGCTGATGTGAACTAACTCATTAGAAAAGACCCTGATGCTGGGAAAGATTAAAGATAGGAGAAGAAGGGGACGACAGAGGATGAGATGGTAGGATGGCATCACTGACTCAATGGACATGAGTTTGAGCAAGCTCTGGAAGTTGGTGATGGACAGGGAAGCCTGGCATACTTGTCCACGGTGTCATGAAGAGTCGGACATGACTGAGCGACTGAACTGAATGTCACGTGACTGGTCAGTGGCAGATTTCAGCCGAGGATTTTAGGTCAGGTCTGGGGAGCTCCAAAGCCCAGGTGTCTCCATTGGGCTCATTGTCTGTACTTGTGATGTGCTGAGAACATGCACTTAGTTAATGCTATTAGCCTTTTATTCCAGCATCTTCTGGCCCATGAGAGTCTAGTTCTAGACCAATTAGCCTGGAACCCATTTCCTTCTCTCCTTGGGGTTCTGCTTCCACACAGAAATGCAGGCCGCTTCCTTGAGCCCAGCCACCCTCTTCCAAATGTCAAGTGAACAGAGGTGGGGCTGCAGTGGGGAAAAGCCGATCTCTCTGATTCATGGCCCTGGCTAGGTTATTTGTAGCTCAGTGGTTCCTGAGAAAAGGGAGAGAGCTGAGGGCTTTAGGGGGCAGGAGAGATTTTTGGGTTCATTTAGGTTATTCTTCACAAATGTTTGCCTAACTCCTAGAGGAACCAAGCACTGCGTTTCCTCCCATGGTCATTAGAGATCAGGGCTCTCTAACTAGGTTAGGACTCAGTGGGTGTGGGTGATAGAAGCATGATTCAGACTGGCTGAGGGGCTTCCCTGGTGGCTCAGTGGTAAAGAATCTGCCTGCCAGGGCAGGAGACGTGGGTTTGATCCCTGGTCTGAGAAGCTCTCCCATGCCATGGAACAACTAGGCTCATGCGATGCAACTTTTGAGCCTGTGTTCTAGAGCCCAGAAGCTGCAACTGCTGAGCCCACATACTGCAAATACTTAAGCCCGCATGTCCTAGAGCCCATGCTCAGAAACAAGAGAAGCCACATGACGAGAAGCCTGTGCACCAGAGCTAGAGAGCAGTGCCCACTCACCACAACTAGAGGAAGCTCGTGCAAAGCAGTGAAGACCCAGCATAGCCAAAAATAAATAGATACAGTTATAAAAGAAGAAGTACATGCCACGTAGTGTGGCCAAAATTAAAAAGAAAAAAAGCTGGCTGAGACAGAAAGGGAAATGTGCTAGATGGTGAAACTTGGAAGTCTGGGGGAGTTGCTGGCTTCAGGTTTGCCTTGATCCAGGGGCACAAGCAGTAGTTCCTAGAAGCAGGCATCCTTCTAGCGCTGGGGATATTGTAGAGAGCTGAACAGTTGAGGAGCTCTGCCTTCGTGGGACTCATGTTCTATATAATTAGGACACACACGTGTTTCCTCTGTCTCTGCTTTTACACCTTTTCTTGCTGTATTTGTCTGGCTTTAGTCTCAGACAGGCTCTCCCGAAGATGGCTACAAGCAACTCAGTCTCATCCTCAACAATTTAGCAACCCCAAAGGAAAGTGGCGGCCTCTTAACCCCTTTCATCAGTCATACAGGGGCTAACTCTGAGGACCATGCTGGGTCTGAGCCCCATGCTGTGGCCAGGGGAATGAAAGTCACTGATAGGCTGGGCCTCAAACCATCGACAAAATGAAAAGGCAACCTACTGAATGAGAGAAAATATTTGCAAGTCACATATCTGATAAGTGGTTAATATCCCCAATATATAAAGAACTCTTACAACTTAATAGCAAAAACCCCCAAACAATCCAACTAAAATATGGGAAGAGGATCTGAATAGATATTTTCCCAGAGATATATAGATGGCAAATAGATACACAAAGAGATGCTCAACATCACTAATTACAAAGGAAATGCAAATAAAAACCACAATAAGCATTGTCTCACACCTGTTGGAAAGTCTGTGGTTAAAAGGACTTCCCAGGTGGCACTAGTGGTAAAGAATCTGCCTGCCAATGCAGGAGATGCAAAAGATGTGGGTTCACTACCTGGGTTGGGAAGATCCCCTGGAGAAGGAAATGGCAACTCACTCCAGGGTTCTCTCCCGTAAAGTCCCATGGACTTTATTATCCAGCCATAAGAAAGAATGAAATCTTGCCATTTGCAAGAACATGGATGGACCTTGAGGGCATTATGCTAGGTGAAGTAAGTCAGAAAAAGACAAATACCATATCATCTCATTTATATGGTGAACCAAAAAGAACTCACATGGGTTCATAGACACAAAAAACAGATTGGTGGCGCCAGAGGTAGGGAGTGAGGGCAGTGGGTGAGATGGGTGAGGAAGGTGAGAAGGAATAAACTTTCAGTTATAAAATACGTGACTCATGCGGATGTAATATATAGCATGGTGACCATAGTTAATGTACTGCGTATTTAAAAGATGCCGGAAGTGAAGTGAAGTCGCTCAGTCATGTCCGACTCTTTGCGACCCCATGGACTGTGGCCTATCCGGCTTCCTGCCTCCATGGGATTCTCCAGGCAACAGTACTGGAGTGGGTTGCCATTTCCTTCTCCAGGGGATCTTCCCAATCCAGGGATCAAACCCGGGTCTCCCGCATTCCAGGCAGACTCTTTAACCTCTGAGCCACCAGGGAAGCCCAAGAGAGTAGGTTTTAGAGTTCTCACCACAAGGAAAAGAAATTCTATAACTGTATATGGTGATGAATGTTAACAAGATGAATCGTGATGATCATTTCATATGTACAAATATCGAGTCAATATGTTATACAACTCCTGTATGTTAAAACGAACGTAATATTTTTTAAATTTATTTTATTGATGTACAGTTGATATACAAATGCTGTGTTAATCCCTACTGTACAGAAAAGTGATTCAGTTATACATATATAGGTACATTTTTTCATATTCTTTTCCATTTTGGTTTATCACAGGATATCAAATATAATTCCCTGTGCTATCAGTATGAAACTAATGTAATAAGACATCAATTAGATCCTAATAAAATATTATTTCAATAGCATAAAATATGAAATACTAAGGGATAAATCTGACAGAAGATGTGAAAGACGTGTACAGTTAAAATTAGGAAATATTGCTGAGGGAAACTGAAGAAGAACTAAGTAAATGAGAAATACTGTGTTCATGGGTCAGAACTCCATATTGTTAAGATGTCAATTCTTCCTAAATTAGTCTATAGATTCCATAAAACCCTGTTTTCTTTAGTCACTTAGCATTCCTTGCTGGATGCTGGGGAACATCCTACATAGGAGTTTATTTATTTTTTCTTAATATATGCATTTTATTGAAGTATAGTTGACTTAACAGGTCAACTATACTTTAGGTGCACAGCAAGGTGATTCAGTTATACATATAAAATATATTATTTTTCAGATTATTCTCCATTATAAATTTTCCTATAAATTTTCCATTTCTCTTATATTACAAGAGATTGACTATAGTTCCCTACGTTACACAGTAAACCTTTGTTGCTTGTTGCATATCTATTTTTTAAATTAGAAATCTAGCATTCTGTTCATACTAAGTCGAACAAGTGTAATTTTATTAATGTTCGTACAAATGACCTGCAGGCACTAATAGGTGTGAAATAAAATTTATTATTCACAGAGTAAATGGCAAAAGAATTCCCCAAAGAGTAGGGCTTGGTTTGGAGTGAATAAGACCGAGAGTGGTGGTGGCGGCTTTGAATTTTTATTGAGCTGGAGGGTGAAGCTGGAGGGGGCAGTGCCACACCCGGCCTGTGGCTTGAGTGATTTAAATTCCTCCAGGTGCCAAGGGACAGAGGGACATGCCGGGTTTCTTATCAGGACGCCCAGATGTGGATCAACAGGGAAAGAGGAGGAATGGAGTCTTGAAAGCTGTCAAAATAAATATGGCGTCTTTCTCATTATTACGAAGATATTTTTTTGATAACAGCCCTTCTGACCTGTGTGAGGTGAAACCTCATTGTAGTTTTGATTTGCATTTTTCTGATAATGAGTGATGTTGAGCATCTTTTCATGGGTATTAGCCATCTGGACGTCTTCTTTGGAGAAATGTCTGTTTAGGTCTTCTGCCCACTTTTCGACTGGGTTGTTTATTTTTCTGGTCTTAGCTGAGCTGCTTGTATATTTTGCAGAGTAATCTTTTGTCAGTTGTTTCATTTGCTATTATTTTCTCCCATTCTGAGGGCTGTCTTTTTGCCTTGTTTATAATTTCCTTTGCTGTGCAAAAGCTTTTGAGTTTAATTAGGTCCCATTTGTTTATCTTTGCTTTTATTTCCATTGCTCTAGAAGGTGGGCCATAGAGGATCTTGCTGTGATTTATGTCAAAGAGTGTTCTGCCTATGTTTCCCTCTAAGAGTTTTATATTAATAGTTTCTGGTCTTACCTTTAGGTCTTTAATCCATTGTGAGTTTATCTTTGTGTGTGGTGTTAAGAAGTGTTCTACTTTCATTCTTTTACACATAGCTGTCCAGTTTTCTCAGCACCATTTATTAAAGAGACTATCTTTTCTCCATTGCATATTCTTGCCTCGTCTGTCAAAGATAAGGTGCCCATAGGGGCATGGGTTTATCTCTGAGCTTTCTATCTTGGTCCTGTAGAATGGTTTCTTTTAAAAGTTAGAAACACACCTATCATACCGTGAAGCAATTCTGCTCCTAGGAATTTCCCCAAGACAAATGAAAGCACGTGTCCATATAAATACTTGTACATGAATATGTATAGCTTTGTTACAATGCCCCAAGCCAGAAACCATCCAAACATTCATCAACAGTTGAAAGAATAAGAACATGGTGGTACAATATACCCATACAATGGAATATGACTCACCTGTAAGAAGGTGTTGACTATTGATCTGTGCTCTATCATGGAGCACAGATAGGGCTTCTGTGGTTGCTCAGATGGTAAAGAACCTGCCTGCAATGCAGGAGACCTGGGTTCGATCCCTGGGTTGGGAAGATCCCTTGGAGAAGGGAAGGGTTCGATCCCTGGGTTGGGAAGATGCCCTGGAGAAGGGAAAGGCAACCCACTCCAGTATTCTTGCCTGGAAAATCCCATGGACAGAGGAGCCTGGTGCTACAGTCCATGGAGTTGCAAAGAGTTGGACACGACTGAGCAACTAACACATACACACTATCAAGGTTGCATCGCATGCACTGAGTGAAAGAAGGCAGATGTACTGAGATTCCATTTATAGAAAACTCTAGAAAACACAAGCTAATTTATAGTGACAGGAGATTGATGATTGCAGATGGGGACAGGGAGCAGAGAGAGTGATGCCTGATTGGCATGAGGAAAGTTAAGGATGATGATATGTTATTATCTTGATTGGGGCAATAGTTTTATGGGTGTATACATATGTTAAATGTGTGATATTTTACATTTTAAATATATATAGTTTTGTTGTTGTTTAGTCGCTAAATCATATCCAACTCTGTGACCCCCTGGACTGCAGCATGCCAGGCTTCCCTGTTCTTCACTATCTCCCCATAGTTTGCTCAAACTCATGTCCTTTAAGTCACTGATGCCATCCAACAATCTCATCCTCTGTCTCTCCCTTCTCCTCCTGTATAGTTTAGCATCATACAAATTAAATATCAATAAAGCTATAAAAAATTACTTGCCAAAAAGATAATGTTGTGTTAATGACAGTATCTATGAAGCACCTGTCTGTGGCTCCAGTACACAGAAGGCTCTAAATGGGCCGGTTGTATACAGAAGGCGCTCATGGAATGGCACTCATTGCTGTGGGGAAGATGGCGTGTGTTGCTGGCAAGTCAGCCTCCCCCATCTGACCATGACCTTCTCAAGCACAGAGCATCACCAAGCTTTCTCTCTGTGCCTGGAGCCCTGCACACGGTCCGAACTCTGCTGACATCTGCTGAGTCACTGGAAACTGACACAAAGGAGGGAAGGAAGGGGAGGGCACTTCATGCTCTTTGTCTCACAGCCACCAGGGCCTTGAACCTCTCTTGTTCATTGGTTCACAGCCGCGCACATCTCTGTGGGACATATAATACATTTCTTGGCAGTGGAGGGGTTATTTAAAGCTCCCTTTATAACAGCTGGACCTTGATGGAAACACATCAGTGTTACCCCTGGGGCCTGAGGAGGGCAGGAATGCATGGGCAGGATCTATTCTAAGCTTTTCAGAGATGTTCAGGACGTGAAGACACTGTCTGACCTTGGCTGTGTGATGGGGTATCCTCACGTTCACAGTGGACAGGTGTTTGTGAATGCGGCCGTGACTAGGGACACCAGCGGGGAGCCTTGTCCACGTCCTCCTCTAATCTCATCATTTCTTAGAAGTTCTCTGGGCTCATATGGCAGATACAAGAGGAAGTGCCTTTTTCAGAAGCATCAAAACCAGACCTCACTGGTGGCCATGGGGTTAAATCAGTCTATCCAGCATCGAGGATCTGATACGCGCACCATGAAACGTCAGAGTTCTGGGCTCGAGTCCTGACTACCCTTGATGAATTCAGAGAGAGTGGGCTCCTATCCTTCATCTTGCTGAGCCCCACTTTCCTTACCTGTAAAATAAACACTCCAACACTCATGGGACCGCTCCTTATTGAGAAATGTCATCACAAGTGGCTGATAGAGGTCGCCCACATGGCTGGGTCACCCACATGCTGGACAGAACTCCCCAGCCTCCAACCCCCTGGTTATATACAACCCCCCACCCTCCCGTCTCAGCTGCCTGACCAGCCTACGGGTGCAGAGAGTCTGTCACTGCAGAGTCATTCCTTTCATTCCCTCAATTTAGGCTCCTCGTTGAGAAATCTCTATCAGCCTTTGGTACCAGAAACTGTGCCCTTG
>NW_011494640.1:705441-709116 GCF_000754665.1 Bison bison bison | reverse complement strand
TTTTTGTCTAATGCACGGAGTGCTTACAACCGCTCCAGACATAGACCTGTACCTTCTCTTCTTTCCCTACTCCTCCTACTCACCCCATTCCTCTACCTCCTCCTCCCCATTCTTCATCATCAGAATTTGGGACTCAGTGCTAAGAAGATGGGTTAACTGATTATTATTATTTCCCCCAGGGCAACCTTTCTGGATAGCTTTAACATCCCTCCAGGTTGGTGGTGCCTGTGTTCCTGGCCAGTCAGACCACTGGCTCAGCCCAGGTTGAAGCTGGGAGGTCTTGGGCAGAGCAGCAGATGTACCCGGTTGGCCCCCGAGCCAGCCAGGGAAGCTGGGGGAGGGACTCTGGTGCTCTTGCCCACCTGGCATCAATCCCATGTCCTTGTCTTGATGGTGTCCTGGTTTTCCGCTGGGAGAAACAACTGACCTGCATGGCAGGAGCTCATGACACTTGGCCTTGCTTAGAGGCTCTCCTCTGCCCTGGAGGACAAGGAGGGCAGGCAAGGGGTTGGGACCAGCTCAGGCAGATCCCACCAACACTGGGCATTGTTTCCTCTTCTAGATCCAGGAGCTGACCTGGCAGCTCTCCACCCTGAGTCTGAATTGCTCCTCTTTCCTTCCATGTTAGGGCCACCCCCAGGCATCTGATACCTTCCTTTTTGGTCTCTGTTTCTTGTATTATCTGGAGTCCAATTATTATTCTTACATTATGCTGAGTCCTGCAACAGGGGCCAGGGCAAGGAAGAGCAGCTCATCCCTGGGTGCCCTGGCCTATCCTTGGGGCTGAGCAAATCCAGCCCCTGGACTTCAGGCTTGTAGGAAAGGGGAGTGAGGTCTGAGAAGGGGGCTCAGGCAACTTGCCTCTGATGAGGAGAGAAATGTACCAACAGTCCCTCCTCCAGCTCACCTCTCGTCAAGACGCAAGGGCCCTCAGGACCTGGGCCAGGTGCCAGGATGTGCCAGTGACACAGGGGTGCCCGTTGGCAGGTATGATGCTATTGGCTCCCCCTACCCCAGACCCTGACTCTCATGGCTGCTGAGCCCTTGTCTTGACTGTTTGATTAAAAGGGGACATTGAAGGCCACGCTGGTGTCAGCACATCATTGGAACAAGCAACATAAGCTCGTGATGGGCTAAGCCCTGTTATAGTCTTTTTATAACCACTCACAAGCTTGGTGGCTTTGGGCAAATGACATAACCTCTCCAAGCTTTGTTCTCCTCATCTCCGCTTCCGAAGCGGAGTTGATGGTGGCTCTGTTTCCTCGGGGCCTGTGGTGAGGGTCAAGTGAGTCAGTCCATAGAAAGCCCTTGGGACAGAGGTAAGCTGCTATTTACATCAGTTGCCATGACAACGATGCTGCTGGCGGTGGTGGTGATCAATCCCATTCCCACATCCCCTTTCCTGTCATCACGGGTCGCGTCCCCAAGGCTCTGTCGTCAAGGAGGGGCTTCATTCCTTCTCACTGGCTTTGTTTATCCTAAAACCCACATCTTGGAGGAGGGCCAAGTGTTTACAGCTTCGTCTTGCTCAGCAAGGCAGTTTAGTACCACTGGGAACTGAAACATCTCTGTAGTCAGGCTGGCACTGACCAGCATGAGGCTGTCGCCTCTTGCCTTCTGATCACTATAATTATGTCTCATAGTCAGAATGACGTTTTCCCCCTCCTTTCTCACCTCCCAAAGAGAGAAGACTGTCAACAGGATCTATGCCCTGGGCAAGACCTCACCACTGGAATAGGGATCATGCTAGGAGAGCATCTGATCCAACCTGTTCATGGGGAAGGGAATCCCAGGGGGAAGGAGAAGCTGGGGAAACTGAGGCCTGGAGTGGAGAGGCAACCTGCCCCAGATCACACAGGGAGTTGGTGACAGGACAGATTAGGGCTTGAATTCCTGACCCAGGACTGAAACCCTGTCTGTCATAGTGACATGGACCCTAGGGTCTGGGGTGAGTGGGGCCAGAATTCTAAGCCTGGCACAGACAAGGGAAGGGCAAGTTTGGGCCAGAGGAATGGACTTGGGTGGAAGGGATGAGATTAAGTGCTTGGGTCACGCTGGGCCCCTTGAGGTCTAGAAGGAACAGTGGCTCCGTGTCCCCCAGTTCTGACTGAGCTAGTGCACAGACTGGAAACTGGTGTCAAGGCAGCCTGGGATGAAACTGTCATAGGCTCTCAGTGAAATGAGAGAAACAGGCCAATATGGACTGCTGGTGTAAGGTTGCCAATTGTTAACACCTCCCAAATGGGTGTCACCTGATTCTAGCTTGGGAAATGCCATGCGAAGGCATTTAAAAGTCAGTGAGATTTAACATGAAACTTCCACAGAATTGGCTGGGCTTTCCTGCGAGTCTGAGTGCCATGTTAGGAGATGCAAGTGCGTGTCTGCTCTATGCACTGACCTGTGATGTAACACAGCTTCCCTGGTGGCTCAGATGGTAAAGAATCTGCCTACCAGTGTAGGAGACACGGGTTCGATCCCTGGGTCGGGAAGATCCCCTGGAGGATATGGCGACCCACTCCAGTATTCTTGCCTGGAAAATCTCATAGACAGAGGAGCCTCGTGGGCTACAGTCCATGGGGTTGCAAAGAGTTGGACATGACTAAGCATGCACGAACTAGTACTACTAGAGATGGAGAGAGCTCGGTGGAGGATGTCGGGAGGGAGTCACCTGACAGAGATAAAACCTGCAGCCTGGGGATGGAGCCAGCCCCGTGCTCTACAGGGAGGGACCCTGGGAATATAAACACCCTGATCTTCCCTCTTTCCCTAATCTCCTGCTGGGGCGCCCTATTACCAGACCTGGAAGCCAGAGGGGTGCAGGGTCCCCTGGATAAGGATGCTAAGGTCAGCCCCAGGAGGACAGAGCAAGGGGACAGATTCTCCAGATGGAGAATCTGGAGGAGGATACGGGGGACCCCAGCACAGGGGAGGTGCCTCTTCAGGGCAGTGCTTGGGGAAGACATGGCTTTGGAGCTGAGTCCTGAGGACAGGGAGGGTTGGGCCGGGAGAAGAGCTAGTGGAAGGGAGTTCCTGGCGGAGGGAACAGCAGGAGCAAAGGAATGGATGTGGGCAGGGTCCAGGTCCCACAGGCCAGGTGGTAAGGAGCTTGCATTTGATTTTAAGTTCACTGGGAGGCACGGGTGTGCACGTGTGTGCTGTCACTTCAGTCGCGTTCGACTCTTTGCGACCCTGTGGACCGTAGATCCCCAGGCTCCTCTGTCCATGGGATTCTTCAGGCAAGAATACTGGAGTGGGTTGCCATGCCCTCATCCAGGAGATCTTCCCAACCCAGGGATTGAACCCAAGTCTGTTACATCTACCTGTATTGGTAGGCAGGTTTTTAACCGCTAATGCCACCTCGGAAGCCCAGGCAGGGGTGAGTTCTCAGCAAAAAGTGACATGATCTGACTCCTCTGAGGGGGCTGTGGCTTGGAACCAGGGAGGGGTGAAGGCAGGAGGCTGGTGGGGAACCTAGCAGATGAGAAGTCTGGACCAGGGCAGGAGAAAGAGACGAGGCCAGAGAGGAGTGTATTTTGGAGGAAGAACCTAAGAATTGGCTGGTGGGTCAGAGGTAGCGGCAAAGGACCCTGGAGTCAGGGTCCACCCAGTGGTCTCCTGCCCTCAGCACCTGTGAGTTGGCTGGAGAGAGGGGTGGAGGGGGGGGATGTCTCCAGG
>NW_011494640.1:702411-705341 GCF_000754665.1 Bison bison bison | reverse complement strand
GGTTTGACCTTCCTGTGCTCACCCAGTCCTGCACGGGTCCAGACAGTCTTGCCACCCCCAGACACTGCAATGCAGTTATGAGGTAGGCTCTGCTGAGGGATCCAGGAGATGACCCCAACTCAGAGAAAATACCTTCAAACACATGTGATTCCTGGCCCCCCTGCCCTGGTAGGTGGACGGTCCTGGGGACTGGGCAGCCCTGCACATTGGATGGGTATTGGCTCTGGGTGTGTCCCACCCAGGCCAGGCAGGGGCACCGTGCCCTGATGCAAGGGTGGGTGCCAGGCCAAGGCCATCTCTCTGGGGAGACAGGGAGCCATGGCAGGTTTCTGGCCAGTCTGCCACTAGGGCAAGAGGGAGGATCAGAGCCTGCGAGATGAGAAGCTGGGGCAATGGTATGGGTGAGTGAACCCGGCCAGGACAGACCCCGGGAGAGCCTGGAGGGACGGCGGCTTCAGTGTCCGAGTGGCTGGAGCTTCCTTTACAGACTTTTCCCCCTTCCAGGCTCACCTCGTCGGGGCCACAGAACCTTGGCCCGAGTCAAACTCATCCCTCACTGTGGCCAATTAATTCCAACTTGTCATAAATGTCTTAAGGTTTGCTAATCGATAGGAGCTGGGCTGCCGGCCACCGCTGAGTCTCCGAGGGGACGTACAGGGATTGAAGGCCGCCGCCCAGGCTCGTGGGTTAACACACTCCACGTGCATCGCCTGTTGGTTTGAGTTAATCACCTGGTGCCTAAGCATGTCCTCGTAAATCTCAGGTAAGGCTCCTGTGATCCGTTCAGAGTTAACTGACAAGACTAAGCGGCCGTGCTGGGGTTTGTGACAGAGGAGGCGTCTCGGGGCTGCAGGAAGGAAGGAGGGACTGATGTGGGGGAGGGGAGGGGCACCTTACAGCCCCCAGAGGGAACCGCTCCTCCATTCACCCCAAGGGGAGGTTCTGGCAGCCTGGAGCAGGCTCAGAGCCTCCGGCCTGCTTCCTGCTGCCGGGCTTGTGACCTCAAGGAATGACAAAACCTTGTGGGTGGGAGTTTCCCAGATAAACCGGGGTTGGGGACAGGGGAAAGAGGGCGCAGCAGGAGCAAAGGCCTGGGGGCATCACCTGCATCTCACTGTCTTCTGGCTACAACCTGAGCATCCTCACAGCAGGACAAAGAACAGGCCCTCAGGACAGGCTGAAGTGCAGCCAGTCCCTGGGCACCCGGCTAGGAGGGTTGCTAGAAAAACTTAAATATTTCTACATCTGTTCACAGGTTCTTAGAGCAGCGGTCTGATGTGGCCAAGTCATTTACCTCCCTGTGCCTCGCTTTCCTCATCTGTGAAGTGGGGTGATGATGGTGCCCCCCTACCCCCAGGTTGGGAGAGCAGGGAGCCTGTGTGAAGCTCTGGAGCAGCGCCCGCCCCCAGATGTGATGAGAGGAGGATTGTGGATTGATGCTCATTACCTGCCTCAGTCCTGGGAGTTTCCTCTGACCGTCTGAACCACCGGGCAGACTGGGAGGGTCAGACCCTCGGTCCCCGAAGAAACTGAATCCAAGAGGATTGGGAAGAGGTCACAGGACTGAGCTGGTAAGCTCTGCCCTGTCTCACTTGGAAGCTCACCCTGGGCCTGAAGCCTCAGCACACAAGGGTCTCCCCCAGCCCCCTGGAGTCAGAGCCCCCATCCCCCTGCTGGGCTCGCTGCAGCCCAGTCACCAGCAGTGAGCGCGGGAATGGTGCCCTGTGTTACAGTCCGTGTCTGGACGAGCTCCTGGCTGGAGGAATTAACTCATGTACATACAGAAAATCTCCACAGACTTGTCTTCCAATATTTGTTCTGGAAACTGGAACACACAGATAAGGCAAGCGCCTGACATTGGAACTGCAGAATAAATTTGCATTCTCCACGCCACAAAGAGCCCCATTCACACAGCACTGGGGGAGGCGGCAGGAAGAGGGAAAACCTACTCTCGGCAAAAGGAAGGGTCTGACGGTCTTTCCTCCAGAAGCAAGTTCTTGCAGGCGAGATCTCAGCCTGTTAGCACCCAACAGCCTAAAACCCTGGAGTCTTAGACCCCTCAGCCCTTGACTTATCACTTAATAGAATCTTAAGACCAAAAAATTTCAAGTCAGAATCACAAGACTTTAGGATTTAATCATTATCCTGGCCACACCCTCAACCAGCACAGGAGGCTGCTCCATCCTACACCAAGCCTCCAGGCTTCGGATCAGCCCCATGGCCACCTCTTCAGGGCAGCCCTCCTTGATCCCTGATCATCCTGATGAGAAGAACTTGGAGCAGGACCTGAGTGAGAAAAGGAACAAGCCATTAAAAACGGGGTGGGGGAAGATTGTGTCTGTCTGGATCGAGGCAACAGATAGTGCAAAGGTCCTGGGATAGGAATGCACTTCATGTGTTTGAGGAATAGTGAGACTTGGCTTCTAAATGTGCGATGAGACAGGAAAAGCAGTGAGGCCAGAAGCTAGAGGAGCCTGTGACTAGACTCTGCTCTGCCCTGCCATGCTGTGCACCTCCCTGAGCCTCCATGGATCCATCAGGACAGAAGAAGAACTCCACTGCTCCCAGACCCACAGGTGGAGCCTGGTGAAGCCTGGAGGTCCTCCCAAGACCAGGTGAGTGTGAAATGCCTCAGACCCCTGAAAAGGAAGGCAGAATGAGGGGATGTGATGGTCTTTCTCAAGCTGCGTGGAGCAGCACTGCAGCCCAGATGAGTGTGCCCAGAAGGCACCCCATTTGGAAGTAAACACAGCTCCGTTTAAGAGTGCAGGGGAGTGGTGCTGGAACATTTAATTCCTGTACACGCTTATGTAGAAGTAATTGCATTACCTGTTCTCCACATCTTTTAGTTGGAAAACCAAAGAATTTTAAAATGCTCAGCATGCGGCTCAGGGAGGGAAGGCAGAAGGTAACCCCCCCAATTCCCCTCC
>NW_011494640.1:695574-702213 GCF_000754665.1 Bison bison bison | reverse complement strand
CTCCCAACCCCCCCCCCCAATCTTCTTGTGGACTCTGCCCTTTGTAGCCGCCATGGTGGGGGGTCATAGTGGGGAGCGTGCTCTGCCCCAAACTGCCCTGGAACTGGCTGAGTTACTGGTTCTGTCCGGATATGTTTCCTCAGAGGCACAATGATGAGCTTGGACCTAGATAGCCTCTGTGTGGGTTGTTGGTGTTCAGTTGCTCAGTCGTGTCCAACTCTTCGTGATCCCATGGACTGCAGCACGCCAGGCTTCCCTGTCCTTCACTATCTTCCAGAGTTTGCTCAAACTCATGTCCATCCAGTCGGTGATGCCAGCCAACCATGTCATCCTCTGTCGCCCCTTTATCCTCCTACCCTCAGTCTTTCCCAGCATCAGGGTCTTTTGCAATCAGTAGGTTCTTCACGTCAGGTGGCCAAAGTAGTGGAGCTTCAGCTTCAGCATCAGTCCTTCCAGTGAATATTCAGGGTTGCTTTCCAAACAGTCCCTAGTGGTTTATTTGGGAGGTGACCTCATTGGGCACAGGTGAGAGAGAAGAGAGAGAGGGAGGGAGACGAGTGAGACAAAGATGCAGCCATTGAGCACAGATGCTGCTGTGGGCGGTGGGGCCATCCTGCCAGGGACCCACAGGGGAGTCAGGTGGCACACATCCTTTCCTGGGTGAGGGTCACCTCTGTGAGCACAAAATCCGCCTTCCCTATAGTTGACCACGCTCCTGGGCTGAACGGGCTCCCATGGGGCAGAGAAAGCCGGGGTAGCCCAGGGAAGCTGAGAGGATTCTCAGGAACTGCCCACAGCAGCTACTGATGAGCTCAGGTGTGCCTGAGGGGCTCCGGGTCGGGGTTGCTGGGGCGCTGCTACATCTCCCAACCCCCGTGCTCGAACATTCTGGAATCTGTGCTTCTTTCCAGGCCACTCAGTTCCAGCTTCTGCCCCAGAGCTGTTCAGATCCTCAAGGGCAAGGATTTGTATCTGTCTGTTTATCGCTGCATTTCCAGCGTCTGGAACAGCGCCTGTCAATACTTATTTTGTGGAATGAATTGTCTGCGTGGTGAGCATCTTTTCTTGAGCACCCACTGGGTTCTGGCCTTGAGCTAGGCCTTAGGGACACAATATTGAATCAGGTACAGTTCGTGCCCTTAGGGGCTCGCTGTAGGGGAGGAGGACAGACGCATTATAATCATCATAATCACCATCATTTCAGTGGCAATACCATCACCACCATTTACTGAGCCTCTCCTATGCACACAGGGCTTTGCATTTGTCATTTCATTTCAGCCTCCAAAGTTCACAAAGGGTCCATATGATGATGCCGATTTCATAGGTGAGAAACTTAAAGCTCAGAGAGGTGAATGACTTGGCTGAGTTCACAGAGATGGTACCAGAGCAGAGGTGGGATTTGAACCAGGGTATTCTACCGACATACACCAAGCACAGTCACTCAAACATGAGAGGTCAGGTAGATGAGGTGGGAGCTGCCCCAGTGAGGTACTCACAAAGGCCCTGAGGTCGGAGGAAGTGAGTCTGGGAAGGTGGCTGCGTATTGCACCAGGGAGGGTGTGGCTGAAAAAGAAGGCACAGACCCTCCCTGCAGAGCCAGTGTCAAGGTCAGCGTGCAGTTAGGTCAGAGTGCAGGGTGGTGTAGGGGAGAGGTGGGGGGTGCTGGGTCGGGTCAGGGTCCCTGCAAGGAGACAGAGGGCTCCCCACGCAGGGCACTTTAGGGGACACCGCTGATGAGGGTATGGGCGGAGTTAGAGAAACACAGGGAAGGTGTGGGGCCCAGGCTGTCAACAACAGGAGTCTTCACTGTGCCTGAGCCTGAAGGAAGGCAGGGAGAGCTGCAAGGCGGGGAGGGTGCCCCATGGGGGTTGTGGCCTTTGGGAGAGGGTGCACCTGCTCCTCAGACACTAGGGAGGGAGACAGGGAGATAAAACACCTGACCTCCTCTGCCTCTGATCTCCTGCTGGTCCTCCCAGGGGCCAAGCTCAATCGGAAGCCAGAGGGCCCTGGTGCCCATTGGTACCTCTGTGTGGTCAGCGTTTGGGGCCACAGCCAGGGTGGTGGTGATGTGGGGACATGCGGTCTCTTGCTGGGTGAAGACGGCAGAGATACTGAGCAAAGGGCTTAGGCTCCTGGAGATGGGAGCTTTGAATGGTTGTCAATGTCAGGCCAAAATAGTCACTTAATCATTCAAACGTTTATTGACTCTGGATCAGGCTCTGAGAGGACCCTGGGGAGTCAGAGAGATAACAGGAGATGCTTGTTTCCTGCCTCCTAGCCCTCTGCCAGTACTCACTCCCTTCCTCCTCACAGGCCCTGACAGGTAGGTGTCAGCATCACCCTATCTGAAACACTAGGGAACCTAGATGCTGCATGACAAACTCATTTGCTCCTCGTCCAACTGTAAGTGGTGACGCTGAGCTAGAACTGGAGCTCTCTGCCCCCAGTGCCCAGGCTCTGACCACCAGATCATACCATCACGTATCAGCGGGATGAGAAACATGGTCCCCATCCCCTGGGTCTCATTAGGAGAGATACCTAAACAGACTACAGCAACACCTAGAGCTGAGGACCATTCCTGAAGGTGCCCGAGGCACTCCTTCCACTCAGGGCAAGAGTGCAGGATTCCTGGAGAGGGTGGCATTTCAGCTGGGGTGCTGAGGGAAGCAGAGGAGTTCACAGGGCAGTCGAGGCATGTAGAGGAGAGGGCATGTCAGGCAGTGGACACAGCATGAGCGAAGGGATGGAGGGAAGAAACAGTACCAAGTGTGCAGGGAACTGCAAGCAAGTTGGTATTGCTGGGGCACAAAGTACGAGAAAGGACGCAGGGGGACAGGAGCAGCTCATAGGTAACCCTGCTGAGTTATCTCAGTCCTGGTCTAAGACACCCTAAGGGCCAGGGTCCATGTTACTCCCCTGCTTAAGTCCCTGTACAGGACTCATAACGAGTCCAGAGATTCAGGATGGTTCTCAAGATTGCTGGTGCTCAGGTTCTGCTGTAAGCCAACTGCCTTGGTTTCCCCAGCTTGGCAGAGCAATTAACAGTGATAATGCAAGGATTTTGGAGTTTGCCAGACCTGGAGTGAACTTCTGGTTTAGCTTAGCTTTGTGATATGGGACATGTCACTCAACCTCTCAGTGCCTCACTTTCCTACCTATGAAGTAGAAATAAAATGATACAGGGTTGTCCTGAAAATTAGATGAACTAATATGTATAAGGACTTCCCTGGTTGCTCAGATGATAAAGAATCCGTCTGCAGTGAGGGAGACCTGGGTTTGATCCCTGGGTTGGGAAGATCCCTGGAGGAGGGCATGGCAACCTGCTTCAGTATTCTTGCCTGGAGAATCCCCATGGGCAGGGGAGCCTGGTGGGCTACAGTTCATGGGGTTGCAAAGAGTCGGACATGACTGAGCGACTAAGCACAGCACAGCAATACGTGTAAAGCATTTACTACAGTGCCCTGCACATAGCAGGTTCTCAATAAACCGTAGCTTTTTATTATTTTTGTTATTTTAATTATCACCTTCTAATCTTTTACCATGTATGTACTGAATTTTATAATTGTATTATAATTGAAATTGTGTTGACTTATACTTGCAATAAAGTAGTTATACATTTACTCAGTTTTTTTCTATTCATTATTATATCATTAAAAATTTCTCAAAAGCATGTTATGACTGCATAGTAGATCAGCCTTCAGATGCATCAAACTTTATCATTATCCCTTAAGGTTGGATATTTAGAGGATTAGTGAAAGTGAAAGTCGCTCAGTGGTGTCCAAATCTTTGTGACCCCATGGACTATACAGTCCATGGAATTCTCCCAGCCAGAATATTGGAGCCTTTCCCATCTCCGGGGATATTCCCAACCCAGGGATCAAAGCCAGGTCTCTTGCATGCAAGCAGATTCTTTATCAGCTGAGCCACAAGGGAAGCCCATTTAGAGGGTTACAGGGTTTCGGTCTTCTACATCATTAGGCTGTGATGTACATCGTTTGGCATTCAGATCAGATCAGTCGCTCAGTCTCTGACTCTTTGCGACCCCATGCATCGCAGCATGTTTGGCATTACCTTTGCCTGAATCTCTGGTCTCTTTTTCAGGATGGATTCCTAGAAGCGAAATCACCCTAAGTGTTTAATCACTTTCCTGAATGATTGCCCTGATGGACACTCCCCATAGCTGCTTTGTGTGAAAATGCTTGTCTCACTGCACACTCAACAGCCCTGAGTATTACTGTTTTTGTTGTTGTTGTTTTTAACTATTTGATTGGCCTCAACTTATACTTCATTGTGTCATCTGCGCACAGAACCATGGCCTATGGTTTTTGTTTTCTAGCAATTTGATAATCAAATCAAATTCTGAGGCTTCCAAGATCCCCTTGATAAGAACAGGCAGCAGCTTGGGGCATGTATCTCTAGGCAGGGAGTCATCGGAGCTGGTTCCATCCCACCTGCTGTGTGCAGGGCATGTCCCTTCTCCCCTGGGTCTTCATTATTTATTACCGACGTATTGCAATCACTTCCTGGATAGTCTCCCTTCCTCCAGCCCATCCAGTGCCCAGAACAGGGCCTGATGCCCAGTAGGTGTTTAGTGACTATTTGCTGAAGCCTGAATGGCCAAGTGCTTTTTAAAAAGACAAGCTGGCAGTGCAATTCCCTTGCTTACATCTTTTGTTCAGACTCTCCATCATTTGTATTTATTGCTTTGTCTTTCTTCCCTGTGTTTCATGCAGGTACACTGTGTCAAGGTGGTTAAGGACCTCCCTCTTAAGCCAGACAACTTAGTGTGAATTTTGCTTCTGGGGCTTAGTTGCTGTATGAACTTAGGGGTCTAACTTAACCTCTCTGTGTCTCAGTTTCTCTCTCTGCTAAACTGGAATAATAATGCCTGTTTCACAAGGTTGTGCTGAGAAGTAAATAAGTAAATGTATGTGTATAGTGTTTAGAACAGCTTGCTGCTGCTGCTAAGTCGCTTCAGTTGTGTCCGACTCTGTGAGACCCCATAGACGGCAGCCCACCAGGCTCCTCTGTCCCTGGGATTCTCTAGGCAAGAACACTGGAGTGGGTTGCCATTTCCTTCTCCAATGCATGAAAGTGAAAAGTGAAAGTGAAGCCACTCATTCGTGTCCGACTCTTCACGACCCCGTGGACTGCAGCCTACCAGGCTCCTCCGTCCGTGGGGCTTTCCAGGCAAGAGTACTGGAGTGGGGTGCCATCTCCTTCTCCATAGAACAGCTTAGGCACATACATAGACCCTCTACGTTCTTGCTATTATTCTTCCAAAGTGGATACTAGGTGCCACAAACCCACTTAAACTTGAGCTGAAGGCACCTCTTCTCTTGAAGGCCCTCACAGTTTCAGACTGACCTTCTTACTATTTCAAGTTCACAAGAAAAAGAGACCTTCTCTGTTGCCAGCAGTTAAAAAAAAAAAAAAAAATCCTAAAATTAAATCTCACGGAACGAATTTGAGTCAGGAGAATCATCTGAACCCGGCAGTTCCTGTCTCTGGAAGGACCCCTGAGAGACCTGGCCTCCCCACCTGCCACCGCTCACCCGCAGGAGCCCGGCCTCAAGACGGCGGGCGCCTCCCTGCCCCCTGCCAGGCTGATGGATTCTCCCTTCATTTCATTGTCCTTGGAGCGATTTCCTCAGCACATCCCGAGCCGGTGTACAGCTGGGCCACATTTGTTCCCTAATGGGCACCTCAGACAAGGCTGGCCTTGGGGGACCTGGTACTTCATCACTCGCCTCCACAGACTTGCTCTAAAAGGGACAGTCACCACTGCCATGCCACCCTCAGGACACGGGCAGATTTTACATTTTACAGATGAAGTGGTGTCGGCTTGAACACTTGGAGGTTCCAGGCAACACCGGAGCCAAGAGGTACCTAAAGTGGGGCCAGGCCAGTGACAGTTCCGCTCTTGAGTCCTGGTCTCCTCATCTAAAATGGGCCCCTCCCACCAGAGGCTGCTGTGACGATGCTGTGAGGAGGACATAGTCCTGGCACGGTGCCCGGCATGCTATTAGCAGCGTCCTTGTCACAGTGGCAGCGCCATGATCAGATGTCCCAGGGGCTGTTGGATTCCCGACAGTCCTCCTCCTCTGGAATTTTCCCAGAGTCACCTCCTGCCCACGCTCAGGACCAGAGGTAGCATCAGAGAGGATATGGATTTGACTGGAGCCACATCCCCTCGACTGCGTCTGCTCTGCCCACCCCCGACCCTCAGCTTTTTGCTGCCACCAGGGCTTCCAGAACATGCCCCCGAGCTCTGACTACAGTCCTTACATTGTCCTGGTCCAGGGAGACACCGTACAGGGATCAGAGGACGGGTGGGCAGAAATTCATCTGCCTGAGGATGGAGGTTCATGGGACAGGAAGTCCTCCCCTCAGGGTCCCCGGCTGGTCCTTGTGGGTTCATTAGGTGACAGTCCTTTCTCTTGCTGGGTCCCCTGCTGGGGGGTGATGCTGCCGGTTACAGACCAGGGCACTGTCCCCAAAGGGGCCCAGAAGACACCAGGGGCCTCTCAACAGGGTGTCAAATACAAGCCCATCCCCACAGACCCCCAGGAGACCCTCAACATCCAGAGGAGTCAGGGGACCTTCCGGGTATCTCAGACCACAGGGGAGGCTGAGAAA
>NW_011494640.1:682658-695474 GCF_000754665.1 Bison bison bison | reverse complement strand
GAAAGGGGAGAAGTAGGAGGTCAGTAGGGGTGCAGAGAGGTGGTGGTTAGTGGGAGGAAGTACAGGGGCCTTAGAGGGCACACCTTGCTCATGGGCGGGGCCAGCTGGGGCTGCAAATTAACTGCAGTATTTTAGATACCGGAAATGGGGTCACAGTGTTCAGTCAGATGACCCTGGGCTGGGAGGACCCAGGCTCACTGTGAAGCTGATGTGGCTGCTCAGAGCTGGGAACTGTGGGCTTCCCTCTGCAGAAAACACCCCCAGCTCTCCTTACCTGGGGAGGGTGGGGGGGTCTGCACCCTTGTCCCCTGTGCCTAGGGTCTCTTCTCCCCTTCTTGCTCTGTAGCTTTGGGCACCAGGCACGGCCCTTTGCACAGCTTTAATTCATCATCTGTGCACTTATGTGCTCCCTTCTTGGCCTTAGACTGTGACCCCGAATGTCAGGGCAGGGAGGGGAGCTGCCTCGGTCATGGCTGTGCCCCAGGTACAGGGCAGGCACACAGTGGGCCTTGGTAAGTTCAGTGAATGAATGGGGGCAGGAATGGCTGAATTGAACTTTGGGGAGTGATGAGGGGAGGGATTCTGAGCACTTTCCTGGGTTTGGGAACCCTAGGGAGGAGCAGGTTGGGAGTAAGTGTTGGAATGTGAGCTCTGAGGCTCCTGGACCAGGTGGGCAGGAGGGAGGCTTCTCCTTCCACTGTGAAATCCTCTGACAATGGCGTCACACCTTGCCTTGCTCTACCCCTCTGGGAAATGGGCAGATACCCCTTCCTTAGGAGAGACAAAGCCCCTGTCTGCAAGTGGCATGCCTGTGTCTCCACCTCTGCCCTTTCTCAGTCATTCCTGCAATTTATTTGGGAACTGCTAAGGAACCTGAAAAATCCAGCTTGTCCTTAGTGTTGGAAAGGCAACAAAAGTGTGTGAATGTGTGTGTGTGTATTCATTTGATAACTGGGAAAATGCACGCCAGGCCTATAAGGGCCACACGAGGAAGCCAGCTTGGCATTTCTGCTGTGACATCCCCATCTCAGAGCCCCCCTCCCCAGGCACACTCTCTTCTTCGTATTCATAACTGTTCACTGAGTCGCTGCTGTAGACACTGGGTTGGGGCAGCTGACACTGGGTGGTGGAGGAGCCATCTGCGACCATTACAGAGGTGATCCATCATGGCTCCTGGACGTCTGGCTTAGAGGCTGTGCTAAGGAGGAGGGGATGAAAGAGGCCTCCAGATGTGAATGTGGAAGCAGAATCCATCACAGACCCTCCCACTGGGCTGGCTGGGCTGTGCTGTAACAGCCAATCTCCTCTCTCAACCTTCTTCCATGATTGGCTCCAGAGAAACTCACCTTGAGAATTCACCTGAGGGGGTGCAGTGTGACCCTGTGCAAGTTAGAATGTCCTGGGATAAGGCAGGGCTTTAAAAAATCCAGATACTGAGGTTGGGCCCAGACCTCAGTATTGCTGAAAAGCCCCCAGGAAAGTCTGTTGTGGATTCAGGCTTGGAACCAGGGAGTTCCATCAACTGCCTCATTGTACAGATGGAGAAACTGAGGCCTGAGGGCAGTGGCGCTGCAGTGGGGCTGATCTCTTCGGTTCTCCCGGCTGGCAGTCTGGGAGGGGCTGTGTGATTCCTGGGTAAGAGCCGGGGCTCTGGAGTCCCACAGTCCTAGGCTGGAGTCCTGAGTCTGCCTCTCTCCAGCTGTGTGACTTTGGGTGAAGGCCTGCACCTCTCTGAGCCCCTCCTGTGTGGATGCGGACGGTCCCAGGACCTGCACGCAGGCTGTGTGAGGACGTGTTGGGTCAGTGAGGCCAAAGTGCTCACCCAGAGCTGGGCTCACAGTGGGGCCGGGACACCACCAGCGCCTGTGCCTGGGACTCTGTCACGTGACTCCGTTCTCTCTCCCATCCAGGGAGGCCTGTTCTGCCCCTTCCTGGACCCCTGGGCTCCCCTGCCCCATCCTCCCATTCACTGTTCTTCTGACTTTGTCTCCAGCGCTGGTGGTTGCAGCTTCACCCCACTTCCCTCTCCTCCTTCTCCTCCCACCCCTCCTTTTTCTTCTCCCAGTTAACAAGAAAGCTTCACTTAAAAAGCCATCTGGGAGGATGGATGGTACAAAGGCACATTTTGCAGAGTAAGTTTTCAGGGAGAAGAGCCAAGAAATTGAAGGCACAGCACTTAGGATTCCGGTCTTTTTAGGCCCCATGCTCTGACTGCTGGGGAGCTGTTCTGTATCACAGTCCACCCCCCACCGCAGCACCCAGTGCTCTGGGCTCGTCTTCACTCGTCTTTGAGAACTCCTGCTCCCAACATCTAGGCTGATTCCCTCCCTCAGGATGAACCCCCCTCCTCTCTATCACAGGGAGGGACTGCAGCTGGGGCTCCTCTAACCCGAGACCCTCCGCTCCTGTGTGAGCACCGTCCCACCTCGGGCAGCTGCTCTCCCTCCCTACTGGAGTCCCAGGTGAAGGTTATCTTCTCCTGTGGGGTCTCCCAGGGCAGATTTAGGAACAACGGGAGAGATGTGTCCACTGCCAGGATGGATGGGCAGCCCTGGGGAGGGGTAATGAGCTCCCCATCACTAGAGGTGTGCACAGAAGAAGGGTGGGCACTCAGCAGAGAGGCCTTGAGGGAGGCACACTAGCAGAGAGGCTGAGTTCATGGACTTCGGAGCAAAGAGATCGAGGCTGTGTTCAGACCTTGTTGATTACAAGTTCATTGTAATCACTGACCTTCAGCAATGACTCACACTCACTAAGCACCTGGAAAGTCAGGTGAAATACTAGTTCTCGCTCCCTAGGGTTGTCACGGGGACAAAAGGGCAAAATATGTGCAAATTACTGAGCACAGTCCCTGGCACAACTTATACTTGATAACTATTGTCAGTGATCATTATCAGAAAGTATCCAGTCCTTTGATCGAGCTAAGACTCCAACTTGCCATGTTTTAAAAGCCTAACACTTTGAGATTCTGGTTCAATAATCCCTGTAAGGCTTTTAGATTTTAGGACTTTGAGATCTTACAATTTTGGCATTTGTGCTTATACCCAAGAAGGATAAACAGGGAATAAATTTATCCTCACCCCTGAACAACTGAAAAAAGAAACTATGGAACACTGGGACACTGGACATCAGGCAATGAAGGATAGTGGTTCCTGAGAAGAAGGGAAACCGACAAGGCGAGACCTGCGATTGCCCCAACTCACTGCCTTAGGAGAGTTCTCAGTCAGTATAGGGCTTCCCAGGTGGCTCTGCTGCTACTGCTGCTAAGTTGCTTCAGTCGTGTCCGACTCTGTGCGACCCCATAGACGAAAGCCCACCAGGCTCCCCCGTCCCTGGGATTCTCCAGCCAAGAACACTGGAGTGGGTTGCCATTTCCTTCTCCACCCAGGTGGCTCAGTGGTTAATAATTGACCTGACAAGCAGGAAATGCAGATTTGATCCCTGGGTTGGGAAGATCCCTGGGGAAGGAAATTGCAATCCACTCCAGTATTGTTAAGAATCCCATGGACAGGGGAGCCTGGTGGGCTACAGTCTGTGGGGTCACAAAGAGTCAGACAAGACAGCGACTAAGCAGCAGCAGCAGTCAGTCCAGGGAGGAGGAGCCCAGGTAGAGCCTAATTGAGTCTGAATTGAGGAGAGGGAAAGAGTTAAGGGAGGCAAGATAGCTGGAGTTACAGGGACACACTTCTAGAGAGGAATTCAGTCGCTAAGTCGTGTCTGACTCTTTGTGACCCTGTGGACTTTAGCACGCCAGGTCTCCCTGTCCCTCACTATCTCCTGGAGTTTGCCCAAGTTCATGTTCATTGAATCGGTGATGCAATCCAACCATCTCATCCTCTGTCACCCTCTTCTCCTTTTGCCTTCAATCTTTCCCGGCATCAGGGTCTTTTCCAAAGAATTGGCTGTTTGCATCAGGTGGTCAAAGTATTGGAAAGGAAAGAGCTGCCCGAATGGACAGAACTCCAGAGTTGTGAGGAGGGTTGCCTTCAAGTTTTTGATGAGGGCTGTTCAGAGTCTACGCATGAGAAAAGTGCCAGGAAAAGAGCCATTTGAGAGGATTAGGGTGAACATGACTAGGAATAATGCCTGTGCTCACCAGCTGGACTGAAAAACCTCAGAATTTGTGGGGCACTGGATAGAATACTCAAAAGGGTCTTGCTTCAGTGGGAAGAATTATACCTAGATTAGATGGTACACTGGATCTGCCTAGCACATTGGAGCTAGCTTCCTAGGGCTGCCATAACAAATAACCACAAACTAGGTGGCTTGAAACAACAATCTGTTCCCTTGAAGTTCACGAGGCTAGAAAGTTGAAATCAAATTGTCGCCAAGGTTAGCTTTCTGTGGAGGCTGTGAGGGAGAATCTATCCCGTGTTTCTCTCCTGGCTTCTGGTGGTTGCTGACCGTTCCTGGTGTTCCTTCATTTATAGACGCATTACTCCAATCTCTACCTCCATCGTCACACGACATTCTTCTCTATGCATTTCCAGAACCTTATAAAGACACCAGTCATAGGATTTAGGGGCCACCCTAATCCAGTATAACTTCATGTTTACTAATTATATCTGCAAACACTGTGTTTTCAAGTAAAGTCACATTCTGAGCTTTCAAGTGGACATGAGTTTTTTGGGGGTGGGACACTATTCAACTCATTACAATAAGTTAAAAACAAGACTCAGAAGGGCCAACCTGTTTCCAAATAATTTAACTATGTCCCCAAAGAAAGGTCTAAGAGTTCTATAGGAATACAAAAATACACAATATACACTGGGCATAAGTCATAATGTCTGGAACCCAAATAAAGATGGTCAAGCATAAAATGAGGCAAGAAGACAAAACCCATAGTGATGAAAGTAATCAATTAATTGAAACCAATCCAGAACTGACATCAGTATTAGAAGTTGAAGACAAAATGTTAAAATAATCATAAAAAGGATTTCAGATGTTTAGAAAGTAGAGATATAGAATGCATAATAAAACCCCAAATTGAATTCTAGAGATGAAAACTACAATGCTTGAAATGTAAAATCCACTAGATAAGACTAAATTAGTCTAGATATTATAGAAGGAAAAAGTTAGACTATGAAGACATAGGATTAAAAGATCTCCAAAAGGAAATACACAGAGAAAAAAGGGATGAAAAAAAAGATTATTAATGATTTGGGGCAATTTCAAGAAACCTAATATACATACAATGAAGTTCCCAAAGGAGAGGGAGGGGTAAAAATAATTATTTGAACTAATAGCTAAACACTTTTCCATATTTGATGAAACTCACAATCTGACAGATCCAGGTGCAAGAAATATGAAGGACACTATATCAAGACACATTATAATCCAGTTACTCAAATCCAGTGATAATGAGAATTATAATAAAAGCAGCCAGACAGTAAAGCTGTAAGATATAGAGGAATACTGATTATGATAACAGCCAATTTCTTCTCATAAGCTATGCAAATTTGAAGGTGCAGAGTTATGTACCTTAATATATTGAAAGAAAAAAATTGCCAACCTAGATTTCTTTACCCTGCAAAAATACCTTCCAAAAAAAGTGAAGGCAAAATACTTTTCACATATACAAAAGCTGAAAGAATTAATCACATCACAAGCCAAAAATGATTAAAAAAGGAAGAAAGAGCAAAAATGGTAACTACATTGGCAAATATGTATTTCTTATTATTTAAAGAGATAATTGACTGTTAAATAATTGTAACAACATATTTATATTGTTCCAGTGCACATAGGTTTATAACATCTGTATAGGTAAAATATATGACAATTGGATTAATACTGGTAGAAATGGAAGTATACTGTTGTAAAGTTCTTATATGTGAAATGGTATGATTTTACTTGAGATCAGACTGTTACATGTTAAAGATACGTCATATAGACCCTTAAGGCAACCAAAAAATAGCAAAATGGAGATTATAGGAAATAAGCCAACAGAGGAGATAAAATGTAATAATAATAAAAATTATTGAAAGGAAGGCAGAAAAGAGAAACAGAGAACAAAGATGAGACAGATAGATAATGAATAAAAAACTGATAGGCTTAGTTCAGTTCAGTCGCTCAGTTGTGTCCAACTCTTTGTGATTCCATGGGCTGCAGCATGCCAGGCCTCCCTGTCCATCACTAACTCCTGGAGCTTACTCAAACTCGTGTCCATTGAGTCAGTGATACCATTCACCCATCTCATCCTGTGTCATCCCCCTCTCCTCCTGCCTTCAATTTTTCCCAGCATCAGGGTCTTTTCAAATGAGTCAGTTCTTAGCATCAGGTGGCCAAAGTATGTTTACCTATCAATAATCACATTAAACATGTGGTTATTTGGTAGAGTGGTTTGAACTCTACCAAAAAAGAAGCAGAGATTGTCAAATTGAATTTTTGAAAAATTTCAAAAGAATCATATGCTGCCTACAAGAAACATACTTTAAATGTCCTGGTAGATGGTAAAAAAATCTGCCTGTAATGCAGGAGGCATGGGTTCAGTCCCTGAGTTGGGAGGATGCCCTGGAGAAGGAGATGGCTATCTACTCCAGTATTCTTGCCTGGAGAAGTCCATGGACAGAGGAGCCTGGTGGGCTATAGTACATATAGTCACAAAGAGTCAGACACGACTGAGAGACTAACACAAATACATAAATAGGTTAAACGAAAAAGATAGAAGATATATCATGCAAATATTAATTAAAAGGAAGTTAGAGTAGTTATATTAATATTAGACAATGTAAATTTCTGAGCAAAGACAGGCACTTCATGATGAAAAAGGGGTAGGTTCTTTCAGAGGACATGATTTGGGTAAAGGCCTGCACCTCTCTGAGCTCCTCCTGTGTGGGATGAGGACGGTCCCAGGACCTGCACACAGGCTGAGTGAGGACGTGTTGGGTCAGTGAGGCCAAAGTGCTCAACCAGAGCTGGGCTCACAGTGGGGCCGCGACACTGCCAACACCCATGCCCGGGACTCTGTCATGTGACTCCATTATCTGTGCTGAGGTCCCATCTGGGGAGGCCTGCTCTGCCCCTTCCTGGACCCCATGTATTTAAGCACCAGATAAAAAATGTTAAACATACATGAAGCAAAAACTGATGCAACTTTAAAGAGAAATAGAAAGACCCACAACTACAGTCAGAGATTTCAATACTCTGTCTTAATAAGTAGTGTAACAAGTAGACCAATAGTCAGGATATCTAAGATTTGAACAACACAATCAACCAGCTTGACCTAAATGACAGTTATAAAACCATTCATCTAGTAAAAGCAGAATACACAGTCTTTTCAAGTGTTATGTGGAACATTTATAAAGATAGAACCTATTCTGGGCTGTGGAATTTTTAAATGCATTCAAGTCATATATGGTACATATGCTATCTGTATGGGAATTTAACAAGACAGGACACAACTCAATGACGTTAGCTTTCACTGTAAAACCAGAGAACAGAGAAAGCTTAAACCTAAAGCAAGAAAAAGAAAAGAAAAACTAAAATCAGGTTGGAAATCAATAAAATAAAAATGAGAGAGAGAGGCAGAAATTCAACATAACCAGACACTCATTTTTAAAAATCAGTAGAATTGATAAACATCTAGCCTAGCTCACCAGGAGAAAAAGAAAGAAGGAACAAACTTCCAGTATTGAACTGAGAGAGGTAATATCACTACAGGTTTTACATTAAATTGATATGAAATGAATATTCATCATGACTAATTTCACATCAATAAACTCAACACCTTAGATGAAATAGACAAATCACTTAAAAGACACACACACCAAATGGACTCACAATAAATAGAGAACCTTAATAGCCTTCTATCAATAAAAGAAATTGAATTTGTGGTTAAATATCTTCCAACAGAGAAATCTCCAGACCCAAATGCCTTTACTGGAGAATTATTCATAGCATTTTGGAATGAAATAATAACAAGTACACAAATCTCTCAGAGAATAGAAGAAGAGGAAATACTTTTCAACTCATCCTATGAAGTTAGCATTTCTCTAATACCAACATCAGACCAAGATGTTACAAGAAAAAGTTAAACCAAAACAGCTACAGGTCAGTATCCCTCATGAACACTGGTACAAAAATGCTGGATGAAATTTTAACAATCAGATCCAACAATATAAAAAAAGTGTATTGTGACCAACAAAGGTTTATCCCAGGAATGCAAGGTTGCTTTCACATTTGAAAGTGAAAGTAATTCACCATATTAATTAAAGCAAAAGGAAAAATTATATAATCAGAAAAGTTTGATAAAATGCAGCATTCATCTCTGATTAAAAGTTCTGCCAAAGATGAAACAAGGACATGTTCTCATCCTAATAAAGGGCATCTATGAAAAAAGCCTACGTCTTGCATGGAACTTAATGATAAAAAATTGAATCATTGCTGTTTAAGATCGGGGGAAAAAAAAGATGTCAGGTCACATCACTTCTGTTCAACATTATATTGGAGCTTCTAGTCAGTGCAACAAGACATGGAAAATTAATAAAACACTGGAGAGCATCCAGATTGGGAAAAACAAGTAAAGCTTTCTTTATCCTCAGATGACACGATTAAGTAGAGAATCTGATAGAATTTACATTCTAAAATTCATAAGTTTGGCAAGGTTACAGATTTATGAGATCGTGTAGGTTATGAGATCAATATATGAAAATCAATTTTATTTCTATACATTAAAAATGAACAATTGGATTAAAATACCATTTACAATTGCACCGGAAATTAAAAATTATTTGAGATAAATCTGACAAAACATGTGCAAGTCTTATACCCTGAAAACTACAAAATGTTGCTGAGAGAAATTAAAGACCTCAATAGCGAATGTGATCATGAGTTGGAAGACTCAATATTGTTAAGATGTCAATTCTCTGCAATCTCAACCAAAACACCAGGAGGATTTTTAATAGAAATGATCAATTGATTCTAAAATCCATGTGGAAATGCAAAAGATTTAGAATAAGCATGGCAACCCACTCTAGTATTCTTGCCTGGAGAATTCCATGGACAGAGGAACCTGGAGGGCTACAGTCGAATGAGTTGAAGCAACTTAGCAAATGGCACACATTCACTAAATGAGACTTATATGGATGGCAAATACGCATATGGAAGAATGTTCAATATCATTAGCCATTGCAGGCATGCGTGCTAAGTTGCTTCAGTTGTGTCTGACTCTTTGTGACTATACTGAACACAGTCATAACAATTTTATTTTTAATAGCTCAAACAACGCGAGACACTCGAGAGATCCAACAGGTAGATGGATAAGCAAATCTATACAATGGAACACCATTCAGCAATAAAAAGGAAATGAACTATGCTGTACAACACAGATGAATCTCAAATACCTATGCTGAATGAAAAGGCCAGGTTAAAAAAGTGCATATACTGTATCGTGTCATTTGTATAAATGCTAGAAAATAAAAGCTAATCTATTTATCTACCTATGTAATTGCAGAAAGCAGATCAGTGATTGCCTAGGGGCAGAGTGAGTTTTGGGGATGGCAGGAAGGTGTACAAGGAAACTTTGCAGGTGATGGATATTATCTTAATTGTGGGGATAGTTTCAAGGTTGCAGATATATGTCAAAATTTATCAAATCATACAGTTTAAATACGCACAATTGATTCTATCAGTTATACTTCATGTATAAAGCTTATAGTAATCTTCAGCTGCTCCAAATAGTATACTTTGAACCCCACTCTAGTCTTTCTTCCCAACCCCCAGACCCCACATCACTGCTTATCCTGGGCTGTCTGATAATTGGGAGCATTTGTTTCTGTCCCTCCCCTGTTCACATTTTCTGTCTTTACTCCCAACAGCCCTTGCTATTCCACTGGGGTCCCTTTTCCTAAATTCAGCCTGACTTACTGTACCTTCTCCCAGACATATTAGACCCTCAGGGTTCCTGAACTGTGCCCTGCACTGACCGCCTCGTGCCTCCATACTGAACCCCATCTCTGCCTGTTGAAATCCTACCCCATGGTTAAGGCCAAGGTCAAAGGAAGACCTTCTATGTAACTTTCTTCAACTTCCAAATGAAATGAATATTCCTCACCTCTGTTTCCAGAGCATTTTAGGTCACTACTGCAGCTATTATCCCTGGTGGCTCAGATGGTAAAGTGTCTGCCTTCAATGTGGGAGATCTGGGTTCAATCCCTGGGTCAGGAAGATCCCCTGGAGAAGGCAATGGCAACCCACTCCAGTACTCTTGCCTGGAGAATCCCATGGATGGAGGAGCCTGGTGGGCTACAGTCCATGGGGTCGCAAAGAGTCAGACATTACTGAGCTACTTCACTTTCACAGCTACTATCACAGTCTGACTTATTATTCTTGGGCAGAAACAGCCCTTGGCCCCAAGGTCCTTCTGAGACCCCTCCACACTCCCCAAGGAAGGAGGATGTGTAGATCTGATTGGTCCGAGGTGGGACACTGTCTGGACCACTCTCACAAGTGGGCGGGGTCAGTGCCTGGGAGGTGATGACACTGGACCAGCTCTCTCTTTCCACCCCTCATCTCCCCCTGCCTGCAGCCAGGAGGCAGTCAGCTCTGCAGACCCAGTCAGGGTGAAGCCGGGGCAGGATGAAGCAGGAGGTCTTGTGCAAGCCTTCCTTTGAATTCCAGGCTGGATCTAGGGAAGAAAGCTGAGGGGCATCCCCATGAAGTCTTAATTCCAGATATGAGATCAATAAAAATATCCAACATCCAACATTCAACTAAAATATTTTCAAGGCTGAAAAATCTCTTTTGTGGACAAACTTTTCTCTGGGCTGAAAATTGCCACCTTTTTTGCTCTCCATTCCTTATCCCTCTCCCTGGTTCTGGGCACTCAGAGCAGGGCTAGACAGTCTAGAGGATCATAAGGTAACTTGGGTTCTATTTCATTTTTTATTATGTGGTTGTGTGTGTGTGTGAGAGAGTGTGTGTGTGTGCATGTATGTGTGTTTGTGTGTGCACGCACACTTTGAATAGGAAAATGCAACCAGGAGGTGAGTAGACATTGTACCTATTTCACAGATGCAGAAACTGAGGCTCAAGGGAGGGGAGAGCTTTGTCCACATCTGCACAATGAGACTGATGCTGGGGCCTTGCCCAGGTCTGTCTGATGCTGTTCTCTCCCTGCTGTTCTGCCCACACTATGCTAGGTTAGTCTGGGGAAACAATTTGCCCTCCACTGGCTCCCCAGGACAGATGGGTTTGCTTGGGGAGAAGGTACATCCTTCAGGTCAAACACAGAGGGTCAGGTTGTCCACACACTTGATCTTCACTGGAAGGCTCTACAGAGTGAGGGGGTCTTGTCCCAGCCATCTAGGAAGCACTTAGGACCTCAATACTCTTGGGTTGAACACCAGGGGAGTCCAAATCTCTCCCCAATTTCCAAGGATCCCCAGTGGCTTTTGTAGCTGTAGGTCCAGCTCTGTCTCTGCCCCGAATTCGGCTGCAATGCCTCTTCTAGATGGGGCCAGGCTGCTCCATGCAATGGCTGCAGACCTTCTGATGATGGAGTTGGGAGGAGACAATCAGGCCCCCTCCATCATGTCAATCAGTGTTAGCAGTAGCCCCAAATTGATCAGGCCACACCCGTGCTTAAAATCCTTTAATATCACTTGAATAAACTCAGTTCTGCTGACCAAAGCCATGAGCCCTGCAGGGTCTGGCTGCTGCCTCCTCCCCCTCCTCAGGCTCTCTTCTTACTCAAGCAGTCTGCCCCAGTGCCCTTCCTTTGTCCCTCTGGCACCCTCTTTCCCACCCCAGGGCCTTTGCACATGCAGTTCTGCTCCATAGATCACTCTGCCCTCCGCCCTTCAAGTAATCAGCTTCTTCAGGTCTCAACTTAAATGTCAGCCCCCCAGTTAGCCCCTCAGTATCCTCCCATGTTGCCTCCAGTACATGGCATGTTTGGCTTCATCTAGATACACTTGTCTGTGTGACCGTTGCCTCGTCCCTCAAGAACTGGGCACTTTGTTTGACTTGTTTATTTCTTCTTCCTGCACCCAGCATGTGCCTGTTACAAGTAGGTGCTCAGCCAGGGACCTTAATAAATAAGTGGAACTGTGAGAACAAGAAAGGAGTAAAGGATGAAAATGCCTTTGTTCCTTTGAACAGAGCAGGAATAAAGAAATGACTCAGAGTGTTTTCAATTATTTTGTTTGTTGGGGAGATTGGTTTTTAATTTAATTTTTATTAACTCATGCTGAGTTATCAGACTGGTGATTACAGTTCTGTCTCTGGTTTTTGCATCCCTGGTTCTGGCCTTTGAGGAGAGGAACCATCTCATATTTAAGCAGTAGGAGAGCTGAAGTGCTGTCCGTGAAGCAGGCCTGTGTTTGGGTGTAAAGTTTAATTATCCACAGTGCTAATTAGATCGGGGAAGCCAAACCTGATCTCAGGGCAGAGCTGCAGTGGTCTCCCACTACAAGCCAAGGATGCTGAGCCTTACCTGCCATGCTGTGTTCCTCCCGAAGCCCTCTACCCACATCTCCCCAGTCTCTAAGACATTCCCTGGAAAGTAGAACAGCGGCTGATACCTAGAGGTAGCCAATTTTGCCCCCAAGTCCTTCTTGAGGGAATTCAGAGGAGTCAGAGACTTCCTGTATCATCTCCTACATAGAAGGTGATGCGGAGTGCAATACAAGTTGTGGGGACAATTGTGGTATCTCTACAGATTGTCAGCCCCATCCACTTTCCTGGTGGAAATGAGTTATGTCCATACATAGAAAGAGTGAAACTGGCTCCCAGCCCTGCTGTCCTGTGGCCACCCTCTAGCAATGAAGCTCTGCGAAGCAAGGGGCCACGGATGGCTTAGGAGCATGAGCTGCTACC
>NW_011494640.1:651339-682558 GCF_000754665.1 Bison bison bison | reverse complement strand
CTACCAAGCAGGGAAAGCAGGGGGCTGGAAGGCCAAATCCTGAGAAGGAGGCTCCTCAGTTCTGAGTTTCCAGGATGTCCTGGTGTCTGTGCATGCTTAGTCCCTTCGGTCATGTCTGACTCTTTGCAACCCCATGGGCTATAGCCTGCCAAGTTCCTCTGTCCATGGGCTTCTCCAGGCAAGAATACTGGAGCAGGTTGCTGTGCCCTCCTCCGGAGGATCTTCCTGACCCTGGAATCGAACCTGCATCTCATCTCTTTTGTCTTCTATGTTGGCAGGTGGGTTCTTCACAATTAGCACCATCTGGGAAGCCCCACCTGGTGTCCTCTGAGACCCAAAAATGAGAATGCTGAGTGAGGAGCAGTGGGAGGAAAGAGATCTGAGATCAAGGATGGGGACCATGAGGGGTGTTTCCTGCTTCTCTGCTTTCTCCTCGAGTCATTGGTTGTCATCATCAGCACTGTTGTCTCTGCCATCATCATCATCACCACGGCGATGGTTCATTTTATGTGTCAACTTGGCTGGGCCATGGTGCCCAGATATTTGGTCAAATGCTAGTCTAGAAGATTTTAGATGAGATTTACATTTAATTAGGAGATTTTGAGTAAAGCAGATCACCCTTCCTCCCACGCCGCCCCCCCCCCCAACGTGATGGATCTCAGCCAATTAGTTGGAGGTCTTAAGAGAAACAAGAGTGAGCTTCTGCAAAATAGAAGGAATCCTGCCAGCAGACGGGCCTTCAGACTTGACCAGCGACATAGGCTCTTCCCCAGGTCTCCAGTCTGCCAGTATGTCTGCCACAACTGTGTGAGCCAAATCCTTAAAAGCTTTCTCTCTTTACCCTCACTCATTCACGCACACGCACGTGCACACACACACACACACACACACACCCCTTATTGGTTCTGTGTCTCTGGAGAACCCTGACTTAATACAACCATCAAGACCATCCCGCCTTCGTCACCACTATCATCGTCTCCACCATCATCACCATCCCCATTTCCATCATTGTCACAGCTGCCCTTATTGAGTCCCGTCTGCACCAGCCCCTGTATGAACTGCTTCTTGTTAAGACCTCATGACCTTCCCTGCCCAGCACCCCAAGAGGCAGGTGTTATTATTCTCCCCCTCACAGAGGAGAAAATGCAGTTCAAGGAGGTGAGATGGGGGACCCAGAGCTGAGCCCAGGCCTCCACACTCCAGCATCGTGCCTTCTTTCCCAGAACCTCCCTCTGGGGGTACCCAGAGGTGAACCACCCAACAAGCCCCAATTCAGGAGGAGTGTTGGACACTGGGACTCAGATGGTGGGTGGGCAGCCATGTGCCTGGCCCAGCCCAGAACACATTCTTCAGTGGGGGAGGGAGAGTGAACAAGGCCCCGGCCTCTTTGAGAGCAGCGCAGAGTCTCTGCCTCCATCAGGCCCTGCCTCTGGCTTGACCTCCTGCTTCCTTCCTTGTCAGACGCACCCCCACCCCTCCACCCAGCCAGGTTTGACTCCTGCTGAGGCGCCCACCCCAACCTTCCCCTGACTTCTACTCAGACACACCCCTGCAGCCACCTTCAGGGTCTTCTCCTCTGTCACCCCAGATGACACCCCCATCTCAGGGGGTGTGAAGAGGGTGGCAGCCCCCTCCTCAGGCTCTTTTAGCCAGTGCGAAGGGGGTGCTGCTTCTGCTTCTATCAAAGGCAATGTCCCCCTTAATAGAGGTCCTTGTTTGTACGCTCTCTTGCTTCTCCCACTGAATGGCTTCTACTGCTTTAAGCATATAAAAACAGACATGGCTGAGACAGGGCAGAGAAAATCAATATGCAATAAAAGTTAATATGAGAACCAATGTGTTGTCTCAATCACAGATGGAATGAGAAAGTGTCTGAGGACTGAGATGGGCCAGTGACACACTTAAGGGCCAGTGAGCCTGGGGGAAACACAGCCTTAGGGGTGTGGGTGAGGGGTTGAGTGTGTAGGGGTGTGGGTGGGGGGTGGAGGTGTGGTTAAGGGTTGGGGTGGAGATAGGTGTTGGGGGGATGGGGGGGTATGTGTATAGAGGGGTGGAGAGTGGGCCCACTGCCCTCTGGCTTCAGGGTCTCCTTAGGAGCCCCTCACAAACCAAGGCAGTGATGGAAGGAGCTTGACTAGAAGCCCACGCGCCCCCAGCACCTGTCTCAGTGCGCTCACTCATCTGGTCAGCAGGCATCCACTGAGCACCTGCCCCGCACCAGGCCCCACAGCACGATGGTCAGGAGCGTGAGCTCTGGGGTCTGACTCCTGGGCTCACATCTCCTCTCTGCCACTTTCCGGCTGTGTGTCCCAGGGCAAGTGACTCAGCCTCTCTGTAACTCAGTTTTCTCATTTGTAAACGAAAAGAAGGATGTTAGTATTAGTACTTATCTTACAGAAATGTGATAAGAATTGAGAGAGATGATTCATGCAAACAGCTCAGATCCATGTCTGTGCATGGTGAGGTCTTGATACATTTAGCAATTTTTCCTATTGCACCAGGCTCTGCATTGACCTGGGCACCATCAGTCCTCCCCTCATGGAGAACACCTGTGAGGTAGGGACCGTCAACTCCACTCTAACAGGTGAATAAACTGCGATTTCAGAAACTTGGAAAGGTTGGATAGGTTAACTGTCTTACTCAGGGTCACCATTAGTCAGTGTCAGAGAAGGGACTCGAGTCCAAGTCTGTCTGTATCAGTTACAATTGTGTTTGACTTCACGTAATGGAAACTCTGTCTAATAGTGGCTCAAGAAAACAGTGGTTTGTTTTTTTCACCTGAAAAGAGGTCTAGATGTGGGTGACCACTGGCCCTGGTTCAGGTGTTCATGATGCCATGCAAGACTCAGATTTTTTCTGCTCTGCCTTCTTTAGTATATGAGGCTTCTTGTCCTTGGGTTGGTAGCCTCATAGTCATGAAATGGCTGCTGTAGCTCCAGCCAGACATCATGTCTGGATAGCAGGCAGCAGAAATAATTTGGGCACAGCAAAAGAATTGTATCAGCTGAGTCTGTCTCTTGTATTTAGAAAAATAAATCTTTGCTAGAAGCCTCATGCAAGATAGATTTGCTTGTATTTCATTAGGTGGAACGTAGCAACTCCTAGAATAATCACTGGCCAAGGAGATGAAATTACCTCTGGTTTAGGCGAATAAAAACCACTCCCAAGAGGTGAGTTGGGAATGCCTTTTCTGGTAACAGGGGATTCCCACCATTGATGGCCACAGCCTGAACAGATGAGGGTATTGGTGAGTGACGAATGGGGTCAGACACACAGTCTAACCACTGGGACACATGGCACCTCTGTGGCCTGCCAGCCTGAAGTTTTTGCCCCTCAGTCAATGTCACCAAAGCCCCAGATTGGTCAGGCCTAAAGCCGGTTCTCGGGCTGCAGAGGTGAGACATGCCCCATCCTTAGTTTGCTCCGAGTCATTTGGGGGGTTGTTGTTGTTCAGTCGCTCAGACATGTCTGACATTTTGTGACCCCGTGGACTGCAGCACGGCAGGCTCCCCTGTCTTTCACCATCTTCCGGATCTTGCTCAGAGTCTTGTCCATTGAGTCGGCGATGCCATCCAACCATCTCATCCTCTGTCATCCCCTTCTCCTCCTGCCTTCAATCTTTCCCAGGATCAGGGTATATTCCAGTGAGTCGGTCTCTTTGCAGTAGGTGGCCATAGTATTGGAGCTTGGGCCTCAGCATCAGTCCCTCCAGTGAATATTCAGGACTGATTTCCTTTAGAATTGACTGGTTTGATTTCCTTACAGTCCATGGGACTCTCGAGTCTTCTCCAACACCACAGTTGAAAAGCATCAGTTCTTTGATGCTTAGCTTTCTTTATAGTCCAACTCTCATCCAAGATGGACAGTTGGGTTGTTCCATTCTGGGGAGTCAGTTGCATGAAGACAGGCATGTGGGCTAGGGGAGCTCAGGGAAGGCCTCCCTGGGAAGGGCCATCTCTGCAGAGACCTGGAGGCCCTGGGGAAAGTGCCAGTGAAGGAGGGCTCTCAGGGCAGAGGGATAAGCTTGTGCAAAGTTCTGGGAGAGATAAGTGAGAGACACGTGTTAGCAGAATGTCAAGTGGGTCCCTTGGCCCAGGCAGATCATGGGGGTTGGGAGTGACCAAGGATTGAGAAGATGGAGGAGGTAGTGGGGGCTGGATCCCAAGGGACCTCAGGAGCCACGTGAAGGGATTTGACCTTGACCCTGAGTGCAGTGCAGCCCTGGGGGACAGGAAGCCCTGCAGAAATCTAGTGGGGTGTGCATTTTAGAAAGATCCTGAGGCTGCTGTCTGGAGGGTGGGTTGTGATGGGGAGGGGTGGTGAGGAGGGTGGGCTTCAGGGGAGAAAATGAAGTAAACAGTAGGGGTTTTGTGCTAATACTTCATTACTTACAGGTCCTAAATACTTTGAAGAATCTGCCTGCAATGCAGGAGACCTGGATTTGATCCCTAGGTTGGGAAGATCCCTGGGAGAAGGGAATGGCTACCCACTCTAATATTCTTGCCTGGAGAATTCCATGGACAGAGGAGCCTGGTCTGCTATAGTCAATGGGGTGGCAAAAAGTCGGACACGACTGAGCGACTAACACTTTCACTTTCTCTCTGGGCGTTTAATACAGATTTACAGGGACAGTTTAGGTTCATACAACCAGTTATGATGCATTAAGTAGAGAAAATTCCAGTTGGTTCTCGTAGGCAATGTTCTTGAGGCATAAAAAGAGACCGCTGTGAACTTGAATTTCCCTCACGTTAAGCCCTGAAGGGAGTGTGGGGGGAGTCACTCATCTCATGCAAATGGAGCATCCCCTTGGGGACAGTGGAGTTGCCCCCAGGTTGTTATTTAATCAGATCCAGACTCTGGTGCTGAAGATGCCACTGGGCGGTGGGCAGGTCTGGAGCAGCTGGAGAGCAGACCCCTGGGGCAACGGGCCTGGTGGAAGCATCCAGGACAGGAGTCTGGAGCCCAGGTTCTGGTCTGAGGCTTGGTGCTGCCTGGCCGGTGACTTTGGGGTGCTCGCTCCATCTCTGTGCACTTTAGACTCCAGAGCTCAGAACCAGGAGGCTGAGGGCTGGTGGTCTGGACTCCCTGCCGGCTCTGACGTTTGGCGGATCTGGTCCCCCTGAGTGCTTGGGGATGATGACCACTCAGTTCCCGTCAGCTGACGGATGCGATGGCTGTGACTTTGTGATTCATCTTGCTGTCACACACATGCACACACACACCTTGTGGTCCTGGGGTCTTTGCTTTCATGATTCTGAAAGGGCCACAGTTCCTGGTGACCCTTTAAGGCCTCGCCTCCCTCCAAGTGGGGTTCAGCCCAAGCTGCAGTGAAGTTTGGACAGAAGAGAAACACAGGCAGCAAGACTCAGGCCTGCGCTGGAGGAGCCAGTGGTCCTGGAGGAGCCAGTGGTCCTGGACAAGAGATGCCAGAGCCACGGTGGACGCCAAGACCTGGGGGGAAGAGGTCTTGGGGTCGCCTGCTCAAACTTCCTTGATTTCCAGTGGGGACTCTGCACAAAGTCATGCAGCCTCCAGGTGACACGTGAGAGAGCAGGAGCTGTCGCCACCCAGGAGAGGAGTGACTCTTAGAATGGCCTGAGGGTGTCGGTCTGGCTCCTGCCAGCGTCTCCCTCTCCCAATCCTTGGCTGCCTGCACCTCCACCCCATTCCCTGGTGTTCCCTGTGGCTTCCTCCCATGGTGTTGATACCTGATTGTGCCCAAGAGTCCTGGGAAAGGCGAGTGCAGGACAGCCAGGCCCTGGAGTCTGAGAAGGAAGGCTCATAGAACGGGCTTGGCCTGAGTAGCTGGCAGGTCAGATGTGCCAGGGAACTGACAGCCCCTGGCAGCAGCTCTCAACCAGCGACTCTCTAGGGTCGGGGTGTAAATGCCTCAGCTCCCTCGCCCTTCAGTTGGGATTGTCCTTAAGCTGTGTCTGACCATCTGCCAGGGGCCTCCGGGGACAAACACCAGGAACCTGCCATGACAGCTGGTTTAACTCCTGTCTCCCCCGTCTGAATTCCTTGTGTCTCTAGAAGAGCTGCCTCACCTCCCCTTTAAATACTTGCCACATATCCTCCTCTCAAGTGCTGCTTCTGGGGGACCCAATCTAGGACAGCAAAAACCAGACGAGGAACATAAGCACATGATGATAAAGGCTGCAGAAGGCAGGGTGAGGGCTCAGGGGGCAGACGGGAGGGAGGGCTGTGTTTGAGACAGCGTTCCGGGTGGGCTCTCCTGAGTGTCGTATTGGAGTTGAGACCAGAACCAAGTGAGAAACTGAGACAGAGGGGATGCCGGGGCAGGGTGGGGGCGCTCTGGGCTGAAGGGAGAGTGAGGGATGGCCGAGGAGGAGCCAGGGGCCCGGCAACTGGGACAGGTGGGCAGGGGAGACGGTGACAGGTGAGAGCCAGTACTGCTGGGCTCATAGGCAGTGCCAGGGACCTGAGAGTCTAATCCTGGCCTGTGGAATGTAAGGGACTTGGGGGCATCCTCATCCAGAGGTGGGCTGCCTGGAGGAGAGTCCAGTCCCTACAACTGTGTCTCTGTCTCTGCCCCTCGGCTTCTCTGCATCCTCTGAGACTAGGTTTCCTCTGCTGAAAATGGAGGTAATACACCCCTGGCAGAGCTGTCATGAGAGTGAGAGGGGGTGCAGCACAGTGTCCCTGATCCCAGGCAGCGCCCGTAGGCACTGATGGCACAGGACTTGAGAGGTAGTGGAAGGGTCAAGTTCCTCAGGCATTCATGTACAGGTGATACCCACACGCCGGGGAAATGTCATCTCCCACACATGCTGCAGGAGCAAAGGACAGGGGATCAGGGCTCAGCTGGAAATGAGTGCAAGTCCTACCTGCTCCTGGGACCACCCACTCAGTCCCCCGGGCCTCAGTTCCTCATTAGTAATGTAGCAGCATCATAGTTCCTCCTCGGAGGTATCACATGGAGAATTACGTAAGACCACGCACAGAAAGTAGGTAAAGCTACTTCCTGACATTTACCATGTGTAGCTCCTGGAGAGCAGGGCTGTGTTCGCTCGTGCATTGTCCCTCTTAGAGCATTGCCTGGCCAAATCACGTGCGCAGTGTTCTCAGCTGAGCCTGGGGGCCCCCTCCGGGCAAGGACAGAGCTGTGTTTGAGTATCTCTGTTCAGTTCAGTTCAGTCGCTCAGTCATGTCCAACTCTTTGCGTCCCCATGGACTGCAGCACACCAGGCCTTCCTGTCCATCACCAACTCTTGGGGTTTACTCAAACTCATGTCCACTGAGTTGGTGATGCCATCCAACCATCTCATCCTCTGTCGTCCCCTTCTCCTCCTACCTTCAATCTTTCCCAGCACCAGGGTCTTTTCAAATGAGTGAGTTCTCTGCATCAGGTGGGCAAAGTATTGGAGTTTCAGCTTCAACTTCCAATGAATATTCAGGGTATCTCTACTTCCTCCAATTTCCAATCTTGCTCTTTCTGTGATTCTAATTATCCCTCCAACCTACTAGAGATGACCCGTGAACCACTATAATCTTCATCTTGGGCCATCTGTCTTCCCAGGCTGCTCCATATTCTGACCACTGGGAAGATCTTCCTTCCTTGCTGTTTTTCAGGGATACTCCTGTATGGGCCTGAAAAACGGCAAAAGTCCCCTTCCACACATGTGCAAGATATCTGGTACAACCATCTAGCAATCAGAACTTTGTTGCTCTCCGCCATTTGACTGGTCATCGGGAGCCTCATGTGGGGTCGTCAGCGTGCGTGAAGGGAACTGGAGCAGTGAAGGGGCAGGTCCTGGGAGAGTAGGGACCACTTGCACCGGCAACCTACTTATGCTTTCAAGGTCTGCTGGAGCATGAATTTGACACCATTTCCATTTGGTAATGACTTACTGTCGTGCATGTCCAACTTCATGGCTCAGCGGATCAGATAACGCCTGTCTCCCGATGGGATGCAAGCATCTTCTGGTCACCCGGTGCTCTGTGGAGGCTGTCTTTGGAAGAGTGCGAAGATTTACTCCAATACCCTAGGGTCTGGGCTGCTGGGCCAGGCTCGGTAGCTACTCCGTCTGTCACAGACAATTTGGGGAATCATTAGAGGCTTGATCACAAGGCCTTAGTCACACAGCAGTCTCGACTTTCTGCAGGGTCCTTTTTGCCTTGGACCCTACTCGAAGACAGTAAAAATGTTTGGAGCAGCACGTGCTGCAGGTGTGGGATGTTGCTTCCAAGATCCAGAAAATTCCACCAAATGTGTGTCTTTCTTGGTGAAAGGCAGTATGAGGAGAAGCAAGTTGTCTGTCCCTAGAGAGGCAGTATTCAAACATGCTCCACAGTATGGACTCAGGAACCTCAGGTAGGGGTCAGGCCTCTGAACCGATGATGCGAAGTCCCACCATCTGCTTTGTGTGTGTGTTAGTCACTCAGTTATGTCTGACTCTGCATCCCCATGGACAGTAGCCCACCAGGCTCCTCTGTCCATGGGATTCTCCAGGCAAGAATACTGGAGTGGGTTGCCATTTCCTTCTCCATCTGCTATGTGTACATCTTACTAAAGCTTCTAGGGTGCTGTCCACTCTCTGCCCAGTGGGTTTGATCTGCATGGTGTCATCAATCAGGCAAGTCAGCACAGTATCACATGACAGGCTGAGTCATTGAGTCTAGTCTAGATCCATCCTTCTAGTCTAGCTCCATCCTAGCAGGAGAGCAGGTACAGCCCTGAGGCAAGACAGAGTCTCCTGCCGTCCCTGCTGAATTAAAGCAAACGCCTTCTGGTAGTGGCCAGAACACCAGCTATATAAGGTGCCAGGAGGTAAGCGATTTTCTCCTTTAGGAGAGATACCACATCTGGAATAGCAGGTGCATTTGGAATAAGTTCATAATAGTTCATAACTCTTCGCCAAGATCTATATGCCTTCTGCACGGAACACACAGGCAAGTCAATGGAAGAGGTAAAGAGCAGGACAGGAGTTCCCAACTCAATATCTTTTAGCGTTATGGGGTCTCCAAGAAAGGGGAGATTACTTTTCCTAAACAAGAGCAGCATCTGCCATAAATGGCAAAGGAAGCTTGGGGAGAGCTGGTGGTTCAAGGTTCTTAGATTCATCTGAGTTCTCCTTCCAGTTCTCAGGATTCCTGTCTTTTTCAGTCAATGCCTTACTGATTTCACACATGGGATTTGCCAAGGCTATGAGTCAAGTTCAACTTGTATTGTAGTTTCTCATCAGCAGGACTGGATAGCAATGCGCTTTGGATTGGATTTGGGACCTGGTTTTCAGCTGTGTCTTGCCTGTGATTATAAGAGGTAGGATGTTTCCTTAGGGCCTTCCTAAATCTCTGGTTCTCTGAGGATATTTTGATCTGGGAGTTTAAAGTACTGAGTTGTCATTTTCTTTCCAGAACAGTTAGAGGTAGCCATCACACCCCATATTCTTGTCACTGAAACCAACGCTTATGGTCAAGTGCAGGGGCCACTTGGTCTACCCAAGTCTTGCCTTCAACTGACATTGCATCTCAGGCAAACCTAAGGTTCATTTAGGAAAATGGAAACTCCAAGAGCAATTGCACAGAGAGGAGGGTCCTCTGTCATGGAAGGGTTGACAGGTGAAGGCACAGAAAGAGAAGGAAAGGGAAACCCGGGCTTAGGAAGTCAGGATCAGCTGCCAGCCAGGGCTGGGGGAACCCCAGGAGAAGAACTGCCCCTGCTGCTGCTCCTGGTGGAGACAGGACCACTGTGACTGCTGCTGGAGTCACTGAAGTCCTTAAGAGCTGCTGGCCACCGACACGACAGAGGGAGAGATGAACAGGGTCTCTCGCCTCCAACTTCCCGGGCTTCTCCTGGCACTTCCCATTTTGTCTGAAGCTCACTAGGCCCAGTGTTCCAGAGAAGCTGGGAAATGCCACTTGCAGGCATCCAGCTTCAAACAGATGGTGATCATTAAGGGGAGACCAAAGAGGTGAATGGATGAATGACCGGCACAGTGGCCCAGGACTTGACTTTTATACCAAGCAATCCATTCACAAGTAGCTCTGTCACTTCCTAGCTGTGTGATGCTGAGAAAGACAGGTAACCTCTGGACACTCAGTTTCCCCATGAATAAAAGGGAATCATCACGACTGAGGCTTGGATTAAGTCAAGTATCAAAGTGTCCTTCGAAATGTCTGCCGTTCAGTGGGCACTTGCTGGGCAGTTCTTACTTCACCCTTAACTCACTCTCTGACCTTGAATGGGCATGTGGGTGTTTCAGGGCTATGTTTTCTCATCCGTAAAAAGAAAGGGTTTGGACTGAGGTTCGACTGATGTGCTATGGAACATCCCTTAAATGAAACCGACAGGTTGGGATGGGCAGGAGGGGCTGGGGAGGCTCTGCTTGTGTCTGAGTACTGTGAGCTGTGCGCTCCACTGGAGAATGTGCTCGAGTGCCAGACAGCTCACACTTCAGCCGTCTTAATGCTCCCAGTATTTCCTGCTAATCTCGCCCCCGGCAATGCTGACCTGGTCTCTATTCTCTTTGACGCATCCTGTTTCAGCCCTGCTTAGTTGCCAGAAAAATTGCCAAGGGCAGCCCTGTGCACCACAGTTGAAGGGGAAAAGGGAACTTCAAGTTAAACCCATGATGAAGATTAGATTTGAAGCTCCAGGGCCTTCCTAAGCGCCTGAGCTTTGAGAATCGTCCTGTTCTGCCTGCAATGATCAGTTTAAACCTTTTGGAACTCAGGTGTGTGGCGGGGAGGAGGTGTGGCAGAAGTGGGGTCCACAGGAAGCACTAGCTTGGTGATTCGCAGTGAAGAGCCTTTTGAGTTTTTGTTCTGCCACCTACTAGCCTACTAGCATTACTTAGGTTCTTTAAGACTGACTTTCCTTCTTTGTAAAGTGGGATTAATAATGTCTACTGTAACTGACACGATGTTCTGTCACCTCGTCATTGTCTGCCCTCTCTGTGTTTAGTGACCCTTTCTTTAGGAAACTAAGCCTCTTGCACTCCCCAGTCCATGGGCCATGAGATTCAGACAGGATTACTAATGACAGCCTCCAACCTACCTCCTGTCCTTAGAGATAGCTAATGCCCCAGCCAGACCAATTCTAGTATCCCAACTTCTGGAAACAGTGACTGGTCCGAAGCATGGGCCTGTGACCCAAATGAGGCCAATCAGAATCCTTGCTAGGATTTGATATCTGGCCCCCGGGGGGGGACTAGCTCCTTCCTCTCTATAGAGTTCCGGAGGGGGTGATGCAAGCTTGGAGCTGTTGATGGTTATGTCTCCTTCCTTCCCTCCCCTCTCCGTGAAGAATTCCAGCAGTGAAGGGAGAGAAAGGTCCATCCAACTCCCATCACAGACAGAGAGAAGGACAATTAAGACATGTTAGTAGGAAAAAAGAGATCCAGTGTTCTTATAAAAGCCCCTGGATCCAGCCACGCCTGAAGCAAGTCTGTCTCTGTTCATCCCAGTTCTGTGGGACACAATTCCCTCTTTAGTTTGAGCCCTTTGGATTTCATCTCTGACAAAAGAGTCTTAGTGAACAGATTTACTTATCTGTAATATGTTTGGGATTAAATAAGATAGCTGAAGTAAAGGGGCTCAGGAGAGTGCTTCAGGACACCAGCTTTTATAACTGCCTTCATCAGTCATTCCTGTGTCTCTCTCTGGAGCACAAGATTATAACTGCACTGGCCATGTGTCAGCCTGGCCTCCCTGGTGTCCTGCTGCTGACATCATGCATCCTCATCAGAATGGTCCCAGCAGTTCCATGCCAGGATGCACAGCCCCCCTCAAATCCTGGATGGTGCCTGGGCTGACAGCTGTGGTCAGAACCAACCAACCGGGGTCTTTCGGCTCCTCCTCTTGCCTCAAACGGATGAAGCTCAGAGAGTGAGTTATGGTCCTTCGGGACTAACTCACTTGTTCTTCAGAAGGACCAGAGAGGGCAAGAGACTTGGCCAGGGTCACACAGTAAGGCAGGGGCACAGTCATTAAGGTTCTTGGTTTCATGGAGTCTCTTCCCCTGGCCCAAGACAGAATTTATCAATTTTCCCACTCATTCATCCTTTTGTTCATTCATTTGTTCAGTTATAACCCAGCTTCCCCTGAGATGGTGATGACAGAGGAGGCCCTGGCGTCCAAGGCTGGTCCTCTGAGCCCCGCTGTTTTCTGTGTCAGTTAGGTCACATCTCCCTGTCTCTGAGCTGTGTTGGGAAAAGTGAAAGTGAGAGTCACTCAGTCATGTCCTTCTCTTTGCCACCCCATGGACCATAGCCCCCAGGCTCCTCTGTCCATGGAATTCTCCAGGCAAGAATACTGGAGTGGATTGTCATTCCCTTCTCCAGGGGATCTTCCCAACCCAGGGATTGAACCCAGGTATTCCGCATTGCAGGGAGATTCTTTACCAGCCGAGCCACTAGAGAAGCCTAAGAATACTGGAGTTGATAGCCTATCCCTTCTCTAGGGGATCTTCCCAACCCAGGAATTGAACGGGGATCTCCTGCATTGCAGACAGATTCTTTACCAGTTGAGCTACCAGGGAGGCCCTATGTTGGGAAAGGCATGTTTATGGCCATAACCATGCCATCCATGTCTGTGACTTCAGCGCCCACCTCAGCTGTCGGTAAGTGACAGTGAATCAGAAACCCAGACAGGAACAGATTTTGGAGGAGGGCCGTGGGGTTTGGTGTCAGGATGCCTGAACCTCAGTTCCCCCACCTGTCAGGTGGAAACAATAACCCCCACCCTGGGGAATCATGAAGTGAAGGGGCCCAGCAGGAGTTACTGCAGGTGATCCTTGGCTTGTAGCTCCCTGATCTAGATGCCTTGGGGCCGGCCTGTCTCCCTCCCTCTGGAGAGAGCTTCTTGGGAGCAGCAGGGTCTGCTGGGCTCAGCATTGACTCCTCTCTCAAGGCCTGGAGCACAGGAGGTGCTCAGGAAAAGGTCTGATGAACAGAGAAGGTAGGTGAGTTTGCCAGTGATTGTTTGTCCAAGCCTCCACCATGGTGCTGCCTGGGTCCCTGCTTCCAGGACGCCTCCTCAAACCACCCCTGTAACCACAGTGGGCTTGCTACTCTTCCTCTCCCGGGTGCCCTCACTTAATTGGGAGATCTTCACATTTATTCATTCACTTGTTGCAAAAAATGTTTATTGTGGACTTACTACATGCCAAGCTCTGTTCAAGGCACTGCTTACAAGTTCTGAACAAAAAGTGATTCAATCCCTGCCCTTCCTGGTGGCACTTCCAGCCTAGAGGGGCAGATGGATGACAAGGGGAGAGACTGTCCCTCAATACCAGGAGGGATATGAAAGGGAAGGGGGGCACCTGGCAGGTCGGGGAGGAGCTGGAGAGTGAAGGGACTCCATTTATCACCCCCCACTATGACCCCCTGCGCCTTGCACAAGCTATGTTGAGAGACCCCAGTGGTGGGAAGCAGAGTCCTGAGGGAAGTGGAAGTGACGGCAGTGGAGCTAGGAAGACAGCAGCAGCCCCACTGATGGAACCTGGGTGAGGGTGGGCAGGGCCTGGGTGCAAGAATGAGGAAGCCATGTCCTAGGCAAAACCCTGGCAGTGACCAGGCTGGCAGCCAGGTTAGATCACCTTTCTTAGGAACTAGACTCATCCTTGCCCCTGCCCCTCAGTGTCCATCCAGGGTGTCCATAGTCTACAAAGAACCCGGAGGGCAGGACCTTGGGGAGTGTACACATCATTCTTTTTCATCTGTTCCTTGCCTGTTCTGGTCTTTCTGGGAGGAGGCAGCCATGACATTCTTCCCTGGGTCTGAGGCATCTAGACAGAGGGTGGTGAGCAGGGAAGCGGCTGAACGAGAGAAGAGTTGACCTGGGGGGTGGATGGGGACTTTCCCTGGCCCTGCCAGCAGGAAAAAACTCAGGTCCCAGTCCCCAACAGATCCTGTCCTGCTGGCACCTCTGAGTCCCTCCCCCCTGCAGCCCTGGTACAGAACTTGAGACTTTCAGTGATCTGGGCTCAGTCTCCAGGCCCAGGGAGCAGCCTGCAGGCCCAGGTCCCTGCCCATGGGCTCGATATTCTGCTGCAGGATATTAGTTAATGAGTCACGCTGTGGGGCTTGTTGGCCTGGCCACCCTACCATCCCAGTACACCTCAAGAAAAGGTCCAGGGTGCAGACAAGCCTGAGTCCAAGTGCCAGTCCAAACTGGCAGAGTCATGAGCCCCCCGGTGACAGTGACAGAGGCAAATGGGGCAGGAAAAAGAGCACGCACAGGCTTGGGGGGTACACCCTGGCTTAGCCACTTACTCTGTGACTTTGAGACAAGAAATTTCACCTCTGTGAGTCTCCATTTCCCATGTGGGGAACAGCTCAGCTTCTTCTCTCCCAGGCTTGTTCTGAGGATGATGTTGAATGTTTGCTCTGAATTCATTCATGCTGAGACTACAGACTCCCTTTGCCTGTGATACCTTCTGTACTGTTCATCTAATGAACTTCTATTCATCCTTCAAAACCCAACCAAACTATCCCATCCCCTCCTCTAATGACATCTGTTATTTCAGCTTTCAGCATCCATTCCTCTCATGGTGACAGTACCTTGGTATCTCCTGGGGAGTCACCTCCCAGCCCACCGTGAGTCATGAGGTTCTGGAGAAGGTGAGTGAGCTGTGGTCTCAGGGAGGGCACAGCCACTCAGAGGTTCCAGATGGAGGCAGAGATGGAACAGGGAGCAGAGACCCCGACTCCCTCTCCTTCTACCCTCGGGACTCCTTTGGGGCCTCTCAGTGGTCCAAACCCATGAAAATCCATCTGTGAAGAAACCTTGGTATAGTCCACCCCTCCCAGCACAGAATAGGACAGAGCAGGAGGAAATGGGTCAGCGGGCAGGAGCGGGGAAGGAGGAGCGGCAGCCGCGGAGTATTCCTGAAAGTGTTGACAGTGTTACCCTGGGGTGCATTTTAAAAGGTTTTAGACTCCATGTTTTGGCATTATTTTTGTAACAAGAACAGATCATTTTAAAACAATAAAGTCACTTCTTTCAAGTGACCAGAAGTGGGGAGCCATGCAGAAACCCCGCAGTGCCTCCACACTCAGGAGCAGAATGTGGGTGAGGAACAGGTGAACCTGACCCTGTGACCCCCACTGGGAAACCGGGTCTCAGAGGCTCGTTGAGGCTCAGCAGTGCACTGGTGCTGGGGTGACAAGTGGCCTGGATGCCTCTGACCTGCTGTGTGACCTGAGGGAGTCTCGGCCCCTGTCCCATGCTGTGCAGGCGGTTCTCCTCTGGCCTCTAAGGACCTTTCCCCTTCCTGCGCACAGAAGTCCTCCAAGAGGTAGAAGAGTGTGGATCCCACCAGGAGCCCCAGCTTTTCCTGTGAACACAGACTGATGACTCTGAACCTGTTTATTGTGAGAAAGAGCGGACACGTGGCCCGGGAAGTGCTTGGGGTGCTTCTAGGATGATTAAAACCCAGTGATGAAGACTCATACTCAGAGTTTTCTGGGATGAGCAAGAAAACCGAGGGTCAGGTGCTGGGGCAGCCTGTCTGGGAAGGCAAGGGGAGCACCTGGGGCTGCAAGGAGGAGCCTGGCAGCTGGAGGTGGTGCAGAGGCCAGGACCAGGGTTGGGGCGGCGCCCCCACTGTCCTTACTGGGAGGTGTGACCTTGGACCAGCTTCTCTGCCTCAGTTTCTCCACCTATAAAATGAAGGAGTCAAACAGAATCCCTGTGTTCCTGACCTGCTCTGTGTCCACACTGAGTGGAGAAACTGGCAACAGGTCAAACCTCAGGCAGAGGTCTCCATCATCATTATCGTCATCACCACCATCTTCACCATCATCACCACCATCGTTTTCAGCACCATTACCATCATCACCGCCATCACCGTTATTATTACCTTTACCTTCATCATCACCATCATTGTCTTCATTATCATCACCTTCTTCATCACCATCATCACTAGGAAGAGTTAGCTAGTGAATACTTCCCATATACTAGACAGTGTGAAGAGATTGGCTTGCTTCTTCTCACTGACTATTCATTATTATTGTACCCAATTTATAGCTGAGGAAATAGGCTCAGAGAAACCAAACAACCCAAGATCATGGAACCACTAAGGAGCCAGTTGGCCGGGACTGAAATTAGGACTGAATGACTCCAGAACATGAGGCTTTAACCATGCAGGCATCAGCCCCTGTCTGCTGTGTGAAGCCAGATCTCAGCAGACTCTTACGTCGCTCAGTTGTGTCCGACTCTCTGCAACCCCATGGACGTCCATGGAATTTTCTAGGCCAGAATACTGGAATGGGTAGCCTTTCCCTTCTCCAGGGGATCTCTCCAACCCAGGGATCGAACTCAGGTCTCCTGTATTGTGGGTGGATTCTTTACCAGCTGTGCCACAAGGAAAGCCCCTGTCAACACCGGGGACCATTTTCTACTATCCTCTCATGCTTCAGCAGGGTAAAGAGGCCAGAGAGAGGAAGGGATTTGTCCAAGGTCATGTTTTGGGCTAGAGGCAGAACTGGGCCCAGAAAATGCTTCTCCTCTTCTGTCTCTTTTTCCTCCACCTCTACATTGCTTCCAAGGATGTGCTCTCTAACCCCTCAAATATTCCACTTATCCCACAAAGTCGTAAGGACACAAAGGACTCTGTGCCATAAGAGAGTGCAAGAAGAGGCCAAACCCAGATTTTTCCCAAGGACGTTCCTTTGCAGAGGTGACCACTCACACACACGGCTAATTAATCCTGTTTCCAGACAGGCTGTGGAATGAACTTTCAAAGGGAAATGGCCAGCAAGTGGCAGGGAGGTCAGGAAGCCATGGGCATGGAGGTGAGACTCCAGGGCTCAGGCCCAAGGGTCAGGGTCTGGTCAGAAGCAAATGGCAGAGCAGAGGCACGGCCACCCTTGAAACTTGAAAAACACCCAGTTTGGATACGCTCAGGGACTCGCAGACCTGGAAAGCTCACCTTTGGAGGCAGACACACCACGTGGAATGCAGGAGGTCAGTCACCCAGGGGTGCGTGGTGGCTCTGGACTCCAGCAGTTTGTACCCAGGCTCCATGGACATGGGAGCAGCTCCAGGACCCATAGCCCAGCCCCCCATGGCTGTGAGCCCCTGACTCTGCCCCTTGGATGAGGGATGGGGCGCTGCCCTCTGCTGGGGTCTGCAGCCTCCACCTGGGCTCGGGCAGAGAGGAGCAGCTGAGCTAACTTCATGGAGATCCAGGAGTCCCTGGCAGCAGACTGGCCCCCGGGGTCCTGGTGTCCCCTCTGTGGACACACTTAGGCTGTTCGGTCTGGCTTTGGAGGTGAACTCAGCACTGGAGTCCCAGCACCTCTGTTTCTAAGAAGTGTGCCCTGGCCTCTCAGCTCATCTCAGTGACCCCCAGGTTCTGTTTGCCAAACGAGTTCAGGACACCTGGCTCCCAGGCTGCCCCAAGGACCACATAAGAAGGTACTGTCTCTTCCATCACAGAAGCACCATTTCTTGTGTTGATAATTTATACCTTTCTATGAATCCTCCAAGCAAGAAAGATGCTGTCACTCTCTCCTCTGCTGACAAGGACACAGAGGCTCTACCAGGTCAGGCATACCCTCCAAGTCCACAACCACGAGTGGCCCAGCCCAGCCTCCCGCGGCCCTGCCTGCATGTCCCCCTTTTGGCTGCCAGGTCCTTCTGCAATGACAAAATGCCTGTTGTTAAGGGACCTTCTTTTCAGCAGAGCAAACGCAGAGCTTTTGGACATGTGCTGAACCAGGCAGGGCTTGGCCACACATGACCTTTTTGGGGACATTTGTTTATGAACCCAGGCCAGGCAATCTGGTTACATGTGTTGAGATATTGCTCTGTGTGGCTTGATGGTCCCTCTGTGAGGGGACAGATTGTCCTGACATATTGTTGGTGGGGAGGCAAGGGGGAGTGACACAGAGAAATACGACAGCGAGACAGAGATGAAGGCAGAGAGAGACAGAGGCAGAGACAGAGAGAGGGTATGTTCACACTTCCACAGCAGGACATGAAGTGAAAGTGAAAAGTGTTAGTCACTCAGTTGTGACCGACTCTTTGCAATCCCATGGACTATAGCCCACCACGCTCCCCTATCTGTGGAATTCTCCAGGCAAGAATACTGGAGTGGGTTGCCATTCCCTTCTCCAGGGGATCTTCCCAACCCAGGGATCGAATCTGAGTTGCCTGCATTGCAGGCAGATTCTTTACCATCTGAGCTGACATAGTGAACACTGAAATGAGCTGCTTTTTAATATCACTAGAATGTCTAAGGGATTTTGAAAAAAACATGATGGCTCAGAACCCTCCCCCCAGCAGAAACAGGAGGACACTTGCAGGCAAGGGGGCCCTCAGAGCACAGGGGCTCCTATGGATCATGCAGGCAGGGGACCCTCAAGGGGCAGGTCTTCACTGACCAGCGACCAGAGCTGTTAGCCATGTGCAGAGTAGGAGTGGGCAGAGAAGATGGATTGTCTTCCAAATATGAGGGGACAAATCCTGTTAGCTAGCAGGGACTGTGAGGCCCTTGTATCCACCCAGGAAATGTTTGTGTTGCCTGTGCTGGGCTGTGAGGTTCCAGCCCTGGAGGGGCTCAGGGAGCAGTTGGAGGAACCCAGGCACAGAAAGGTGTGACATGAGCCTCCCCGGCTTTTCCTGAGCACCTACTGTGTGCAGGCCCCGGGCTGTGTGCTCCCTGTGATGCTCTCACCCTGGCCTACCTCCACCCCAGGCGGACTGCTGTTTCCCCATCCTGACAGAGGGAAAATGGGGTTCAGGCTGGTTGTGTCTGGTCCAAGCTCTCGCAGCCAGGAAGGGGCCCCTTCCTTATCTCTTGCTGCATAACAAATGCCCCAAAAGGCTTAGCTTTAAAAACAACACCCTGAAAGAAGTCAGAACTGGTGGACTGGGTCTGTGCCTCCTGCTGCAGAGGCAGGGGGCTCACCTGGGACTACAGATTATTTTCTGGTGCTCACTCATGTGGCTGGCAAACTGGTGCCAGTGTCAGTTAGCTGTGAGTTCCTAGGCTGTACGTGGGGTCTCCAAGCCCTCCCTGCGGCCTTTCTAAGGGCGGCTCCAGATTCTTCACACCATGGAGGTGCACTCACAGGAACAGGCATCCTGTGAGACAGAGATGGAGGATGCACTAGGTTGGCCAAGAAATTCATTTGGGCTTTTCCATATGATGTTAAGGAAAACCCCAAATGAACATTTGGCCAAGCCATTATTACCTTTACAATGTAGCCTTGGGAGTCACGTAGCATCACTTCTGCAGAAGTCACCAGCCTGAGAAAGTTCAAGGGGAGGGCACTTAGATCCCATCACCACAGCAGGAACATCTTGTACATTACAAGCAGAATCTGTGGATGGGAATTATTTTAGAGCCATCTACGCTCCAGCCACAGTTGCCCTTGGCCTGTGCCTCACACATGCTCAGCTCTTTTCTGCCTCAAGGTCTTGGCACCGAGGGCTGTTTCCATGGCTGGTTATTTATTATTATCCTTTAGATTTTAGTTTAAATGCCACTCCCTGACATTTCTCATTCTCCTGCCTAAGTGGGTCCTTTGGCGACACCCTGGTCACTCCCATTATTCATCTTCTCCTTCTTCCCTAGAACTAGGAACTGTGGTGTGCAGTGAGCATGCTGGTTGTGGCTGTGGTTTAGTCGCTAAGTTGTGTCTGACCCTTGCACTCCAGAGACTGTATACCGCCAGGCTCCTCTGTCCATGGGATTTCCCAGGCAAGAATACTGAAGTGGGTTGCCATTTCCTTCTCCAGGAGATCTTCCCAGGCCCAGGAATTGAACCTGGGTCTCCTGCATTGCAGGTAGATTCGTTACCTACTGAGCTATGAGGGAAGTGAGCATGGGGCCTTGCCCAACAGAGAATGTTTCTTAGCTTTTCCCACGTCACAGCTGGGGAGCATGGGGATCATGTGACTGTCTGGCCCATGTTACCTGAGCATGGGATGTATGTGCTATGGATTACAGCGATCCCCCAGGTGAGCCACGATGGAGGATTGGGCGGAGCTCTACCTAAGGATGGTGGTGAGAAGCAGTCAAATTCTGGATGGATTTTGGAGGTGAAATCAGCCTGGTCTGCTAGAGACTGGGTGTGGGGTGTCCCCCATGAGGGGTGACAGCAGGGGGTGATGAAGGTAACACCGAGATTTTGGCTTGAGCAACTGAGATGAGTGTGTGAATGGAGATGGGGGAGCCTTGGGGAGAGCAGGTCTGGGGAGAAGTTGCGGAGTTTCCTTTGTGCCACGTGAACCCTGTGAGGTCGGTCAGACCACCGAGAGCAGGGATAGGCGGCCTAGCGGAGGCCCTGGAGGAACGAACGGGGGCTGGGCTGAAGCTGTTTTACATTTGTAAGTTGTCAGTGCAGAGTTGATATTTAAAACCATAGGATGGATGAGATCACCATGGTTTCTAGTGGATGAGTGAAGACCGACCCTCAGTATTAGGAACTCGGAGAAGGGAAGACCAGAGATCTTTCCTAGAAGCCAAGTGAAGGAAAGGCTTCAGGGGGACCGTTGGCCAACTGTGTCCAGATGAACTGCTCTGCCGAGTCTGGTGAGGACTGAGGATTGATATTGGATTCAGCACCATGGAGGTCACAGGTGACACAGGGTCAGCACTGACGTGGAGGTCACAGGTGACCTGGGGCCACTGCTGACAGGGAAGCCACTGACAGGGAGGTCATCACAGGTGACAGGGAGGTCACTACTGACAGGGAGGTCACTTCTGACAGGGAGGTCACTTCTGACAGGGAGGTTGCAGGTGACCCGGGGGCCACTGCTGACAGGGACTGATGGGAGTGAGAGCCTCAGGGGAGTGGGTTTAAAAGAGGTTGGGAGGAGAGGGGTTGGGGCCATTGAGGAAAGACAGCCCATTGGAGGCATTTCCTTGGAAAGCAATACAAAGTATGAAAGAAGCATGTGGGGTGTTAGGATGAGGGTCAGCCTGTGTTCTGCGCTATGGAGCAGTGGTCCTGCCTCTCCCTCCATCAGGTGCTGAGTTCCTTAAGGGCAGGAAGTGTTTCCGTGTTCACCTGATTGTATCCATTGCCTGGCAAAGGCCTGGACTTGAAGCAGATGCTTAGGAAATGTTGGCCTGAGGGAGGGAGGGAGGGAGGTTCTGCCTGTCTGTCTGGCCTTACTCGAGCTTTCAGAGGAGCTGGGAGGGTGGGCTGTGTATTAGGAGGCGTGCAGGCTGCAGAATCAACAAGCCAACTCCCACATCCCCCCAGCTGGTGACCTTGCTCGAGTCCCTGAACTACCCCAGGCTCAGTTTCTTCATCTAGAGAAGGGACATAACATTACCTCCTTGCAGGACTGGTTGTGAAATCTAGAGATAAAATGTTTGAAAAGAACTAGCAGGGCCCCTGTGACATCCCTGGCCCTCAGAGTCACCATTTCTTATCATAATCCTGAAGCCCTGGATAGTAAACGTGCTCACCATTGCCCAGTCGTTTAGCACCTGCAGCCTTTGTCTCTTACCTAATCCATACAACAGCCCTTCAAAGTAGAGGCCACCCCTTCATTTTAGAGATGAGGAAACAGAGGTTCAGGAAGGCAGTTTCCTCACCCAAAGTCATAGCCTTTGCCCGGCAGAGCTCAGACTTGAACCTACGTCAGGCTGACTCCAAAGGCTGCGCCTGTGGCTGCACTGTGGCCTGCCTGGGGGTGTCGGAAACCAGGGGACCCCTTGATGCAATGCCAAATGTGATCAGTGGCCTGTGCACTGACTTTCAAAGGCTGTGAAATGAGTCGGAGCCGGTGGCCTCTCGGACAAGGTGGCCTGGAGCAAAGGGATTGAATGGGACAGCCTGGCTCTGCCCAGGGCCGCAGGCGGAGCAGACGTGGGGTAGAGGCCCCACCGCCCCACTCCAGTCATTAGAATCTCTATAAGTGCTGAGGGGCCAGCTGCCTATTTACTGCCTGGAGCTAAATTTTTTTCTTTATGTCATCATAAATCTGGCTGTAGGAACCTGCCAAGGTAATTATTACCTCTTACCACCTCTCTGCCGGGCCCTGATTGGGACATGTTATACATCCTGGGCACCCAGAAGACGGAGCCGTGACTTTGATGGATGCTAAGGCCATTTGCAAGGCCCTGATTGAGAGCGGGGCCTGGCTGCTCCCTGTTATCAGGCTCCTACTGACCTCCCCTGGCAACCCTTACTGGACAGGGGCTTAATAGACACCCTCAGGGTGGAGGCCAGTGCAGAAAGAAAGGTGTCGTTATGTGGGCAGAACTGCCTTGTGATGGGGCGGTGGGAGCAGAGACTCTGGCGTCCAAGGCCCTTGGTCCACAGGCCTCCTCCCCGTGGGGGGAACCGCGGCTGGTCCTGACCTTCAGTCAGCCTCGGGGTCCTCATCTGAGAAACGGGAGAAGAAGGAACCAGGGGCTGTGGTGCTCCCAGGGCAGGGGGGACTGGATGGTGCATAGGGTTAGAGGGACCTATGGCTTCAACAGGTTCAGGCCAAGTGACGTCTTGTGGTGGAGGACGAGGGCTTTTGACGTGGTGACGGGAAAGAGCAAAGCTCCGTTTGGTGCTTAGAAGGCCCGGGGCACGTTGACAAGTGCTCCGTATGGACGGTCCTGTTGGCCTCCGAGGAGACCAACTTTATAGGTCTTCATCTCTACTTTATAGGTGAAGAGATCGGGGCTCCTAGAGCTTAAATGACCTTGTGTCCAAGGTCACAGTGCCATAGAATGACCAACAAACAGCAGCAGGCAGAGTGGTCACTCGAGCAGCTACGCTAGGTCCCGTCACTGGCTGGCCTGCTCAGACCCCCAGTGACCCCCCACCAGTTGGTTGGCAAAGCTGAGCTCTGGCTGCGACCTTGGAGGCCCTGCCTGCTTGGCTCTGCCATCTCTCCCTGTGTCCCTCCTGCTTCTCTGCTCACCTCTCACGGGCCCGAGCTCTCTGCCTGGGTGCCCTCCACCAGTCTCTGCATGGCTGGTCCTTCTTGGGGCCCAGGTCCAAGTTCAGGTGCCGCCCCCCACCCTCCGCCAGGAGCCCCTCCCTGACGACCCTCAATGGGGGCCCTGTCCCACTGTCCTGTCATCTCAGGGCCTGACGCCTTGCATGCCCCTCCTCACTCTCCCACCGTGAGTGATGAGCTGGCTTCTTCATTGGTTATTTGCTCATTGTCTCGCCCTCCGGACTGTGAGAGGGAGGGGGCTACGTGGATCCAGTCCCCCTGTTTCCCACGATAGGTGATATATGTCATGTTCTCTTTAGCCATTATCCTTTTAACTGTCAATGGATGCATTGATCGATTCTCTATTTCATTTTCCCCGGCTCTACTCTTTATTTCCCTCCATCTGCCAGATTTAGTTTGCTCTTCTTTTCCTAGTTCCTTGCACATAAAGTTGTTTGTTAGAGATCTCTTTTTTTCTTAACGTAGGCATCTATCTCTATAAACTCCACCTTAGTTTTGGTGTGTAGTGTTCCTATTTTTGCCTATTTTGACATTGAAAAGTTTCCTCTTTAATTTCCACTTTGATCCATTGGTTGTTCAGGGGTGTGCTGTTTAATTTCCACATATTTGTGAATGTCCTAGCTTTCCTTCTGTTGCTGATTTCTAAGTTTCATGCCATTGCGATCGGAAAAGCTATTTGGGATCACTTCAGTCTTTAAAAATTTGCTCTCTAACCTGGTGTATGTTTCATCTGCACTTGAGAAGAATGTGTGTTTTGCTGCTGGTGAATGTTTTATGTATGTCTGTTAGGTACATTTGATCTAAAGTACAGTTCAAATCCTTCTTGAGTTTCCTTATTGACTTTCTGTCTGGATGATTTATCTATTGTTGAAAATGGGATATTGAAGTCTCCTGCTATCATTGTATTGTTGTCTATTTTTCCCTTTAGAACTGCAGGTTTTTGCTGAGTACATTTAGGTGCACTGATGTTGGGTCCATATTTATTTCTAGGAGCCCCTTTCAAGCAGAGTACTGTTGGCTCAATGTCAGTGATGATGGGGTTGATGTTTCTCGGTGTTGGCCAGGCCACTGGCCTAAGCCACTTTCTGAGTCTGGTGAAACCTTTGGCATGGTCTGCATCAGTTTCAGTTTGATAAGCCTGGGCCGCCATGCTGGTGTGTCCTGGTGACCACAATAGGGGCTGCCCTTCATTGTGCCCCATGCAGACGTTGACCCTCATCTTCACAGTATCCTGAGAACTGGGTATTACCAAGTTCATCTGACAGATGAGAAAGCAGAGGCTCAGGAGGTGATCGGATCTTGGCTGGTATTCTCTTTGAGTCACTCCCGTCTTGCCAAGCCCAGCAAAGGACCAACGTGATCATTTGCCTTCGCTATTTCGGTCCTGCGGTGTGGAGGGGCTGTTTTGGTAATGACTGTGATACTGCCAACCTCAGCTGGCACCAACATCACCTGTCCCTCCTCTGACCTTCTTGTAGTCTGTGTCCACCGTTCTAGTCTTCAAATGCTGTTTTAAACCATCATCCTCTTGAAACCCCCTGCCCAAGCATAAGTACCATTGCTCCCAGTAACTGACCCAACTTCCTCCCCATGTGGGAAAATGGAGCTCTGAGACACATACACCTTCTCTCTGTTGATAAATGATTCCATGTGTCCTCAGTCATTCCAGGAGCAGAACTGCTTCTTCCTTGTGAAAGGCTAATACCAGCCATCTCCTTGGGTCTGTCTACTTCTGCCTCTGTGGGGGCCTGTCCACAGCAGCATCCCCCCTCTCTCCTATTGCCTCACCTCATCCAGCTCCACCACCCAAGCCTTCCTTGCAGAGATTTGGAGAGGTGCACAAATCTCCCCACACATGACCTTGAAATAAATCCTTCCCTTCAAATCCTCCAGCTCCCTGAATCCAGTTCTCCTGCCCATCCACATGCTCTTTTCTGGAAGTGTAGGGGGCAGTTATGCCGCAAGAGTCAGTGGGTAAACGTCCATCCTCCACATCCTCCAGGAGAATGGTGCTGAGGCATCCTCTGTGAGGCCCTTAGTGGGTCCCCAGCAGGACTGTGCCCTGGTACCCACTGCTGTAACCCACTGATGAACCAAGGCTTCGCTGGCTCTCCTCCTTGCCTTGCTCAGTCTCTCCATGTCCTCACCTGTGACCCTGGGCTCATCTCCCAGATGGGTGACCAGCATCAGAGTCCTTGTTCAGAGTCTGTTTGGGGGGCCCCCATCCTAAGACCTGGAGAAGGCACTGGCAACCCACTCTAGTACTCTTGCCTGGAAAATCCCATGGATGGAGGAGCCTGGTAGGCTGCAGTCCATGGGGTCACGAAGAGTCGGACACGTCGGAGCGACTTCACTTTCACTTTTCACTTTCATGCATCAGAGAAGGAAATGGCAACCCACTCCAGTGTTCTTGCTTGAAGAATCCCAGGGATGACGGAGCCCGGTGGGCTGCCATGTCTGGGGTTTCGCAGAGTCGGACACGACTGAAGCGACTTAGCAGCAGCAGCAGCAGCAGCATCCTAAGACCCATACTTGCCCCACCTGCCTCCCCTAGGGAATTCAGTGCTCTCTCTCTCCTCCTTCTCCCTGGCATCTTATACTGTACTTCTTGAGGCAGAGCCTCTGTCTCCTGTACCAGACTGTGAGCCCCTTGAGGGTAAAGACAAGCTCTTCATCACCTCTATTTCCCCTTCACCTGGCACATCACCCAGCCCATCACTGGTCAAGAAGTTTGCTGAGTGAGAGTGTAAATAAATGGGTAATTGATGAGATGAATCTCAAAGGCCCCTAGCCTGGGTGACAGACCTTGTGAAGTGAATTATCCCGTCAGTGTGGCCCTCTCAATCCCCTCCTTCTCCTCTCCCTTCAGGGGGCCTATCTCTGTCCCCTGCCCACCCCCACCCCCCAGAGGTCCTGAGGCCCCTCCCTCTGCCATCAACACCCGTTCTGTCCTCTATAACACCATTGTAATCAGTTCTCAGCACCCTGCCTGCCAGGAAAAGTTCCCAGACAGGGGAGTGGGTCTCTTGCTGGGAGATTCCAACTCCAGTTAAATAAAGGTTCTGGGAACCTGGTGAGATGCTATTATAATGTGACATAATTCAGTGTCACTGTCCAGCATATGTCACATTGGAGGGACGAATTTGTCCCGGCTAGACTCCCGAGCTCATTCAGAAGTACTCAGAACAACCGCCTGCTGCTTCTAATGTGAACAGCCCCAGGAAATGTTAATTTCTATAAATCAAGTCATTCAGCCCAAGTGCATGGAGCTGAGTTTCCAGCAGGAGGAAATAAAATCATTGCTGGGGAAGTGAAGCCGCTGCTGCCAAGCCAAGAGCTCATGGAGACCACGTCCAGTTTTGAAACCCCTGGGAGAACAGGATGCTCTGAGTACATCCAGAATACCTGGGGAACTCAAACTCGGTAACCTGGCTCTGTTGTACACATAAGAAAACTGAGGCGCTTGGAGGCAAAGGAGAAGCTGCCCAACTCTCACGCGGTGAGTCAGTGGCCGACCTGGGACTCAAGTCAGTGGCCGACCTGGGACTCAAGTCTGAATCCAAACAAATCTTCCACCACTCTCAATTTCTTAGGAGAGCAGATATGTTGGGAATCATGCTGAAACTAAAAACCATACCAAATAGCAACAGAAAAAAAAAAAAAAAAGCCAACACTCTGGACTGACTCAGCGGTTGTGCTGGTCTGGGAGTCAGGGCCACTGGGGTCTGGTGTTGGCCCTGACCCCCATTTTCTATGGACACTGGGCAAGTCTGTTCCCTTCACTGGGTCTCCCTTATGTACAGAATGAAGAGGCTGATGATCTTTAAGGGGTGTCTCAGTTCTGAAAATCTGTCATATTTTGGGCCTCAGTTTCCCCACTCAAGGGGTAGAAAGCTTCACTTCCAAGGATGCTGTGAGAATCTCGTGATGTCCAGAAGAAGCTCCTTGGATGGTAACCTTAGGAACAGTGTCATCATCACTCCCACATCTGCTGCAAGGTTATGCTGGCCGTAGAGCCAGTTCAACCTTTGAGCTGCTAGAAGGAGTGAAGGGAAACCAGTGTCTCTTCTTCAGGCAGATAGTTCTCAGACTGGGCTGTAGATCCTGGGGGTCCCAGACCCGCTCCGTATCAGGTGGATCTGAAGCCAGACCCTCTCACCATTCTAGTGAGTGACATGAATCCTCAAGCTGCCTGCCAGGGGGTCTTGACAGTGCTGGGCTTGGGCATAGAGCTGGGAAGAGGAGGAGGGAAAGGAGAGGGAGGCTTTATATACCAGAGAAGAATCTGGGCTCTAGAATCAAACAGACCTAAGCTCAATGGCTGGCTCATCCCTCAGTATTTGCAGGATTTTGATCAAATCTTTCAACAGTTCTACAGTTCTAACCCCAGTATTCACATCTGTTAAATGGCAATGAAAATTCTCTCATATCTAATGCAGGCAAGACACTTAGTTCCATGTCTGGCTAAGGGTAAGTTCTCCATATACAGTAGCCAGCAGCAAAGCAGGATTCGTCACTGCACATGTCCAGGGCAAGGTGTTCTTCAGGGAGGGGTTGCAGAATCCACCCTGCAGGACAAATGAAGAGTGGCGGAAGAGCTTGTCCAAGCCGATGAAGACCTGGAGGACAGATTCCCGGACCACGGAGGGAACAGAGTGCATCATGCTCATGAGAGCAGAGATGATTTGTATCTGCTAACAGCAACCTTAACAGAGGAGATTACAGATATGAGTTCATTGAAAGTGGTAATTATAATTATTATTGCAACAGTAAGCTGAAGGCTAAAGTTCATGTCAACACATCAGTCAGGAAGAAATGCCAATATCAACCATGATCAAATGACTGTTACGTGTATAAGCAATGCATGTGATGTTAGAGAATTGGGAGAGCAGATGATGGGGAACCGACCATATAGAGACACCCTGGGCACTCACAGGGGTCGACACTGACATCAAATGAGGCACAGTGGGTGAAACAGCATACCCCAAATTCCCCAGTGGGTGAGTGGAGCCCAGACTCCAACCAAGATGTGTGAAGCTGAGGCTCTGACCAGCCGTCAGAGTTGACCAGCACCACGTTTTTAGGCTGGAGCTCCCCAGGCCTTGCTTGTGGCTTCCTTTGGGCTTCCCATGTGGCTCAGCTGATAAAAGAATCTGCCTGTAATGCAGGAGACCTGGGTTTGATCTGTGGGTTGGCAAGATCCCTGGAGAAGGGAAAGGCTACCCACCCCAGCGTTCTGGCCTGGAGACTTCCATGGACTGTATAATCTGTGGGGTCTCAAAGAGTCAGACAGGACTGAGCGACTTTCACTTTACTTTGCCAGGCCTCGCAGGCTCAGCAAAGGACAGAGCAGCTAAAGCACTTAGGGGTTGGGGGAGGGGACCTTCTCTGTGGTCCTAATGTGATGGACAGGAAGTTATCAGCAGAGACCTTGTCTGCCGCACAGAAAGATGGATGCACTGAGCCATGGCCTTTCCAGCTCCCTGGGATTCTGAAATCCTTGCAGGCTTCCCCCTCGGCACCCACCAAAGAAGAGCCCCTCACACCCAGCTGCCCAAGTAGATCTTCCCCAAGTACTGAGGCTACAGGGCTGCAGCGAGACCTGGAACTCAAGGATGCACACATTTGTGAATCGGAATAAAATGCCAGCTGAATATTAGTGTTTGATTTTCCCTCTTGAGTTACTGAACCATGAAATACCAGTCATTTTACTATGAGAGATGTTACACAGGACAAGTTATTATGTACATATTAATTCAGCTATTCACATGCATGAGGAGGTAGACACACACACACAGAGGACAAAACCCTAAAAGGCTCTTCAGGGCTTAAGAGTCCCAAATTCATCAAAAGTCCTTTTCCTGGCATCCTAAGCCCACCCAGGAATAATCATTCTAATCTTGTCCCTCCAGCTCCTTTTCTTTCCCTGAAGCTGAGCTTGCCCGGTGGACACTGTCTTCTGAATGGAAGGCAAGTTTTCACTTCTCTTGGGTATATTCCTAGCAGCAGAATCTCTGAGTTCTACAGTAATTCTAAGCTTAAGTTTTTGAGGAACTGCCAAACTGCTTTTCACAGTTTTCACCATTTTATAGGGCTTCCCTGGTGGCTCAGACAGTAAAGAATCTGCCTGCATATTCCCACCAATAGTATATGAGGGTTCCCATTTTTCCATATCCTCACTCACAATTGCCATTGTCTACTTTTTGCTTATAGTCATCCTAATGTATAGAAAATGGTATCTCACTGTGGTTTTAATATTCTTTAATGACTAATGATGTTGAGCATCTTTTCATAATCTTATTGGTCATTTGTGTATCTTTTTTAGAGAAATGTCTATTCAAATCCTTAGTACATTTACAAATTGAGTTGTTTGGCTTTTTGTTGTGGCATTGTAGGCCTTCTTTACATATTCTAGATATAAGTTGCTTATCAGATGCATGATTGGCACAATTTTTTCCTGATTCTATAGTTTGTATTTTCAGTTTCTTGATGAAGTCCTTTGAAACACAAAAGCCTTTAATTTTGATGATGTCTGACATTTACTTTTTGTTTTTAGAACTCTGCTTTTGGTGTCACATCTAAGAAACTGTTGCCTAATTTAATCTCATAATGATTTCTGTCTATGTATGTTGTTTAGTTACTAAGTTGTGTCAGACTCTTTTGTGACCCCATGGACTATAGCCTATCAGGCACCTCTATCTATGGGATTTCCCAGGCAAGAATACTGGGGTGGGTTGCCATTTCCTTCTCCAGGGTATCTTCCCAACTCAGGGATCAAACCCAGGTCTCCTGCATTGCAGGTGGATTCTTTACCACTGAGTCACCTGGGAAGATCTTTCTGCCTATATTTAAATCTAATTTTAGCCCTTAGTACTTCCCTGGTGGCTCAGTCGGTAAAGAATCTGCCTGCAATGCAGGAGATGCGGGTTTGATCCCTGGGTTGGGAAGATCCCCTGGAGAAGGAAATGGCAACCCACTCCAGTATTCTTGCCTGGAGAGTCCCATGGACGGAGGAGTCTGGTGGGCTACAGTCCACGGGGTCGCACACAGTCAGACACATCTGAGCGACTTCACGTTCACTTTAGCCCTTACATTTAGGCTCATCCACTTTGAGTTAACTTTTGTATATAGTGTGCGACAGGGATCTAATTTTGTTATTTTACATATGGCTAGCCAATAGTCTCAGCATCATTTGTTTAAAAGACTCCTCCTTCCTCACTCAGTTAATGATCTTATCCTTTTTGAAAATCCATTCACCATATAGGTAGTGCTATGTCTGGACTCCTTCCATAGTCCATCAGGCGCTCTATCCATCAGATCTGGGCCCTTAAATCTATTTCTCACTTCCACTGTATAATCATAGGGGATTTGATTTAGGTCATACCTGAATGGTCTAGTGGTTTTCCCTACTTTCTTCAATTTCAGTCTGAATTTGGCAATAAGGAGTTCACGATCTGAGCCACAGTCGGCTCCTGGTCTTGTTTTTGCTGACTGTATAGAGCTTCTCCATCTTTGGCTGCAAAGAATAAAATCAATCTGATTTTGGTGTTGATCATCTGGTGATGTCCATGTGTAGAGTCTTCTCTTGTGTTGTTGGAAGAGGATGTTTGCTATGACCAGTGCATTTTTTTTGGCAAAACTCTTTTAGTCTTTGCCCTGCTTCATTCCATATTCCAAGGCCAAATTTGCCTGTTACTCCAGGTGTTTCTTGACTTCCTACTTTTGCATTCCAGTCCCCTATAATGAAAAGGACATCTTTTTTGGGTGTTAGTTCTAAAAGATCTTATAGGTCTTCATAGAACCGTTCAACTTCAGCTTCTTCAGCGTTACTGGTTGGGGCATAGACTTGGATTACTGTGATATTGAATGGTTTGCCTTGGAAATGAACAGAGATCATTCTGTTGTTTTTGAGATTGCATCCAAGTACTGCATTTTGAACTCTTTTGTTGACCATGATGGCTACTCCATTTCTTTTGAGGGATTCCTGCCCGCAGTAGTATATATAATGGTCATCTGAGTTAAATTCACCCATTCCAGTCCATTTTAGTTCGCTGATTCCTAGAATGTTGACGTTCACTCTTGCCATCTCTTGTTTGACCACTTGCAATTTGCCTTGATTCGTGGACCTGACATTCCAGGTTCCTATGCAATATTGCTCTTTACAGCATCGGACCTTGCTTCTATCATCAGTCACATCCACAGCTGGGTATTCTTTTTGCTTTGGCTCCAACCCTTCATTCTTTCTGGAGTTATTTCTCCACTGATCTCCAGTAGCATATTGGGCCCCTACTGACCTGGGGAGTTCCTCTTTCAGTATCCTATCATTTTGCCT
>NW_011494640.1:650038-651239 GCF_000754665.1 Bison bison bison | reverse complement strand
TCATACTGTTCATGGGGTTCTCAAGGCAAGAATACTGAAGTGGTTTGCCATTCCCTTCTCCAGTGGACCACATTCTATCAGATCTCACCATCATGACCTGCCTGTCTTGGGTTGCCCCACGGGCATGGCTTAGTTTCACTGAGTTAGACAAGGCTGTGGTCCTAGTGTGATTAGATTGACTAGTTTTCTGTGAGTATGGCCTTACAAATAGCTGCGAAAAGAAGAGAAGCAAAAAGCAAAGGAGAAAAGGAAAGATATAAGCATCTGAATGCAGAGTTCCAAAGAATAGCAAGAAGAGATAAGAAAGCCTTCCTCAGTGATCAATGCAAAGAAATAGAGGAAAATAACAGAATGGGAAAGACTAGAGATCTCTTCAAAAAAGTTAGAGATACCAAGGGGACATTTCATGCAAAGATGGGCTCTACAAAGGACATAAATGGTATGGACCTAAGAGAAGCAGAAGATATTAGGAAGAGGTGCCAAGAATACACAGAAGAACTGTACAAAAAAGATCTTCACGACCCAGATAATCATGATGGTGTAATCACTGACCTAGAGCCAGACATCCTGGAATGTGAAGTCAAGTGGGCCTTAGAAAGCATCACTATGAACAAAGCTAGTGGAGAGGATGGAATTCCACTGGAGCTATTTCAAATCCTGAAAGATGATGCTGTGAAAGTGCTGCACTCAAGATGCCAGCACATTTGGAAAACTCAGCAGTGGCCACAGGACTGGAAAAGGTCAGTTTTCATTGCAACCCCAAAGAAAGGCAATGCCAAAGAATGCTCAAACTACCACACAATTGCACTCATCTCACATGCTAGTAAAGTAATGATCAAAATTCTCCAAGGCAGGCTTCAGCAATATGTGAACCATAAACTTCCTGATGTTCAAGCTGGTTTTAGAAAAGGCAGAGGAACCAGAGATCAAATTGCCAATATCTGCTGTATCATGGAAAAAGCAAGAGAGTTCCAGAAAAACATCTATTTCTGCTTTATTGACTATGCCAAAGCCTTTGACTGTGTGGATCACAATAAACTGTGAAAAATTCTGAAAGAGATGAGAATACCAGACCACCTGACCTGCCTCTTGAGAAATTTGTGTGCAGGTTAGGAAGCAACAGTTAGAACTGGACATGGAACAACAGACTGGTTCCAAATAGGAAAAGGAGTATGTCAAGGCTGTATATTGTCACCCTGCT
>NW_011494640.1:649453-649938 GCF_000754665.1 Bison bison bison | reverse complement strand
ATTGAATGGTTTGCCTTGGAAATGAACAGAGATCATTCTGTTGTTTTTGAGATTGCATCCAAGTACTGCATTTTGAACTCTTTTGTTGACCATGATGGCTACTCCATTTCTTTTGAGGGATTCCTGCCCGCAGTAGTATATATAATGGTCATCTGAGTTAAATTCACCCATTCCAGTCCATTTTAGTTCGCTGATTCCTAGAATGTTGACGTTCACTCTTGCCATCTCTTGTTTGACCACTTGCAATTTGCCTTGATTCGTGGACCTGACATTCCAGGTTCCTATGCAATATTGCTCTTTACAGCATCGGACCTTGCTTCTATCATCAGTCACATCCACAGCTGGGTATTCTTTTTGCTTTGGCTCCAACCCTTCATTCTTTCTGGAGTTATTTCTCCACTGATCTCCAGTAGCATATTGGGCCCCTACTGACCTGGGGAGTTCCTCTTTCAGTATCCTATCATTTTGCCTTTTCATACTGTTCA
>NW_011494640.1:646126-649353 GCF_000754665.1 Bison bison bison | reverse complement strand
TTAGTCCTGTGGTCATGTATGGATGTGAGAGTTGGACTGTGAAGAAGGCTGAGCACCCAAGAATTGATGCTTTTGAACTGTGGTGTTGGAGAAGACTCTTGAGAGTCCCTTGGACTGCAAGGAGATCCAACCAGTCCATTCTGAAGGAGATCAGCCCCGGGATTTCTTTGGAAGGAATGATGCTAAATTGAAACTCCAATACTTTGGCCACGTCATACAAAGAGTTGACTCATTGGAAAAGACTCTGATGCTGGGAAGGATTGGGGGCAGGAGGAGAAGGGGACGACAGAGGATGAGATGGCTGGATGGCATCACTGACTCGATGGACGTGAGTCTCAGTGAACTCCGGGAGTTGGTGATGGACAGGAAGGCCTGGTGTGCTGCGATTCATGGGGTCGCAAAGAGTTGGACACGACTGAGCGACTCATCTGATCTGTTTTATTTAGATATTTAATTTATTTCAACAATGTTTTGTAGGCTTTAGAGTGTTTTGCACTTATTTGTTAAATTTATCCCTAAGTATCTTATTCTGTTTGATACTATTATTAATGGAATTATTTTTTTAACTTCATTTCAGATTGTTCATTGTTAGCAAGTAAAAATACACTAGATTTTTGTGTATTTTCTTGTATCCTTCAACTTTGCTGAACTTGTTTATTAGATTAATCATTTCTGTGTGTTTGGATTTCTTAGAATTTTTCATCTGCAATACCTTGCCATCTGCAAATAGGTTTACTTTAATTTTTTTTTTACCATCTAGATGCCTTTTCTTTCTTTTTTTGTCTTATTGCCATGGTTAGGACCTCTAGTATAATGTTGAGTAGAAGTAATGAGAGCTGACATCCTAATCTTGCTCCTGATTTCAAGGGAACGCGTTCAGTCTTTCACTATTCTGTCTAATGTTATTTGTGGAGTTTTCGTAGATGAACATTGTTTGAATAAAGAAATTTCTTTCTTTCTTTCTTTTTTGGTTGTTGTTGAGTGTTTTTGTCATAAGAAGATGTTGGGTTTTGCCAAATGCTTTTCATGTATCTATTAAGATGATTGTGTAATTGTTATCTTTTATTCTGTTAATAAGCTATGTCATGTTGATTTTCACATGTGAAACCTAGCTTCGATTCTTGGGATAAGTCCCACTTGGTCATAGTGAATAATCTTTACATCCAATTTGTTAGTATTTTACTGATGAATTTTACACCTATTTCTGTAAAGATTCTGTAGTTTTCCTTATTTATGATACCTCTGACTGGTTTTGGTATCAAGGTAATGCTGGCTTCGTAAAATGAATTGGGGAGTATTTCCCCCTCTTCTATTTCATCAGTATGATTTGTCCTAGTTGAATAATAGGTTGGAGTTTTAAAGCAACTGGGGCTTTGTCTTCCCTTTCAGTCTTCACTTTCTGAAGAATATTCATTCCTGCTCATCCTGTGATTCTGAACGTGGCTACCCCACACATGGCTGAGCGCAGAGGGCTCACCATCCCAATCAGATTGAACTCCTGCCTCTCCTGTCTCCACATTCACTCTTCCTTACGTCCAGGAGACACTTGTATGGCACGTTTCCCCAGTTCCCTCTCCTCTGTTCCCTCTGCCCGTCCTGCTCCCAGGCCTGCTGATCCTCCATCTGTATTATTGCAATAGCTTCTGCTCAGCCCTCTAGTTTCCCTCGTCTCCAGTCCCTCTGCAAAGACAGTTTTCTAAAACCTCTGTTAGAGCAACTCACAGCTCTGTCCAGTCTGTTTCACCGAGGTTTCATTTCCTGAAATGCAGGGATAGCAAAATGATTCCACCGGGGCACTCCTCTTACAGAGGGGGAACTTCTGTATCTCCAGGGCATCCAGAGGCAGAGGCTGCAGCAACCAGCCACCGGCATACTCATTATTTGAGCTTTTCAATTTAATATTTCAAATCTATGCACATTTTATCCTCTATAATTTATTGTGGTGTTTTAATATCAAATAATGGGCATTCTCTCTGGTCTTGGACTAAAAATGACACCCTGGGAAGATGCCTGGTGCCTACTCCCTGGCTCACTGCTATTCATTCCCCAGTGAGACCAGGAGTTAGACTTGTAGGATTGGGGCATCTTCCTAGATGTCAGTTTTACTCTAAGGTCAGGAAAGTTCTTATTCATATTAAAATAATCATGAATAGGTTGTGCTGACAATTCCCAAGGGTTGCACAAGCCCCAGGCCCCTAACTTCCCCACATCACCAACCATCACTTCACCTCATTTCTCCCAGCTTCACCCATAGATCTCAAACAAGACCTTTGTGGTCATCACATACATGTTGCATGTACACCCTCAAGGTACACAGAACACACACATGTATATGTGCACCCCACACCACTGCTCAAACAGCCTGCAGCAGCCCCCATTTATCACCGTTCCCCAGACAGAGCACAAATACCTATGCAGTCCCTTTGCATTGGAAGAAAGGAGTTACTTTTTTTGAGCACCTACTGTGTGCCACACAACATACTGAGCCCTTCATATGTGCTTTCTTCCTTAAGCTTTTCACCAGTCCTTGGAAATTCGTTTTGCAGATAGTGAACATGAGACCCAGAGAGATGACCCCCATCACACAGTGGGTGGGTTGCCAGCCTGGAATGGTGCCTCTGGATCCCGTGTGTCCTCCCTTGTGTCATCCCTATTTTTCTGGTGAAGAGAAATAATCAAAGGGGCAGAACCTTTCAACTGTTAGTTTAGACTAACAGAATGAGCAGCCTGGTAGTGGTTAGTGATTATCTCACCACTAGAGGGGATCTAGATCTCAGCTGGGCTGGGAGGGGAGGCCCTGGTAACTTCTAAGGCCTTGGGGGCCCAGGGAACATCTGAGCATCTCCTGCGAGGGTGTTGTTTGCACCCCAAGCTGTTTATGCTCACTGGGACCCAGCAGAACTTCTGATACATCTCCCCCAACTCCTTCATGACCTGATGCTGCTGTGCTCACACTAAAAGAGAAACTGCCTTTTTGTGTGTAAAAATCTCCTGGGCAATCAGGTCTTTGCAAAACTTAAATTCCCACTTGGGAATGGACAGAAGAGACAGGCAAAGGCTGTTTCCTGCATTCAGGAGAGGTAGCTTTCTGGTAGAAGCCCCCACAGGAGCCATTGCCTGCACCCACCCCCAACCCAGACCCTCCACAGAGAGGGAGGGAGGGAGGAAGCCTGACCAAGCAGATCACACAGTCTTAGCATGAACCCCCGCTCTCCTCTCACCGGCTG
>NW_011494640.1:632689-645888 GCF_000754665.1 Bison bison bison | reverse complement strand
AGTCATGTACAGATTTGAGAGTTGGACCATAAAGAAGGCTGAGTGCTGAAGAACTGATGTTTTCCAACTGTGGTCCTGGAGAAGACTCTTGAGAGTCTCTTGGACTGCAAGGAGATTAAATCAGTTAATCCTAAAGGAAATCAACACTGAATTCATTGGAAGGACCCGATGCTAAAGCTGAAGCTCCAATACTTTGGTCATCTGATGTGAATAGCTGACTCATTGGAAAAGACCCTGTTGCTGGGGGAGACTGAGGACAGGAAGAGAAGAGAGCGACAGAGGATAGGATGATTGGATGGCATCATCAATTCAATGTATGTGGGTTTGAGCAAAGTCCAGGAGATAGTGAAGGAGAGGAAAACCTGGCGTACTGCAGTCCACGGGGTTGCAAAGAGTTGGACATGACTAAGCGATGGAACAACAACCCCAGACTTTCCAAGCTAGACTTTGACACTGGGCCGTAGATGACAGAGTCTGAGGGCTGCTTCAGAATCACCTGTGAGGATTTCTGAAATGCATAGTCCAGAATCCCATCCCAGGAGAAGCTGATTCCTTGCTCTGGAATGGGCCTGGGGAAGATGCTGAGACTCAGACAAAGTTGTCCCCCTTGACTAAGGCCCAGGGGTGTATAATGTCTCGCACTCAGCAAGTTTAGCTTTGAGATTGGCTGGGGCCTCGGACTCTTTGCTTCAGTGCTTGCACCTGGACATTCTCCTCCAGCAACAGAAGACAGAGAAACTATAAGGAACCAAAAAGAACTTCCTGCATGCACAGTTGGGGCAAATTATGAACCAGATACAAAAAGACCAAAAACCCATGCAGCACCACCAATGGAGTGGGCAGATCACCTAAGCCACTTTTCTGGCCTGACCCTTGGACCTACCCCTACCTTCTCCCCATATTAGGAACCAACTCACCCTCCCTTCAGGGAGCAAGCAAAAGAACCTGTTACTTATTCTCACTCTCCCCTGCTGCAGCAAGGGGCCCCAATAAAGCCTTGAATTTCTTGTCTGGCCCTTTATCAATTTCTATTCAACAAGGAGGCCAAGAACCTGGTTGGTAACAACTTGGTCCCTGCTCTGGGGGTGCCTAAGGGCCAGCTCCGGGAAGGCTTCCCCTGCCCCTGGCCTTCCTCTGAGGTCTGGGCTGAGTCTGTGTGGGGTGCCGACCACAGTCCATCTTGCTCTGGTTGGTGCCCAGGCTTGGGCCTCTCTGCTCAGCCTGAGCCTTTGGTAATGGAGAGCGCATGAGCTCTGGAGTCAGGCTGATCAGGTCTAGATCCTGCTCCATCACTTACCAGCTTTGGCAGCTGATGGCCTGGGGTTACAGTTTGTGCTCTGATGTCATATGGCCTGTGGTTGGTTGATTCCTGGCTTTGCCATTGACAAACTCTGTGACCTTGGGCAAGTCTCCTAACTTGTTGTAAGGACTGAGTTAACACATGCAAATCATACTTGGAAGAGAGCCAGGCCTGAGGTAAGCACCTGTGAGTCTCAGATGTACTCGTGATCAGCTGTGCATCTCAGGTATGTCACGTAAGCATAGTGAGCCTCAGGTGAGTCCCCTAGGTATCATGAACCTTAGTTTCCTCACCAGTATAATGGGGAGAACCATCTCCACCTTTGGAGACTGGTGTGAGAATGGACAAGATGAGGTCTCAGAAGCACCTGAATACCTGGGTGCTGCCTACTAAGCCACGAGGTGGGTTATGAGTTTGGTCTACACCACCCCCTCTGGCTCTACCATTCTACATCTGCCTGTCACTCCCATCCAGCCTCAGACATACAGTCCTCCTCACCCTTTATCTGGCGACAGTATCACCATCTTCCTGGAGTCAGTAGAGGGCCACACAAGCAAGTGCTCACAAAATGTCTGCTGCAGGGTTGGGTGCCTAGAAAGTGCTCAAAAGATGGGGGCCTATTATCATCAGTCGGGATGTGGTTTCAATCTTAGGATGGTGCAGTGGGCGAGGAGGACAGCCAACTTCTGCTGGCATTCTTCCCTGATGGGAAAGATGGTTGGGGTAAGTCCCTTCCCCCTACTGAGCCTCATTTTCCCCATCTTACCATGGGCTTGAGCTGGGATGGACAGCCTGTCCAGCTCTGACTCTGAACATGGCATGCAACGGACCACCTCATCTGTCCTTTCTTGACTCATCTGCCTGCTCTGACCCTACCCCTGCTTTAGCCCAAACTGAGGAGGTCATTTGTGTCCCTTAGGCCACACTAGGAGTGGGCCTCTCATGTCTCCAAGAGCATCCATGCAGGTTCCCAGGACAACCTGCTTACATGTTCATTGCCGTGGAAACCCTCATCAGTCTCCAGTCAGTTTTAGTTCAGCCTGGCTTCAGTTCATGGCTTTGATTAGCCATAGTAAGAGTTTCTAGAATGCCTTAGTGGAGGGGGCAGATATAGTAAAATCATGTTTCATAAGGTCTAGTTGAGAGTAAAGGGGGAAGGAAATCCACGATGCAATGCTCAATGGCATAGGCTCCATATGTTGTCAAGAGTAAGTCTAGTTCACATATGGGAAAAAAGACACTCAGCGAGGTTGAGTCCTTTGTCTGAGATCACACAGCTAGAGGCAGAGAGAGATAGGGGCAGGATACAAACCTGCCTGGTAGGAGGAGGTGAGATGGAAGGGCAGGCAACAGAGACTGTGCCAGATGCTGCCACCTGAGATGAGTTATAACATCCAGTCAATGAGAAGCCCTCCCTGATGCTCCAGTCCCATCTTCCGCATCCTGCCTTGTTTCCAAGGCTGAGGTCCTCTGTCCCCCACCACTCTGGCTCATAACTCCATCCATTCTCCCTGGCTGTCCCCCACAGCTTGGATTCTCTCTCTCCACTCAATCCCTGTGAATTAAAATATTACCAGCCATATCAATACAGAAAGGATGTTACAGCTATCAACCCGTCACATTACAGCCATCTGGACCCTGACTCCTAAGGGAATTCGGGATGGAGACAAATAGGCTGCCCTCTGTCAAGTCCATCTAGCAGTCAGCCACTGCAGCCACTCTAGACAGTGAACCCTGAGGAAACTCAGCATGAATAAACACAGGATACTGGCCCCAGATAACTGAGATATCTATCAAAGGAATGATTTCAGTGAGTTCAGACTCTTGCATCTTCCTATACATGGAAAAGTGCTAAATTCCTTAACTTGAGATATCTGGTTTTCTTTTATTAACATTAATCTTTTGATGTTCCAAATACCTGGTCTTTTGTTGCAAAAAAAAACAAAAAACAAAGAAAAACCTCCCATATATCCTAGCTCCACTCCCACTCCTGTCTTGCCTTTTTGGAACAAGCCTGTGGGTCATTTGAGCTGCTATTTTCTGGATTTAACTCCTCAGATTTGTCCACTGAATAAAACTTCTAGGTTGTGCATTATTTTTCAGTCGACCCTCTCTTCACCCTTTAGATCACAGCTCAAGCTTCACCTTTTCCAACTATGAAATGAATCACCTCGCCTGGCAACTCCAGCAGCATCTCGCTCCCACTCCTGTTTGCTGCACCATTATGACTGGGTTTCCTATTGTCTCCTGTCCACCCATCTATGATGCCAAAATCTGGCCTCTGTACCCTGACACCAAATTAAATCTCAGAGACAGAGTTTGGGGTGAAGCAGAAATAGCTTTATTGAATTGCCAGGCAAAGGGGACCACAGCAGGCTAATAATGCCCTCAAAACTGTGTGTCCCAACCTGAAGCAGGTGGGTGCATGAGAAGTCACTTCAGTTGTCTCTGACTCTTTGTGACCCTGTGGACCATAGCCCACCAGGCTCCTTTGTCCATGGGATTCTCTACGAAAGAAGAGTGAAGTGGGTTGTCATTTCCTTCTCCACAGGGGCCTTCCTGACCTAGGGATTGATATTGCATCTCTTAAGGCTCCTGCATTGGCAGGCATGTTTTTTTACCATAAGCACTATCTGGGGGGAAGCGGGTAGTGAGAAGTCTTATAGTAATGGTTCAGAGGGGTGTGATCAGTTTGTGGACATCCTTCTGATTGGTTAAATGCGAGGTAACTTCATGGTAAATGGAGGAGGAAACAATGTAAACAGTGACAGACTTTATTTTTTTGGGCTCCAAAATCACTGCAGATGGTGACTGCAGCCATGAAATTAAAAGACGTTTGCTCCTTGAAGGAAAAGCTATGACCAACCTAGAAGAGACGTCACTTTGCTGACAAGGGTCCAACTAGTCAAAGCTATGGTTTTTCCAGTGGTCACATATGGATGTGAGAGTTGGACTATAAAGAAAGCTGAGCGCCAAAGAATTGATGCTGTTGAACTTTGGTGTTGGAGAAGACTCTTGAAAGTCCCTTGGACTGCAAGGAGATCCAACCAGTCCCTCTTAAAGGAAATCAGTTCTGAATATTCATTGAAAGGGCTGAAGCTGAAGCTGAAGCTGAAGCTCCAATACTTTGGCCACCTTATGCAAAGAGCTGACTCATTGGAAAAGACCCTGATGCTGGGAAAGATTGAAGGTGGGGGGAGAAGGGGATGACAGAGGACAAGATGGTTGGATGGCATCACCAACATGAGTTTGAGCAAGCTCCGCGAATTGGTGATGGACAGGAAGCCTGGTGTGCCGCAGTCCATGGGGTTGCAAAGAGTCAGACGTAACTGAGCGACTGAACTGACTGAAGTGAGGGGAGTCAGCATCATCAACCTTTTGGTTCCAACTGGTCTGGAGTTTATGTGCTTGTGGGTGGCATACCACTAACTTCTTCCACCTAGTGGGGTTTCAGTTTATGCAAAACAGCTCAAAGATATTGTTACCTGTATCCCTTGAGGGGGGAAATAAAGATCCTGCCCCAAGGCTGTACTACTGTTTCTTTTGATTGTTTTCCCCTTTTCTTTGCATCCCCTCCCTTCCTTATTTAGCAACTGTTGGAACCTGCTGGGTTGGAACTCAAGGAAAGTCAAGGAGGCCGAATGAAAGCCTATTTCCTATAATCAAGAAATGGGAGGCACAGAAAGGCTTTTGTGCCTTGGAGGCCCACAAGGTCCTGCTCTGTATCACCTGCCAGTTCCTTGAAGACTTGGACATGGACAAGCTGTAAGCTCTGCATTCCGAGCCTCTAGGTACTGCCTGGTTTAGAGCAGGAAGTGAAAAACTCTTTGTTGAGCTCCTGAAAATAAGTCTAACGGGTTGAAGACTTCTGTGAAGTTGCTTGCATTTTAACAAAAGACAGAGCCTCAAGCCATAGGAATGAAGCTCCAATGGTAGCATTTCAGGCACCAGTAAACTCAGGACAGATGCTTCTTCTGTTGTCTGATGCCTGGAGGAGGAAGCGGCTGTCTCAGCAGGTGGAATTTTCCATTTGTGGCTTTCCAGTGCAGAAATAATCACATGGTCTCCTGAAAAACACAAGTGTGTCATGGAAACAAATGTATTTCCCCTTTGACTTTCTGGGGGGAGGAAACTTCTCTCTCACCCTGTTAGGTTTCCTTGAGCTGGTTCTGGTTGACAGAATGTTCCTTCCTCATATCCTTTCCTCCCTACCTTGTGGCAATACCCTGCTGACCTTTCCTTCATCCCAGCTCTTGCACTCCACAGCCACTGAGCCCACATAACAGCACAGCTCTGCCAGCAGGAAGGCCCTGAGTTGTTTGGGAGTTTGGAGAAGTCTTATTCTGCAGCTCAGACTTTTCCATGCCAACCCCTTGGCTGGGCTGCTTCTTCTAAGCTAACTTGATGTCTGTCCTGATCACGGGGCCCCATCCTGGCCCTCTGTCCAAGCCCCCCTCTCATGCCACAGTTCGACACACTGACAACCTCTTTGACTTCCAGTTCATCCCACCCTCCACTCTGCCCTGCTGCTGCTAAGTCGTGTCAGTCGTGTCCGACTCTGTGTGGCCCCATAGATGGAAGCCCACCAGGCTCCTCTGTCCCTGGGATTCTCCAGGCAAGAACACTGGAGTGGGTTGCCGTTTCCTTCTCCAACACATGAAAAGTGAAAGTGAAGTTGCTCAGTAGTGTCCGACTTTTAGCGGCCCCATAGACTATAGCCTACCAGGCTCCTCCGTCCATGGGATTTCCCAGGCAAGAGTACTGGAGTGGGGTGCCATTGCCACTGCCCTAGAGTGATCCAACTGGATCCCTCCTGCTGGAAACCCTTCTCAAGCTCCAGAGTGTCCTCAGGTCACAGTCCAACCTCCTTGGCCCTGCACCAGCTGTGCATAAGCACAGACATTAGCCAGGTACCCACTGGGCAGGAACCCCCCCTGCTTTTGCACCTGCTCTTTTCTCTGCCTTCATGTTCTTCCCTCCCTGTTGGCCTGCTGGATTCTTATTCACTCTGTCACGGGGAACACTGACTGAAACCACCCACCCTGGCCAGGCACAAGAGTAACCACTTGCATGAGTTATTTTATGACAGGAGGTGTTGGTAAGGGATATGAAACTAACAAGCTACCACTAACTGGAAGAATTTGGGAAGGGTCAAAAGGAGATAATACATGTCCCACCATCTCCCGGAATCCTTCTCTCTGGCTTCTATCTTGGCTGAGCAATCTGTGCATCTCCAGGAAGGACCCTGAGTAAGGATGATTGGCCAATGACAACCCAGAAACTAATCCCATCACCATCAGACCCGAGACTGTGAGCCACGTGGCACAGCAGTTCTCCGGGGTTCCCTTATCCCACTGCTCTCCACTGGGGTGCTCCTTCCCAATAAAGTCTCTTGCTTTGTCAGCTTGTATGTCTCTCGGGCAATTCATTTCTGAGTGTTAGATAAGAGTCCACTCTTGGGCCATGGAAGGGGTCCCCCTTCCCGCAACAATTTTACAATAGGAAGTCTTGGTAAGGAACACAGAACTAACATGCCACCCCCAATTGTGAGAATTCAGGAAAGGTCAAAAAGAGATGCCACGTGTTCCACCACCTCCCAGGATCCTCCTTGCTATAATCCCTCTTGGCTGAGCAATGCATGCGCTGCCAGGGAAGACCCAGAGTCAGAATGACTGGTCAGAAATGGCCCGGAAACTCATCACCATAAAGTCTGAGACTGCAAGCTACGTGACAGAGTAGTCCTCCTGAGTTCCCGCACCCTCCTTTACTCTGCCCGGGTGTCTCTTCCCAATAAAGTCTCTTGCCTTGTCAGCACATGTTGCTCCTTGGACAATTCATTTCTGAGTGTTAGACAAGAGCCCACTCTCAGGCCCTGGAAGGGGTCCCTCTTCCTGCAACAATTCAAGACTTAGCTCCAACATCCCCTTCTCTGTAAAACCCTCTATAAAACACTGACTGAAACCTTCCACCCTGGCCAAGCACCATGATAACCATCTGTGTGAGTTATTTTACGACAGGAGGTAAGGGACACGGAACTAACAAGCCACCACCGACTGGAAGAATTTGGGAAAGGTCAAAAGGAGATGCCATGAGCCTATTTCTGTCTCCACTCATGGTCCTTACTTAGGTATTCCCTGGTCTGTCTCTCCCACTAAACCACGAGCATCTCTAGGTCAGAAGCCAAGCTTGATTTTCTGTGTCTGTCAGCAGATGAGGTGTCAGTGCGTTTGTGGAGGGAATGAATGCACTTACTACTGTTAAGACAACAGCAACGGTTTCTGGAGCATATGCTATGGTATATTGCCTAGAACTGTACTAGGCAATTTCCCAACTTATCCACCATAGTGTCACACTCCATTCTGAATTTAGCATGATGATTAGGCCCATTTTACAGAGGAGATACATTGGCTCAGAGACATCAAAGATTCAGTTCAAGGTCATACTTTGAGGGAAAGAAGGGGTTTGAACTTGAACCCAGAGATCTTGCCTCCAGCCTCTTCATTTACCAAGGGTTTATTATGCACCAGGCCCTGTCCTGTGGTCTGGAGACAGAGCTGGGACAAGAACAGGTCAAGTCCTTGCCTCACAATCAGAGCTCCCACTGTATGCGGTGGGGAGGAGACAAACACTAACAAAATGCATGTGTAAATAATGCCAGGGCTGATCATTGCTATGCAGAAAAATAGTGCAAGGCTGAGGGCAGAGTGATAGGGTGGGGAGGGTGATGTTTTTTGGGACATCTGAGCAGAGTCCTGAATGAAGTGGCGGGACAAGCCCTGGTTACAGCAGAGGGAAGCAGTTTCCTGGCAGGGTGTGTGTTAGTTTCTTAGTTGTGTCTGACTCTTTGCGACCCCATGGTCTGTAACCCGCCAGTCTCTAGAAGCAGCAGCCCCTCTGTCCATGGGGGTTCTCTAGGCAAGAATACTAGACTGGGTTGCCCACTCCTTCTCCAGGGGATCTGCCCAACCCAGGGATCGAACCTGGGTCTCCCGCATTGCAGGCAGATTCTTTACCATCTGAGCCACCAGGGAAGCCCAGGGGACAACAGCAAATGCAAAGTCCCAGAGGCCAGAATGGGCTCTGTTTGAGAAACAGCGGGAGGTCAGTATGGCTGGAGTTCTGCGAGTGGAAGAGTCAGAGGGGAGCAAGGTCAGAGCAGTGGCCTTGGGGCAGATGGGGAGGAGGCTTGGGTCACACACATCTGAGTCAGCCCAGAAGCCTTGGAGGGCTGGGAGCAGAGGGGATGGCAGCCTCTCTATCGGTTCAAAGGTTCCTTCTGGCCTCTGGGAGGAGCTTGGTCTTGACCCCTCACTCTGATACTCTTTCTTTTTGCCAGTTTATTAAACTGCTTCTTCTCAGTCCTGGGCTCACATATGGGGTGGCCTTGGTTGCTCTGAGCCTCTGCCAGGTTGGGAAAGTCCCAGGACCACAGTCACCATTTACTGAGCATGTAAGGTAAAGGACCTTACCAGGAAGGTCCCCTCACCCACATATTCTCCTATAGTTCTCACAACAGCCCCATGAGTAAGGTCATATTGAAGGAGGGAACAGACAGAACAGGCCCTATCTTGAAAGCAGGACTCCATCTTAGACCAGACTGTGGACACTGGGCTACATACATGGTCACTCTCCCAATGGACTCTAAACTCTGCGCCTGGTGTCTATGGAAACGACATACCAATGGAAAACCAGACCCCCTGGATGGAAGAGCCTCAGGACTTGTACCTAGACTCTCCATGGCCTAAAAGAATACACTAATTATCTCTGTAACAGAACAGTCGTAAATTCTGCTATGCTTATCGGGGTGTGATCACAGGCCTATTGACAAATGTCCACTGTTTAACTACGTAGGCTTATGGCACATGAATCATGGGTTAACTTTGAACATATATCTCTTTTGCTTTGTCCAGACTAGTTTCAGGGAATTTGGGGAGGTGGGTTTGAGCACGTACACTTAGGGTATATAAGGTTTTTGCAAAAACTGGCCGGGGTCCTTGACTAAGAGGAGACTCTGCCTTGGGCCCGCCGGTGTCTGCATTGTCCTTCTGAGTGAGTTTGTTTCCTGGAATGCGTGGCTACAACAATTGTAAAGGTCAGGAGACTGAGGCCCAGAGAGCCGGGGCTGCCTGACGCAAGCCCAGTAAAGAAGGGAGTCTCCCTGAAATGGGAGCTCAGGGAGGGTCAGGAGCTCACCCAAGGGCACATAGCATTTTTTCAGGTCCCACTCCTACCTCAGACAGTAGCACTGAGCTTCTCCCACTCTGATCCTCAGGTCAGGATTGGCTGTAAGGCAAGGTGAGGCTGAGCTTGCAAGGGGGACTTTAAAAATGATAAATCAGATCATTTCACCCCCTGACTGTGGCCGATGGGGGGAACTGTAGCTTTTAAAGCTGAGTCAGTCTCATGACTTCATGGCCAATCACTATCCAGCACCGGGGCAGCTGCTGGCACAGTGTAACCCCCAGGCCCCGGGAAGACACAGGGTACTTGACTTCACATATGGTGCTTAACTTTCTAACATCTCCAGTCCTTATGACAACCCCTGCAGGGTACATGGTGGTCCCCCACTTTCCACAGGAGCAAGCTGAGGCTCCCAGAGGCGAGGAGACACCCAGACTCACACAGCCTGGAAACAGAGGATCCACCCCCAGAGCTGCTGGCCCCAAAGCCCCCAGTCAGCATCCTGAGGCCTCATGTTGGGAAAACAGCAAGATTGATGCCTGTGTCTGCAGTCGGGCCTCGTTGTTCCCAGCTCTCCCGCCCGAATGGCTGGGCCAGCAAATGCTTTATTACTTAAATCTGATACGTATTACCCCTTTGGCTGGACATTGAGAAACTGTCTCAGCTATGAAGGTGAAAGGTCAAAAAGGAGTTGCTATAGAAGAGGGATAAAGATCAGTGTGACAGAAGCTGGTGTGGACTGGGGTGTGTGAGAGACCTGAGGTCAAGGAGGCTGGCCTAGGGTCTGCGGTAGTGGACTCCCAGCTCAGAGATTCTATCGCCGACCCCTAGGTGACCCGGGCGGGCCCGTTAACCTCTCCAGGCATGGCTCCCTTCTGGGTAAGGTGGCTTTGGCTGTGTACAGCCGTGGGCAGCTCTGTTTTTAGAATTTCTGACACTGACTCTGCTGGACTCTTTCACCTTCTCGGTCCTCCCAGCCTTTGCTCCATTGGTGGGTCTGCAGGGACTCTATTCCCCTCCTGTGACTTGTGTACCCTTACTCATCCTCCCAACCCCACCTGAGACACTGCTTCCTCCAGGGAGGCCCCCAGCACCCCAATGCTGGACTGTCCATCCCGCTCTGCCCGCTGCCTGTGCCCAAAGCTGTGCCTCAGGCTCAGGTATTCACATGGGCCCCCAGTCCATGACCTTGAGCATGAACCAGGGAAGAAGTTCCACCTGGGCTCAGGAAGTGGTCTCTGGACCACTTGGTCTGGGAATTGGCAGAGGGGGTAGTGGTGGTGGTGGGCGGTCCTAGCAGTCCATAGGCTGGCAAAGAGTGGGACACGACTTAGCGGCTGAACAACGGCAACAGCTACCTGAACCATGGTCTAGAATGATAAATCTCAAACCTTGGAGAAGTGTTAATTGCTCAGTCGTGTTTGACTCTTTGCAACCCCAAGGACCGGGGCTTGGCAGGTTCTTCTGTCCATGGGATTCTCCAGGCAAGAATACTGGAGTGGGTTGCCATTTCCTTCTCCAGGGGTCTTTGCAACCCAGGGATTGAACCCGGGTCTCCAGCATTGCAGGCAGACTCTTTACTGTCTGAGCCACCAGGGAAGCTCAAACCTTGGATAGGCACAGCTTTTTAGCCATGCACATTTCTCATCTTGGGGGAGGGGATACAGAAGAAGGGGGGCCAGGGTGGAGGCTGTAAAGTGCAGGGCCCAGATCCATGATGGTATGAAGGCCAGCCCTGCTGCATCTGATAGGCCATCAACCCAGTTCCTTAGTGGGAAAGACCCAAGGGGCTGGACCAAGACATTAGGGAGGTGAGACTCTGAGACCCCAGGCCAAGGCCACAGACAAAGTTTCAGACAGGGCCAGACTTAGAGACTGGAGTCTCAGAAACAGGGTGACCACCTCATCCTCGTTGCCCCTGACTTCCCTGGAGTGCCCTCTGTCCTGGACAATTTGAGACAGTTGGTCACTGGATTATGGACAGTGTTGGCCAGACAAGAGTTCTAGGCTCAAGCAGTTGGGAATCAGGGGGGATGTCAGGAATGTCCACCAGCCTCCCACCTATCTGTACAGGTGAGAGGGTCCAGGTGAACCTGTTTACCTGACGACAGGCCAAGGCAGGGCTGACAGTCCCAGCAGGACTCACTCCACTTCCTGGAGTATCACCACCTGAAACAGAAGCTGGAGCACTGGTGAGAAACCGGCCCTTACAGCCAGATCTACAATTCATTCAAAGCAGAACAATTCAGCCCACCCTACAGTGACCCCACAACTTACACATTCATACTCGCACTGCAGATAAATGCATCTTAAAGAGCTATGTCTTCTCAGGAGTTTATGCCTTCCAGATTCGTCTCCCTTAATGCAGCTTTCACAAGAATGAACGAGAGACCCTCTTCTTTAAAAGAAAACGAAGAGGAGGGGTTATTAGCGAGTTGAGAGGAAATTCTGATTTTAACATAATGTAGCTTAAAAGGAAGTGCTGCCTTTTGCCAAATAGCTCTTCACGAGCTTCTTACCACTGTTTATTCAAAAAAGCAGAGGAAGGCACGCTGAGACAGGGGCGTGCTGTCATTAACCAAGCGGTAATAGATGCGTAGTTTTCGCAAGCACAGAGAATCCATTTCTACAGGCTGAGTAGAGGCCAGACCCCCCCTGTCAGAGCTGGACCAAGAGACAAGAGATGGTAAAGCAAGGAGGCAGGGGAGGGACAGCCATGGATCCCACGGGGGATTCTGGAAGGGATGCCGGGAGTGAATGATAACTGTGGGAACAACAGCCCTCCTGTGGTCCAGGGTTTCATGGTCTAAGAGGCCCCGCAGAGCCCCTGCTCTGGGGGACAGCAGCTGCCTCTGATGGCAGCGCCTTCCATGCAGGCTGTGAGCCGGTACGTAACAATGATCACCTCACCGAGTCCTCACCTCGATCTGCAGGGAGGTGTTATTATTCTCCATCTTGCAGATGAGGAAACTGAGGCTCAGGGAGGGAGAGGGGCTTGCCGAGGGTCTCACAGACAGGAGCCAGGGGAGCAGGACACAAGTCCCAGAAGCGTGATGGTGGAGCATCACCCCGGGGCATCCTGGCCAGCAGTGGGCGGGAGGGAGCCCTTCTGTCAGACACCATCCACCTGCCAGGCTCTGGGCTGGGCTTGTTGCATATTTTGGGGTTTATTGCTCTGCCCTGCAGTCCTAGGGGGGTGTTATTATCCCCATTTCCCTGCCCTGATCATTGAGGTCACTTGCCGAGGGTCACAGAGAAGGTTATGTGGAGCAGGGCACAGTCCCTGCCTACAGAGCTCATTCCAGCAGGAAAGTGGTCCCCTGGGTGCAGCGCCCACCCAGCACCCTGCACCTCCTCCCTCCTGGGACCCCTTCCCAGCCCTGGGGACCGCCTCTGATGCTGTTACCCAGCCCCTCCCCAGCTTACTCTATCTCATGGCCTCCTACTGACCCTGCCAGGCCCCTGCAGTGTTGCTGTCTGGTCTGAGATGGACACACTTGGCTGATGGGAGAGAGAGAGAGGCCGGCACATCCCTTCCAGGCAATTCAGTTCAGTTCAGTTCAGTCGCTCAGTCATGTCCGACTCTTTGCGACCCCATGAACCACAACACACCAGGCCTCCCTGTCCATCACCAACTCCCGGAGTCCACCCAAACCCATGTCCATTGAGTCAGTGATGCCATCCAACCATCTCATCCTGTCGTCCCCTTTTCCTCCCT
>NW_011494640.1:628957-632589 GCF_000754665.1 Bison bison bison | reverse complement strand
CCCATGAACCACAACACACCAGGCCTCCCTGTCCATCACCAACTCCCGGAGTCCACCCAAACCCATGTCCATTGAGTCAGTGATGCCATCCAACCATCTCATCCTGTCGTCCCCTTTTCCTCCTGCCCTCAATCTTTCCCAGCATCAGGGTCTTTTCAAATGAGTCAGCTCTTTGCATCAGGTGGCCAAAATATTGGAGTTTCAGCTTCAACATCAGTCCTTTCAATGAACACCCAGGACTGATCTCCATTAGGATGGACTGGTTGGATCTCCTTGCAGTCCAAGGGACTCTCAAGAGTCTTCTCCAACACCACAGCTCAAAAGCATTAATTCTTTGGTCCTCAGCTTTCTTTATAGTCCAACTCTCATATCCATACACGACCACTGGAAAAACCACAGCCTTGACTAGACAGACCTTTGTTGGCAAAGTAATGTCTCTGCTTTTTAATATGCTGTCTAGGTTGGTCATAACTTTCCTTCCAAGGAGTAAACATCTAGCTATTTCAAATCCTGAAAGATGATGCTGTGAAAGTGCTGTATTTCCAGGCAGCCTTAGCCTTTAATGGGGGGTTTCCCAGAGAGGGCAAACCCAGCCTCTTCAGAGTGAGACCTCGGCTTGCACGTTGTCAGAGGCGTGATGGTCTGTGGGGACAGAGTTGGTGGAGAAAGGCCCCTCATCTGGGCTGGGGGCCCCTTATGAGCTGAGTGAGAGGGGCAGGCCGTGTCCCTCTCTAAACCTGGGTGTCTCTGATTGTAAGGTTATGGGGCTGGGTTATTGGCAGGTGACACCACAGTCCCAATTCCCTATGGGCCCCTGACCTTTGACAAGAGGTTGACATTTCTGCAATCCAGGATGGCTGTGACCCCAGGGAGGTCAGGGGGCCTATGGCAATGCCTGAGAGGACTGGGATCCAGCTCCTCTGCCTTTGAGCCTTTCTTGCCCCTCCCTCTCCTCTAGGCAGCACCAGATCCCATTACAATTTAGCCTTTCTCCTCAGTCCTCTTCTAGACTCATCAACCATGACCCCGCCACCTCTTCTCCCCAAAGCTCCAGATTGGCTCACAGCCTCAGTTCTTCCCTTGAACATGAGCCAGTCTTGGCTCCCTGGCTGGAACACCCCTCCTAACACTGGCTGTGACTCTGCTCTCCCTTTCCACTCTGTCCTGAACCCCCAAAGCAACTGTCACCCCAGCCCAGGCACAGGCACCCCAGGAGGACCCAGCCGTTCTCACTGCAGACTGCACGACACTGGAAATGAACACCAGGGTCCACCCTGGAAGGCGTGGCAGCTGTGGGGGATTTGCTGTCCCCCATCAGGGGCAGGGCACCTGCATGCGGACACTTCGTTCCCTGTAAAGAGAAGCCCTGGTCCTTGGCAGATGAGTTCAGGCTTTGGTTGCATTTAAATTGCATTAAACTGACAGCTCTTCTGTTGTCAGTTTCTTTCTTTCTTTGCGGGCCACCTGGCTCTCTCTCTCAAATGCCTCCTTTTGTGTTCCTGAGAATTGTTTTCAGTTCCAGCAAAGAAGGTCTCTGGCTTTGCATAAAGTCCAAGTTCTCAGGCCCTAGAGGGACAGCTTTCCACCTGCTTTCCCTCCCTCCCGGCCGGACACTGGACTCACTGAAGGAGTCTTTTGGGCCTAGAAAAGAAAACAACAGTTTCAAAGGCCCTTGCTGAATCATCTGACCTCGGAGAAAACAAAACAGAACTTTAGGTCCCGCCCTGATGCTCCAGGCAGGTTGCATCTATCTGGGATTTATCACCCCCTGTCCAAAAACCTTCCACCCCCTACACCTGCCCAGAAGACTTATCACCCTCTGCCCAACTACAAATGCCATCTCAACTAAAGTATACCCAAAACATCCCGCCTGATTAACATTTCCCGTAATCGCTTACACAAACCTCCTTGTAAATATGGAGCCTCCCTGATCCCTCTCCGAACTCAGCCTGGTCGTTAGGCCGACTGTTGCCCCTCCTTGCCTGAATAAAGGTAACCTACTTCTGTTGAGGTCGTCTTTCCTTTTTCTGCCTCAGCCTGAACTATACCTTTCACTCACTATCTGAGCCACAGAGGAAGGTGACATGGCACCTTGGAGGTGACACAAAGGTCTCACCCTGTGGCCAGAAAGGCCATTGCCCATGAGACCCATGAACCAGCGCAGTGGGCCCCCTGCCCCAGGTTCACAGATGAACATGTGCCCCACGTTCACCGGGAAGGGGCCTTGTGATCCTCACTGTAGTGACGCTGATGGTAACTCGTGATCACGGAGCCCTTCCTGTGGGCTCTCACTCCTCCCCTGAACTCTATAAAGTGGGCGCTATGACTACTTCCATTCCTCAGATGAAGACAGTGAGGCTTAGAGAAATAGGAAACGCACCTCAGCTCACACAGCCAGTAAGCAACATGGAGCATCAAACATCTGTGCACATTGGTGCATCAGCCCCCACGTATATCAGGGGTCCTCGCAAGAGCAAGCCTTGCCCTGCCTCCAAAGACACGCTCCTGGTCTCACTGATGACACAAATCCTCGTGAGTGCTAAGGAAAAGCCTTCCTGTGCACGGGCTGCATGTGCTCCCATGTGTCTAGCTGCACTCTCCCCGTGGACACGGCTAGTCCTGGCCCCCAGGTACTCTGCATCCGGCCTGGCAGTGATCTTGAGTGGCCTCAGCCTACAGCATCTTGAAGTGGGGCTTCGGTTCCCAGCCAGAGGCTGAGGTCAGGTCGTGGTGGTAAGAGCACCAAATCCTAGCCACTAGATCAGTGGTCCATGACAAGGCCCTGGCTCTTTGGTTTGGCAGAAAAGAATTCTCACAAAGATGGAAAGTAGTGAAGCATGTATTAGGAGGAAAAAGAATATAGTGAGTGTGGGTAAACACACGGGCGGACGCAGAGTCGCCGAGTGCATGTCTCAAGGTAGTGTGAATCACTTTTATGGGGCACTTCTTCTTGATTTCCTGTGGCCAATCGTTTTGATTTGCCTGGTTCAGAGGCCATACTTGGTATATCTCAGGGTCCTTCCATGTGTACACACACAGCTCTTAGGCAAGATGGATTCGACCTCAGAGGCCTATGGGTAGTTAGCATCCCTTAGCATCACGCCCCTTTTGAACTCCAAAGAGCCCTTCTGCGCATGTGTAGTTGGGGGGGCGGGGGTGGTCTCCTAACTTCGAGAATGAGAAATATGTGCGCTCTTAACTTCTCTCTTGGCATGGCTCAGCCTCCTCCCTCCACTGTCCTACTATTTTCGTCTTGGAGTATTGGTCCACAAAGAACAAATTCCATCTGTTTGCGATGGGGGCCCATCTATCTTCCGCTGCAGCAGGACAGCCTTTGGACTCAGTGATAGACCCACATGCAAGTACCCCCAGTAACACTCTCCACCTGTGCACCCTCCAGGGGCCCGATGGTGAGCCAATCCCAAGAGAAAATGGTCCCGAGGTCCCCCACCCGCACCATGGGACCACAGGCACTTGAAGACCCTTCTCCTTCCTCCCCTTGACCTCGTTTCCCTTCTACTAAGTCCCTCATGCCCACTAACCAACCAGGGGAGCCAGCTCTCCTCAGCAACAGAGGAAGAAAATAGACTGAGATTGTTGCTCTGGCTTAATCGGCTCCAACGTGGAGTATG
>NW_011494640.1:625811-628857 GCF_000754665.1 Bison bison bison | reverse complement strand
CGTGGAGTATGAGAGATGTGAATTATGGGCTCCCAGCGCTTCATCACCCCGGTTACTGTCATATCTTTATTCATTCTGGAAAAGTAAATTAGAGCTGTCTTTCCAATCTTGTTCTCTGGGAGAAATGAACGGCAGCAAAGAGAGAACTGGCTGTGATGGGGGGTGTTTGATAGAACTTCGACCTAGGCTTCCTGCACCCAAAGGCCCATTGCCCTGAAGGCCAGGCTCATCTCCTGGGGATGTGGTTTGGGGCAACTGGATAGACATTTGCCTCTTCTCTGTTTAATCCCAGAAGATTGGTGAAATGGGAGTGGGGTCAGCCCGTCTCCTCCAGTTCTGCTTCCTCACACAGGAGCATGCGTGAAGGGGAGGTCTCATTATCCCCATTTCACAGAGGTGGGCACTGAAGCTTCAAGAGGGCAGGTGCCTCCACAGTCATGCCTCCAGCGAGGGGCATGTGAGGGGGGCTGCTTGCCTCCCGTGTGGGCATCCCTGGGGTAGGGGCTGTGTCTCATCCGTGGTGGGGGGCCCGCAGAGGCTTGCTGAGGGGACTTGGTTGTGCCCACCCCGTCCTTGCGGCTCAGAAACCAGCAGGGAGAACCAAGCGGCTCTGAGGCCTGGGGGTGGGGCGAATGCTGGGCGGGTCTCTGTCCTTCCATCAGGGAGGCTGGTTCAAGGGGAGGATGGAGGAGAAAGCCCAGCTCAATGCAGATGCGCCCACAACACCTCTTGGTCCTTAGGGCTCCAGGTGGAGGGCAGAGCGCGTCTGGGCCACTGGACCTGGGAGGGTGACCATCTCCACTCCGCTGACAGTTCAGGCTCCTGTGAGCCAGTCAGGAGGTGGTGGAGAAAAGAAGGCTGTGGGCAGCGGAGGAGGGGGTGAGCTCCCAGCGTCTGATGCTCCCGGGCGCTGCTGGCTCCTGCTTCCCTCCAGCTCCCTCCCCGCCAGCGTCTCTCATAGCCTCTCCCCATCACTCTCGCTCTCCCTTTCTCTGTGTATTCATCTCTCCCTATCTTTTTTCTGTCTTGCTATCTGTGCCCTTTTCTCTTCTCTGCCCCCACACTCCATTTGTTCCCTCGGCCTGTCTGAATTGTATCTCTCCATCTCTGTCTGGACGCAGGCGCTGGGGCAGCGGTGGGTGGGTGTGAGTGTATTTCTCATTCTCTTTATGCCTCTGTCACACCCTTATTTTTATACCCGCTCCCAAAGGCTCTCTTTCTTTCTCTCTGTGTGCGTTTGTATGTACGTGTTTCTGTGTCTTTCTTTATGTGTTTTTCCGCCTTTATCTCCCTCTAGGTGTCTCTTTTTCTTTTTTTTTGCTTTTCTCTTCTCTGTATGCCTCTCTTCCCATTTTTCTCTCTCCTCTGCTGGTTGCCGTCTCTCTCTCCCTCATTTCTCCTTGTACTTGCTTCCTCTTTCCAGGTATCTCTGTCTCTCTCTGTCTGTCTCTTTCTCTCCACCCTGTCATAGAGGAGCACAGAGGATGATCACACAGAGGCTGATGGGTGGGAAGGAACTGACCCGCCAGAAGGGTGCCTCCAAGCCTGGGGAACAGCCTGTGTGGAAACTGATCATGTGGTTTCGGTCTGATTGAGATTCAAGAGAAGAAAGTCTTGGAGGGCTATGGAAGTGGGGGTGGGGGCAGAGGGAGGTCTAGCCCAGACAGCATGGGGCAGGGCCAAGAGGACTCTGAAGGCTATGAGGAATAAAGGCCAACTTCTTGGAGTGTTCTTTCCCTTCGTGCCTGCAGGGACGGTTTCCAGTTCCATAGGGACATGGGAGTATTGGTTATACTCATGACAAGTTTCGTGAGCCTCAGCTCCTGAGCAGTGCAGCTCAGAGGCCCATGTAACATCCAGACGAGAGATGGGACATTCTCCCCAGAGCAACCTACCTGTCCAGCACCTCCTGTGCCTTGCAGGGTCACTGCCTGTTGGAGCAGGGAGAGACCCCGGTGCTCAGCAGAGGCTCAGACTCCTGGAGACACCATCACTGGCGGCAGAGGTGGGAGGCCTCACTGATGGCCTTCAGGGGCCAGCAGTCCAGGAGGAGGGCAGAGTGGATGCTGAGGATGGGCGGAGCCCTCAGCATGTGCCGCACCCACCACAGATGCTCAGATCCACCTGGGGAGACCCAGGAGGGAAGTGAGGTTCAGTGGTCCTCAGCTAATGTGGCCCCCTTGCAGGTGGACAAGACAGAGGCATCCTGGTTGCCATGAGAATAACCTGCCAGGAGAATAACCCTCTGAGGGAGGCGGTGTGCTGGAGAGATGCCATCAGGTGCTTCTAGGAAAAGGACTCCATTGTGAAATCTGCGTGGGTAACTGCATTAGGTTTTGTTTTTGTCTTTGTTTCTTTTCCAAAACAACTTCAAATTCTCAGAGGCTGATAGCAGTAAACATTTATCTTTCTCACTTATGAATCTGCAGGCTCCTGGGGTGGAGGTCTGCTTCAGGCTTTGGATGAATTTCTGGGCCACTCCTAGGCCTCTCCTGGAACCAGGGGCTCCCTGTTCTCCTCGGGGCCCTTGGCCAAAATGTGACAAAGGTGAATGCATGAGTGAGTCATGCCTTTTAAGGTCTCAGCTCAGAACTGGCAACAGCCACTTCCACCAGTGTTCCATTGACCACCGTAAATTCCATGGCCACACTCAACATCAGAAAGAGTCGGAAACGTGCTTTACCTACTCCAGGGTCACGAGGCAGAAGGAAGGAGGAGGGAACCGGGAGTAAATCCCCTGCCTCCTTAACAGGCTTCCCAGGTGGGGCTAGTGGTAAAGAACACACCTGCCAATGCAGGAGACATAAAAGACGTGGGTTCAGTCGCCTGGTTGAGAAGATCCCCTGGAGGAGGGCGTGGCAACCCACTCCAATATTCTTGCCTGGACAATCCCATGGACAGAAGAATCTAGTGGGCTACAGTCCACGGAGTTGCAAAGAGTTGGACACAACTGAAGTGACTTACACACACACACACACACACACACACACACACCTCCTTAACACTGCAGACTCAGCCCCCAGGCTCCACTTGTCTCTGTGTGGTT
>NW_011494640.1:623549-625711 GCF_000754665.1 Bison bison bison | reverse complement strand
CCTTAACACTGCAGACTCAGCCCCCAGGCTCCACTTGTCTCTGTGCGGTTCCCAAGCTCTCTGGACTCATTACCCTTAGTATTAGGTCAGCTGACTTGAGCCCTTTGGGGCACTGTGGGACATCCAGTCTCCCAGGGCTTAGGATCCTGCTCCCTCTGGTTTCTGGATTCTGCTCAGTGTTACCCCTCTCCATCTGCCGCTCTCCATTCCTCCCTACACTGAGCTTGGAACCCATGCTGGAATTCTCCAACCCTCCCTCTGGCCTGGCAAAACAAAGGGCTATCTATTTTGAGTTTCTATTCTCAGTATTACAAAAGATGATTGAAGATTTATTATTGTTATTCTTATTGTTGTTGTTTTGCCTCAAACATGATGAAACGCCTCTCCCCACTTGCCTGCCTGAGCCAGCCAGAGCTTCAGGAAGACTGCCTCCGCCTGCCCCGCTGCAGCAGCCCCCAGGCCTTGCGCAGTGTTTTCTTCCATCCCGCTGCGAGTATTAGCACATGAAAGGTGTACTTGGCCCAGGAAATGATCTTTCCTGGAACATCTATTATGGGTCCTCTGACAGTGGATGGGGTGGGAAGAGCTCTCTAGGCTTTAGGGAGCTTGTGAGGATTAAAAGAAGGAAATCTTGTCGGGGGCCCCTGGGCACTGCTAGAAGCCCAGTCAGTGTTTGTTCCCCTTTTCTTTAAAGAACACCCCACCTTAGGTGACCCTGTAATGCTGTCAAGCCAGCACGTTCAGAGAGAGCAAGGGGACAGTGCTATGAATCACATCCAGACAACAGGTGTACGCTGGGGCTGTCCCAAGTCAAGTGGGATTTGTGGCTGCCCTGCCTAACTGTGGTGGCTCAGATGGTAACGAATCTGCCTGCAATGCAGGAGACCAGGGGTCTATCCCAGGGTTGGCAAGATTCCCTGGAGAGGGGAATGGCAACCCAACCCAGTATTTTTGCCTGGAGAATTTCATCGACAGAGGAGCCTGCAGGGCTACAATCCATGGGGTCACAAAGAGTCAGACACAACTGAGTGACTAACACTTTCACGCTGCCCAACCCTGGGCCTTATCACAGACTCTGGTGTCTCTGCTCCCTTCCGCTTCCATGGAGATAGGGCGGCAAGGGGGTGGCATGGGTAGGGAGGCCCCATGCCCACTCACATAGCACAGGGCTGCCTCCTGGCCCTGGTATGAGGCCCTGAGGTGGTCAGGGCCTGTGGAAACCAGCTGGGACTCAGATTCTGACAGATCATTCAGCCTTGCCTTCAGCCTCTCTGGGTAAGGGTGTACTCAGGGATGGATCACAGGCACACACCTGCTGGACTCCAGCCTTCCACTCTTCTGCCACGAGCTGATCCTGGAAGCTGTTGTTTTTCGTTCTTTGTGACAGAATTAGAAAAGCCTCTGGGAGAGGTCCTTCCCGCCAAGGGTTCCACCTGTAAACCCCTTTGTCCCACCCCCAGTGCACAGCAGCTGACTGCTCCTGGCTCAGCAGAGAGGGGACCTGACTTCCCTGGATGAGCTGGGCTGAGAATGGACAACCCTCAGTCAGACCTGGGTCAGATGGTGGCTCTGCCACTGTGTGACTTAGAGCAGGTCACTGCACCCTCTGTTCCCTCATCTGCAGAGTAAGTCTAATTACATCTTTCTCCCAGGACTCTTAGGAGAACCTAGTGGGTCCTTTGGTTGGGGGAGTGTATATAATTCCCTCAGTTCTGTCTCACCGCAGCAAAGATTTGAAACGGTGGACCAGCGTTACAGCTCAGTTACAGCTCAGTTTTATTTGGCAAGCAAAGGATAGTACATCCTCAAGGCATGAGGGTGGGCCAACCCCAAAATAAAGGGAGCTCAATCTTGGCTCCTCTTTTTATATGTTTTCTCTCCTCGCCCTGAGCCTGCCCTATGTAAATTGGGCTAGGCAGGAGGGCTGTTTGTTTCACCTGAAGTTCTCACTCCGGTCCTCGGATTTTCTTTTGCTCCATTTTTGCGGGCTTTTCCCTTTCTTTATCTTTTAGCCTCTGCCATTTTGGACTCCTTTTTCCTATTCTAACTACCTAACACCTTGAAATCAGAGTCTCATTTCTGCTCCCATGAGGTCAAATCCCACTAGTCTTTAAGCAAGCACATATTGTGTGCATGCATGCATAGACCCAGGGCATGTACCC
>NW_011494640.1:613408-623449 GCF_000754665.1 Bison bison bison | reverse complement strand
ACCTCCGCCACCACCCAGGATGCATCTGGAATGTGTTCTGCTCTTTGGTTTCCAGATCTTCCCCATCAGGAGTTCGTCTCAGATCCTCCTTCTCCAGGATGTTTCCTCAAGCTAGCTAGAGCATCCAGTCCCTGGCCCATCCGGGGGAGGGTGACCTCTCCCCATGTTGTGCTCCCAAAGCTTAAATGGGCCCCCACGACCTATGTGTCACCTTACCCCTTCATTCTTTATATACATGATTTATCCAGTCATGCAAATAACATATAATAAGTCCCTACTGTGTGCCAGCACAGTCTAAAGTCATGTGAATGAGATTTGATTCCTGCCCTTAAAAGCTCTTGGTATAGAAGGCAAGACATCTGTTTCACCTTGACATTAATCCTCAACCAATGAGCAGAGACCAACCTAGACGGGCCTTTTGGTGGCAGATCCTGGGCTATACCAGGAAGACGATCCCACAGCACTGGGGGCCTCCCCTCCCCTACACTGGATACATTCAGCCTCCAGGCTGGAGTCCTAGGGAGCTGGTGAGGCACGGTCACCTCTTTCTCTCCCCAGGAGCACTAATCACAACTCACCTGCTGCTCTGGGGAATGATTACCTGTCAGGATTCATTCGAGCCCTTGGCCTCCCAGAGACTCTCCCATCCCCCACCAGGCCGTTCTGCTGGCAGCCGAGGAACTGCTCCCCTAGATGTTAGGAGAGTGAAATTACTTCTCCCCTACCTCCTTGTTGGATGTAGCAGGGGGGTGCTGGGACGTTTCAGTTCTGCCGGACCTGATAACGGAACTATCGTGGTCAGACCAGCCGTGGGAGGTGAGCAGTGAGGATTCCAGAAACTCCTGGAGATTGTCTGCCATGCAGATCTTCTCAGATTAGATTGGCTCAGGGAGCTATTTCAGACTCTTAAATTGCATCTGGAGCTCTTCTTGCCCTGACCCTCAGCAGGCCTGTCACTGTGATTCTCTCAGACTCCAGTTCCCACAGACCCACTAGTGGGTCTGGTCTTGAATCCCCAGGTAGTAAGTGACCAGTGTACCACTGCCAGCAGGATCATGGTGGTGTGGGAAAATGGGATAATAATTGTTTTGATTGGGTCCATTTCTGTTACAAGAAACACATATCCAAGTTGGCTTATTAAAGCTTGAAAAAAGGAATTTATAGGCTCATGTAACTGAGGAGTTTAAGGGAATTCAGGTACAGCTGGATCCAGGTATTCATATGAGGTTGTCAGGCATCCATTACACCCAATCTCTTGCCTCTGCTTTCCTCTGAATGGGCTTCACTCCCAGGTAGACCCTCTCCTCCTGGAGGCTCCCAGCAGCTTCAGTAGAAAAAAAGTACTTTGCTTACCCAATATTCCAACAGAGTCCCAGGATGGAGTCTCACTGGTCCAGGCTGAGTCACGTGTCCTCCCCTGAACCAATTACTGTGGCCTGGATCCCATGCTAGCCATGACTGTACATGTGCATGTACTGTTCCTGTCACCTGGAGCAGCCTTCTCCTTCATCTTCCCAGCTGCATCTCCTAATCATCAAAACCAAGGTCAGCACCTCTTTTCATGAATGCTTGCCCAACTCCATCCCCTCGTCTGCTTCAGGCTCCCCTGCTTTGAGTCCCTGTTGCATTCTATCTTGGCAAGCATCACATGATCACTATGGATTTATATGCTGATTCTCATTTCACTGTAAATATAGTGAAATTGAAGGTAGGCACTCAGTATTGCTTACCACTGGCCCCTCAGCACAGGCTCAGGGACACAGTTGTTGCTGTTGTTCAGTGTCTAAGTCATGTCCAACTCTTTGTGACCCCATGGACTGCAGGACTGCAGCACACCAGGCTTCCCTGTCCTCCACTGTCACTCAGAGGTATCTCCAGGTATACAGTAGGCGCTCAGTAAATACTTGCTGAAGCAGGAAATGGTTAGTGGGGAGTGAGGGAGGTTCTGGCACATATTCAGAAGGCAGAGGATTAAGGCTTGAACTGGGCAGTGGCTGGGGGAGGGGGGACTGACACCAGACACATCCAGTGGGAATTGTGAGGTTATCCCTGCCACTCCCTCCCTCTGTGAGCTCAGATTCTGATCCAGGAGTCAGAGAACCATTGAGGTGACCCCACCTCACTCAGCCTTGAACTCTCAGTCACCCACCTGCTATCCACACTTGAGAAGTCCATGAGATGTTAGCCTCAGAACTGGACTACAATCTCCTTTCGCATCTGGGAGGGGAACACAGTTCCACTCCTCACAGTGAAGAGAGCTCTGTCTAGGACAAAATCTCTCCAGGGACTTGGAGGAGCCCATGCCTTTGCTGAGCAGCTCTGGAGGGAGGGTGATCAGAGCCCTGCTTTCTCAGCCTGCTGTGTGATCTTAGGTCAGGCATTGCGCTCTCTGTAGCTCACTTTATCCTTCTGACCAGTGGGGATGACAACTGCATCAATTTTCTAGGGCTGCCATGATAAAGTGTCACAAAGTGGTGACTAAAAACAACAGAAACTGATCGTCTCATGGTTCTGGAGGCAAGAGGTCCAAAATAAAGGTGTCAGCAGGGTCACGCTCCCCCCAGAGCCTCTGGGGAGGAGTCATCCTTGCCTCTTCCAGCCTATCTTGCCACTTCCATCTTCACAGGGCATTCTCCTTGTGTGTTTCTTTGTCTAAATTCCCCCTTTCTTACAAGGACACCAGTCCTATTGGATGAAGACTCACCCTGATGACCTCATGTTAATCTGATTACATCTGCAAAGACCTTGTTTTCAAACAAGTCTCATTCATCAGTACTGGGATTAGGTCTTCACTCTGTCTTTGTGAGGGGCACAAACTTGTAACATCACTTAACCGGGTTTTTGAGATAATTAAGAAATGAATGTGAAGAGCATTGTGCAATCGTGGACCCTTGATAAGATGAAGAACCTGGACTGGCTACTGTTCTGGGGTCCCTGCCAGGCTTGTGACTCTGTGCCCTTTGATTTCTACAAAGGTTTTTACAGCCTCCCAAGAAGGGGGCCCTGGTCACTCAGAAACATTAGCACCGCGGGTGAGGAGATGTGATGAATGGGCTATGTCTCCTGATTCTCCTGCTGTCACATTTAAAGAAGGTTCCAAGCCCAACCACTCAGTCACTGTCATGGAACATTCCAGAGCTAGCACCCACATCCTTCCCACTAATGAGGCTCAGCCCTCACCCCAATCTTTTCCCTCTTTGCCCTTCTTGTCACATCCAGGAGAAAAGTGGTGTTCAAGTTGTCTGTCTGCCAGAGGAAAAGAGATGCCTTTGCTGAAGTGAAGGCTGAGGTGACATTCTCTGGGTCTGTCTTTCTGGTGTGGCTGTTTCTGAGGGAATCTTAACTGTGGTCATAGCGTGGTATCTTCTCCATCCACGTGACTGTGTATGGCATAATCTGTAGCAGCATCTTGACTCATTGATTTAAGAAATGCATTGAATTCCTTGAGAAACATGAAGTCAAGTCAACCTACGAGATGGAGACTATAGGCAATTTATCATTGGGTTATATAAAATAATCAGCTTTGAATAGTAATGGAGTTTGTGCTTCAAATAGGAGACACCAAACATCCCCATATTTCCCAACATCCTTTGCAGTTAGGTTGCCACCATGTGACTAGTTCTGGCCAATGGGCTGAGAGCAAAAGTAACATACATATTTTTGGTTTCAGGTAATTAATAGTGGGAGTGATGCCTCCATTCCTCCTTTCCTTAGCAGTGGTGACCACAGGATCCCAGATGGGAGAGACAGACCTTCTCTATCTTGTCCACTTCTGGCCCTAGTACATAGAAAAGAGGCACTTGGAGATATTCCATAAACATGGGATGCATGAAATAATGACTTTTCTACATAAATGTCCAACATTTCTTCTTTAAGCCACTGAAAGAAAACTCTTTCTCCAGATTTGGCTTGAAAACATGTTCTGCCTTCCTCTGTCTTGTCTGGTTCAAGTTCCAAGGTCCCTTTCCTGGGGTGTGCTGATTCCCCTGCTCCCACTCTTGTGTCTCACATTGTCAGAATCTTCCTCACAAGGGCTTTCACAAAAACAAAGTTTTTTATTTCAGTGAGGTTCAATTTAATTAATATTTTCTCTTGATGGTTCACAATTGTGTCATCAAATCTAAGAACTCTTTACCTGGCCTTAGATTAGGAAGACTTTCTTCTATAATTTTATTCTAAAAGTTTTATTTTTTACATTTATGTATATGATCCATTGAAAGAGAAGAGTGAAAACACGGGCTTAAAACTCAATATTTAAAAATCTAAGATCATGGCATCCAGTCCCATCACTTCATGGCAAATAGATGGGGAAAAGGTGAAAACAGTGACATTTTATTTTCTTGGGCTCCAAAATCATGGATGGTGACTGCAGCCATGAAATTAGAAGATACTTTCTACTTGGAAGAAAAGCTGTGACAAACCTAGGCGGTATATTAAAAAGCAGAGACATCACTTTAGTAACAAAGTCAAAACTATGGTTTTTCCAGTAGTCATGTATGGATGTGAGAGTTGGACCACAAAGAAGGCTGAGTGCTGAACAATTGATGGTTTCGAATTATGTTTCTAGAGAAGACTCTTAAGAGTCCCTTGGAGAGCAAAGAGATTAAACTAGTTAATTCTAAAGGAAATCAACCCTGAATATTCACTGAAAAGACTGATGCTGAAGCTGAAGCTCCAATACTTGGGCCACTTGATGTGAAGAGCTGACTCATTGGAAAAGACTTGATGCTAGGAAAGACTGAGGGCAGGAGGAAAAGGGGACAACAGAGAATGAGATGGATGGATGGCATCACTGACTCAATGAGCATGAGTTTGAGTAAACTCTAGGAGATAGTGAAGGACAGGGAAGCTTGGTGCGCTGCAGTCCATGGGGTTGCAAAGAATTGGACGTGACTGAACAACTGACAACAACATATGATCCATTATGAGCTCTGTATGAGTTGAGGTTAATTTTGTTGTTTATAAATGTGTAATTTCTGAGGTCTTCTTGTTGGGTAAGCTATTCTTCCTCCATGGAATTGCTTTTGCACTTTTGTCAAAAATCGTTTGAATGCATTTGGCTAGGTCTACTTCTGAGTTCTGTTTTCTGTTCCATTGATCTATGAGTCTATGGGGAAACAATGGAAACCATGACAGACTTTATTTTCTTGGGTTCCAAAATCACTGCAGATGGTGACTGCAGCCATGAAATTAAAAGACGCTTGCTTCTTGGAAGAAAAGCTACGACCAACCTAGACAGCATACTAAAAAACAGAGACATTATTTTGCCAACAAAGGTCCATCTAGTCAAAGCTATGTTTTTTCCAGTAGTCATGTATGGATGTGAGAGTTGGACCTTAAAGAAAGCTGAGCGCTGAAGAATTGATGCTTTTGAACAGTAGTGTTGGAGAAGACTGTTGAGAGTCTCTTGGACTGCAAGGAGATCAAACCAGTCAATTCTAAGGAAATCAGTCCTGACTATTCATTGGAGGACTGATGCTGAAGTTGAAGCTCTGATAATTTGACCACCTGATGGGAAGAACTGACTCATTGGAAAAGACCCTGATGCTGAGAAAATTGAAGGCAGGAGGAGAAGGGGACAACAGAGGATGAGATGGTTGGATGGCATCACTGACTCAATGGACATGAGTTTGAGCAACCTCTGAAAGTGGTGATGGACAGGGCAGCCTGGCATGCTGCAGTCCATGTGGTCATAAAGAGTTGGACATGGCTGAGCAACTGAAATGAACTGAACTGAACTGATGTGCCTATCCTTCTACCAAAATCTCAGTATCTTGATTAATGTAGCTGTATAGTACATCTTCGGAGAGGGCAATGGAAACCAGTACTCCAGTACTCTTGCCTGGCAAATTCCATGGATGGAGGAGCCTGGTAGGCTGCAGTCCATGGGGTTGGGAAGAGTCGGACATGACTGAGCGACTTCACTTTCATGCGTTGGAGAAGGAAATGGCAACCCACTCCAGTATTCTTGCCTTGAGAATCCCAGAGATGGTGGAGCCTGGTGGGCTGCCGTCTATGGGGTCGCACAGATTTGGACATGACTGAAGTGACGCAGCAGCAGCAGCATAGTACATCTTAACATTACATAGTGTGATTCCTCCCATTTTTTTCCTTGTCAAGATCGTTTTAGCTGTCCTAGGTTCTGTGTTTTTCTATATACAGTTTAGAACAAGCTTGCCTATGTTTACAAAAAGCCTTCCTGGCATTTTGTTAACAATTGTGTTAAACCTGTGTATCAATTTGGTGAGAGTTGACATCTTTAATATGTTGAATATTCAGATCCATGAGCACAGTCTGTTTCTCCATTTATTTATTTAGGTCTTCTAAAATTTCTTTTATCACTAATTTATAATTTTCAGCATACAGATTCTGGATGTATTTTGTTAAGTGTATAGCTAAATGCTTCATTTTCTTTGATACAATTTTAAGTAGTACTGTGTTTTTAATTTTGGTTTCTGTGTGTTCAGTTAGTTTATAGGAATATAATTGGTTTTAGTGCATTGATTTTGTATATCCAGAAGCCTTGCTGAACACACTTAATTCTGGGAAGTATTTTGAAGATTCCTTGGAATTTTCTACACAGACAACCTGTCATCTGCAAGGAGAGATAGTTTTATTTCTTCTTATTCAAACTGTATGTCTTTTATTTCTTTTTCTTACCTTATTGCAATGGCTGTGAATTTTAGTACTATGTTCCTTAGGGACATAGGAGTGAAAAAAGCAGATATACTTGACTTGTTTCTAATCTTGGTCAGAAATCATTCAGTGTTTCACCACTAAGTTAAATGTGGGTTTTGCATGGATGTTCTTTATTTTCTGGAAGAGATTGTATATCTTTGTCATAGTGGTAAAATTAACTCACTCAGTATTATTTGAAAGTGTTAGTCACTCAGTCGTGTCTGACTCTTTGTGACCCTATGGGCTGTAGCTTGCCAGGTTCCTCTGTCCATGGAATTCTCCAGGCAAGAAAACTGGAGTGGGTAGCCATCCCCTTCTCCAGGGGATCTTCTGAACCTAGGGACTGAACCCAGGTCTCCCACATTGCAGGCAGATTCTTTATTGTCTGAGCCACCAGAAAAGCCCCCGATATCATGTACTGAACATCTACTATGTGCTGGGCACTGTGCTGGGGCTGGACTTAGTGACGAAGACATGTGTTATGGTTCAGCCTTTGGGGGAGTGGATGTTCTAGAAACAGAATTCTCATGTCAGCTGCTTTGCCAGTGGTGTCTTAAGTCTCAGTCCTTGTGATGATAATAACGCTTTAGGGGGCCTGCTGGAAGCATCTGCTTCCCTGATTCTAAACCCAGCAGAGGGTCCCGGGCATGGCAGATAGAGAACGGGTCTCCCCTTTATCACTGATTAAGCTGTTGCTGGAGTATGGGACACATCCTGCAGGCCTATGGACCCCTACTGTGGGTCCCAGGATTAGAGAGCAGTCACCCCATTACTGGAGGCAACGCTGGACCCCATAGGCTTCCTCAGGGTCAGGGTGTTGGGAGTCATTGCTGTAAAACCTCTGGCAGTGGGAACGCAGGGCAGATGGCAAGCTTCCGAAGACAGTCAGGCTCCCAAAGAGAGAGTGATAAGGGTGGGCCCCATGAGCTGGTCCTGCTCTCCTCAAACTCCCCCAGTTCTTTGGGAAGGAAAGGCCAGGGCATCTGTAGGACCACCCTCCCCGAGGACACTAGGAGTAGGAGGGAGCCTCCTCCCAGCTCTTAATAATTAATAGTGTGCCCGCTCACCGTACTACGCTAGGCAGGGCGGTCATCATCTCACAGAGGAGGCAATGGAGAAACAGAGGTTTAGAAAAACTGACTCACTCTTCCAAATCCCTGGAAAGTGGGAATTAGAAAATGGACTCAGGTATGATCCTCAGCCACCCCTCTTCATCACCCCCCACAGTGACCACACCAGGTTCTGGACCCTGCTGGTCTTGTCCTCCGCCCTCACGGGGCTGATTTGATGTTGACCAGCTCTGATAGCAGAAAGTGCTTCTTCCTTCTGAATTCCTACCTGCTTCCTGGAAGATTCTGCCAATTGGTCCTTGTTTTGCCCTCTAGAGCTGCATAGTGACTTTAATCTCCTCACTAGCAGCAGAATAAATTTAATAAACTCCATTAAAGTATGTAATCTCATAGACAAGGTGCAGAATTTCTGTGCTTCAGACTTTTTTTTCCCGTAATTACTAGCACCATGGAAATTGCAGGGATTAGAGACTCTACTGGAGACGGAGACAGATTGTGTCATCAAGAAAGTACAAATGAACTGAAACTGCTGCACAATAAGGTGGGCTGGGATTTGCATTACATTAGGAGGCAGGTTTCTTCCCATTAACTCCATGGGACCAAACTTTGAGAATTTGTTTAGGAAATGGGAAGGTAGAGCAGGTAGGGGTGGTGATTTAGTGGCTGCTGCTGCTGCTGCTGCTAAGTCGCTTCAGTCATGTCCGACTCTGTGACCCCATAGACGGCAGCCTCCCAGGCTCCCCCGTCCCTGGGATTCTCCAGGCAAGAACACTGGTATGGGTTGCCATTTCCTTCTCCAATGCATGAAAGTGAAAAGTGAAAGTGAAGTCGCTCAGTCGTGTCCGACCCTCAGCGACCCCATGGAATGCAGCCTACCAGGCTCCTCCATCCATGGGAGTTTCCAGGCAAGAGTACTGGGGTGGGGTGCCATTGCCTTCTCCGGATTAAGTGGCAGCTCATCTTAAGAAGGATTTCCCTGGTGGTACAGGGGATGGGAGTCTGCCTGCCAATGCAGGGGACATGGGTTTGATCCTTGGTCCAGGAAGATTCCATGTGATGTGAATAAACTAAAGCCCATGCTCCACAACTACGGAGACTGTGCTCTAGAGCCTGAGAATTGCAACTACTGAGCCCATGCGCCACAACTACTGAGCCCATGCGCCTAGAGCCTGTACTCTACAACGAGGGAAGGCGCCGCAGTGAAAGCCTGTGTGCCACAACAAAGAGTGACCCCTGCTCACTGCAACTAGAGGAAGCCCACGCACAGCGGTGAACATGCAGCGCCACCAAAAAAAGATTTATTAAATGTCTGAAGGGAGCAGTGGCGATCTAGGCTAATCCTATTTTCCGGGTAGGACAACATTCTTCTACCACAGCTACCCCTCCCCCCACTTCCACATCCCCCCACCCCCAGGAGGAGGGGACCTGCCCTAGAACCTAGAACATGCAACTGGTTCGCAGGAGACCTAGGGCGGGGACACAGGCCTCTGACACCTACCCAGTGACCTTCCCAACACACCAATGAATCCTGGCTCCCAACTTTGGTGATAAAAGTGGCCACCAGATGGTCATCAGGTGATCAAGAAACAAAACACCCATGTTAGCCAAAGAAGACCCTCTCTTCAGTTTGGATCCTATCGTTAAACATCTGCCCTGTGCCATGTGCTGGGTCAGGGATTTTCTCATGTAATCCTCTCAACAGCCCTATGGGATACCAATTACCCCCATTTTACAGATGGGATAGTTGAGGCTCAGAGTGATAAATATGCTTGTCCAATGCTGCCCTGGTTAGTCATTTATAAGCTAGAATTCAAACCCAGGACTCTCTGACTCTACCACCAACATTTTATGTAGCCTGAGATTTCCTTATTCTTATTGGGCAAAAAGAATCATCTCTCAAAACAGTACCAGTTGGATGGTTGTATCTTCTTGATGTGCTGCCTTGGAAAGGAGTTTGGGATGGAGTTCAAGGTCAGAGAGAAAGAGTGGTGGGATGGATTAGTGATGTCTGCCATGGGAATGCGGAAGCAGAACATGAGTGCTTGCATTTGCCATTTGCGCTGAAATCTTGCACATGTGAAAACCCACTGGGTCACGTGTCAGACTCCTGGGTGGGGCAGGGACCCTGTGAGTGCTGCCTGCTCGTGTGTATGATGGCCGTGCCATCTTTTTCTGCTTTCAGGCTTTGGATTCCCTAGTTGTCTGCTCTGCTCCAAGGGGTCACCAGCTTGCCACATCCCTAGGTTGGCACTGGGACTGAAAGAGTTCAGAGGTGAGAAAGCACTTCATATCT
>NW_011494640.1:608017-613308 GCF_000754665.1 Bison bison bison | reverse complement strand
GGCTGCTAAGTTGCTGCTAAGTCACTTCAGTCGTGTCCGACTCTGTGCGACCCCATAGATGGCAGCCCACCAGGCTCCCCTGTCCCTGGGATTCTCCAGGCAAGAACACTGGAGTGGGTTGCCATTTCTTTCTCCAACGCATGAAAGTGAAAAGTGAAAGTGAAGTCACTCAGTGGTGTACGACTCGTAGCGACCCCATGGACTGCAGCGCACCAGGCTCCTCCGTCCATGGGATTTGCCAGGCAAGAGTACTGGAGTGGGGTGCCATTGCCTTCTCCAGAAAATGATGGAGGAGAGTCAATTAAAGACAACTCCCCTCTCTCTAAACAAATGGAAGACAGCATATAATGAAACACAGAGAGCAGAGGGCTTGCTTTCATTATTATTTAGGCTAGAAACTGGCCACCACTCTATCCGTAAACTGAAGCATTTCTTCCAGGAACTGTGGCATCTAGACCAGAACAAATGAGGAATCAACATACACTAACTTCCTTAAGCCAGTTTCCTTAAAATTCAATATCCCAGACATGATGGTTTATCTAAGAATACTTCTCTTCAAGTTCTGAGACCCAGAAAGACTCCTAGAGAAAAGGCAACCACCTCTGAGGGGAGACAGGAACAGGGCAGGGCGTAACCTTTAAGAGAATGATGTAGCCCAGGGACATGATATAAACAGATTGGAACCAACCAGGTCCAAGATGGCGGAGTAGTAGTCTTCCACTGGACCTTGAGCCTCAGTATTCTGTTCACACATCAGCATGCTAAGCGACACCGACCAGCGCCATGACTGTAAAGGTCAAAAGGTAGGTGCTGGTCCACTTCCTGGAATCCCCATCCCTTCCCCCAAATAGTTGGAATATTCTTCCCTCTCATTAACCCACGAAATCACCCAGGCCCATAAAAACTGACAACCCCCATACCGTGGTGCCTCTCTTGCCTTCTGAGACGGCCGAACTCTGTCTAAGGAGTGTGTTTCCTCCCTGAATAAACCTTCTTTCACTCTCCTATGGCTCACTCTTGGTTCTTTCCTGTGAGAAGTCAAGAAGCCACACTTGGTGGCCGTCCCAGGGACTTGGATGTGACCTGAGATGTGACTATACTCCTGTGCCCCACTCTCTTTTCTACAACAATCTCATCTTAGGGGGGTGGGCAAGCAAGCTGGAACGCCTCCTCTAACCCCTCACCCGTCATGGCTGAAGGCTGCTCACAGTTTATGAACACCTTAGCATTCCCAGCCAGTCCTCACGTGGAGACTGCCCAATGCTCACAGCTGCACCCATCAGCATGCCCTGCAGTGGTGTTCCTACCTGTGAGGCATTATGAGCAGAGCAGGACCACCGCTGGGCAGGAGGGGTGCCCTGAAGTCCAGACACAGAGCAGAGAGCAACGCATGAGGAACTGGTCTTTTTGGTGGGATGTGGTAAAACATGTTGGCTCTGCCAGTGATGTCATCAGGATGGCCCAGGTGTGGGGCACTTGGTGTCTCTGAGTCTCTGGACACCTTCAAGTGCGTTGCTATAAACTCCACAGTGATGCAAGCCCTAACACTTGGAGAAGCATTCCTTGGAGCTGTGACCATGGCAGGGCTCCCAAGCTCCTGGATGCATAGCTGTCCTGGCTGGAGCTGCAAAGTGACCCTGCATGTACCCCTCCCCATGCTGGGTGCCCCCTGATACCACGTTCTCATTTCCTCTCCACTCACAGGTCAGATCGGGGATCTGGGCCCACGGACTTCACCAAAGACCTGAAGGAGTCGGAACTGCAGCTCCGCTTTTCTTCTTTTTCCTTCTGCAGCCTCAGCCACTTTGTCCTCAGGCCAGCGCTCCGGGCTCATAATTTCAAAGGCCTTTTAACTTTTCTAGGTCAGAATTTTATCGCTTTTGGCCAAAGGCCACTTTGAAATTTACAGAGTGAAGAGTAGGCACAACAAGGTCTTTGGAGTAAGTGATGGGGCTCAGGACGGAGTACGTGGGGCTGATTCAGCAGCTCCATCTGGACTGATTATACCTGCTTTTCCCGCAACCCTGACCCGACCCAGGTGGCAGACACAACGCATCAAGCAGGGCTGTGATTTCTCTCTTCCCCCAGTGGAGCCTGGGGTACCATCACTGCCAAGGGGCTTCTGGAGGCCTCGGGCTGGGCAGATTGGGAGGTGCCAGAGGGAGGGCAGTGCTGTGGGCAAGGGTTGGGAGTTGGGGGGCTAGGGCTCAGGGTCCATGGCCTGCTCTGTCCCCAGCGTGCACTTGTGAGTTGTAGGTGAGATGCAGACCCCTCCAAGTCTCAGCGTCCCCATCCAGCGTCCCCATGGGGGAATCACACACCTTCACGTGGCTGTGTCAAAGTTTCAGTGGGGTGATGCAGATGGCATCTGTGTGCCTGGCACAGGTCAGCTTCCAGGTACCTTGAACTCAAGGGTTCCAGAACTTTCTATCAACTCCCAATCTCCTGGTGATGCAAAGTTAGGAAGCAAATACAGATAGTAGTGTTGTCTCTCACTGAACCATGAACCAGGACCCTGAGGTGAGGTCTGGGGACTGTAATGGGAGAGAATAGAGCTGAGGCTCCTGCCCTGACCCAGCGGGGCTCCCTTGGATCTGCAGGGATGTGGGTCTGTGGGGATGCAGGTCCTGTGGCCGGATAGAGGCTGGGCGTGGATAGAGGAGGGGCTGTAGACGGGGTGGTGGAGCACCACTGGGGTGGCAGAGTCACAAACACCCAGGACTTCCCGATTTCTTCCTGGGCCACAGGACTCTGAAGCTGAGTCCCTCGTGGGGAGCTGGTGTGAGTGAGTCAGCAGGGCCCTCCCCACCCAGGATTCCCCAGGAACTGGGAAGTAGGGAGAGGACTGGGGGTGGGGCTGGAGCCTAGAGCAGAGTCTGAGCCTCACTTGACACCCTGGAGAAGGGCAGTGGTGGTTGCTGCCGCAGGGCTGCTGGGAAGAGGACATGGTGGCCATGGGTGGAGGTTAGCACAGCTGGCACTGCTGGGAGGGCGGGTGGAGCAGCAGGGGAGATGGCAAAGGAGTGAACTAGCTGGGACAGTGGTTCCCAGCGGCTGGAGGGCAGCACACTTATTCAGTGAGAGCGAAAGTGAAGTCGCTCAGTTGTGTCCGACTCTTTGTGACCCCACCAACTGTAGCCTACAAGGCTCCTCCGTCCATGGGGTTTTCCAGGCAAGAGTACTGGAGTGGGTTGCCATTTCCTTCTCCAGGGGATCTTTCCCACCCAGGGATCGAACCCAGGTGTCCTGCATTGTAGGCAGATGCTTTACCATCTGAGCCAGGGAGATGGTTAAATACAGATTCCCCAGCCCCACCACTTCCCAGAGGTTCTGGTGCCTGAGTCTGGGGAGAGTCCTGGGATCTGCATGTTAATAAGCCCCGCCCCTACTCAGGAGGCTGCCCACCACACTTTGGGGGCCTTGAGGTGTCTTCTTGGATCTTGGGCTGAAATTGGAAGACATTGCATGGGCCAGGGTTTAGGCAGCTGATGGGTGAAGGTGAGGGGAGCATGGGTGGCCTGGGGCAAATCACTGTCCCTCTGAACCCCAGTTTCCTGATCTAAGAAATCAAAAGTAATGCTGACCCTCTCTGGATGTGACGTTTAAAGGAAGGCAGACCAGTCACCCTGAGTCTGCCCTCAAGAATCTGTTCTCAATAAACCTCTCTGCTCTCCCTGCTTTCTGTAAATACCCTCCCTGTCCCCTGGGCACAGGTCCCCCTCCCTGAGGTCAGCCCCAGGGACAACATAGCCATTGCCCAGCTCTGGCACACTCTGAGATCTGCCAGGATGGGAGTAAGTAGGGCCAAGTGCCAGCCGGCCCTCCCTGGGCAGTGTCTTTCAAAATAAACCATGTTTCCTGGTGACCCAAATGAAAAACATACTGCTTGCAAAGTGCTGCTCAAACAGAATTACCCAAACCTTTTATCATCAGAGCCGGAGTCTCACGGTGGACATCTGGCAAAGGTGTCAATTGTCATAATTAATTAAACTTTCCCCAGATTCCTGGCACCACAGTCTGTCAGCAGGAGTCACCTGCCTCCTCTGCAAGGATAGGGGATGGAGAGGGATTGACCTCTTGCCTGGGTGCAATCCCCAGCTGTAGGAGCTTGGGGGGGTCTCCATGGCCCCAGAGGAGCAGCTTTATCCAGGGAAAGCAGTGCTTACCCCACGCCCTTTGTTGATGGTTTCTGAGACCTCAGAGCAGGAGGTGTCTTCAGATAATAATAACATCTGAAGTATAACCGTGATCATGATCTCATGGCTCTTGTGTGCTGAGCACTTACTGTGTGCCAGGCCCAAGAGATTGTTTAACCCTATTGACCAAGGTGACCACATGATTTATCGTCCCACTGGGACTCTTCCCAGAGTGAAGGGGGTGCCTGGACAGGGTAGTTTCTCCACTTCAAGTCTCAGCTGGGATGTCACCTCCCCTGAGCTCCTCCTGACCACCCTGCACCTCCACACTGTTCTGGGTCCCCGTGCTGTCTACTTGTCTCCTCTCCTGTTGCAGTCGTTATGACCACCAGCCCATCACGAACTGCGTGAGTCATTGGGGTGTCTGTCACCTCTCCCCATGACCACCTGGGGCAATGAGGCAGGGCCTGGGTCTCTTGTGCCCGCTGCTGCACCCCATGCCAAGTTCATAGTAGCTGCTCACCAAATGCTGGAGGTGTGGGGATGGGGGGACACGTGGATGGGCAAGTGAGCGAATTAATGAAAAATCGTGACATGAAGGGACTGGGCTCTGAGTTCGCGCCTCCTCTCTGAAGTCTTTGCCAGGTGAAGCTCTCTTCTGCGATCTCTCAGGCCTGCAAGAGAGGGTGCCGTTGGGGTCTGGGCCCAGCTGCTCAGGCTGAGGAGTCAGTCCCCTGGCAGGTCAGAGTCAGTCTGCAGAGAACCGACTGTCTCCACCGAGTGACACCCCGGCTCATACGTTGAGGACATTGTGCTGATTGGCTCTGAGGAGCAGGAAGTAGCAGGTACTTTAGATGCCCTAGTGGGAGGTGCCAGACAAACCAGGTCTGGAGGCCCGCCACCGCAGCATCTGCCGGTTTGTGGCAGAAACCAAGAAGGTTCTGAGGCAGCTTCAGCCTGCAGTGCAAACAGCTCTGCCGTGAGGGCCATGACCCAGCAGATCTAAGGGCACTTGAAATGTCTGTGGACAAGGTGGGGCAGTATGGAGCCTCTGGGCGGCACGCGCAGGGGAATTCCGGTTCAGATCTGCAGGATTTCAGAGCTAATCGCAGCTCTCCACTGCAGATAACTGCACACCTTTTGAGAATGGCTCCT
>NW_011494640.1:600689-607917 GCF_000754665.1 Bison bison bison | reverse complement strand
AGAATGGCTCCTGGCTTGCTAGGGGGTCTTGGTAGAAAATAAATATTTAACTAGGGGACATCAGGTGATCACATATCCTGAGCTTTCCATCGTGACCTGGGTACTTTCTTTCTTTTTTTAAAAAATTAATTTATTTATTTTAATTGGAGGCTAATTACTTTACAACATTGTAGTGGTTTTTGCCATACACTGACATGAATCCGCCGTGGTGTACATGTGTTCCCTATCCTGAACCCCCCTCCCACCTCCCTCCCCATCTCCTGCCTCGGGGTCATCCCAGTGCACTAGCCCTGAGCACCCTGTCTCATGCATCGAACCTGGACTGGTGATCTATTCCACAAATGATAATATACATGTTTCAATGAAATTCTCTCAAATCATCCCATCCTCACCTTTTCCCACAGAGTTCAAAAGACTGTTCTTTACATCTGTCTCTTTTGCTATCTCACATATAGGGTCATCGATACCACCTTTCTAAATTCCACATATATGCGTTAGTATACTGTATTGGTGTTTTTCTTTCTGACTCACTTCACTCTGTATAATAGGCTCCAGTTTCATCCACCTCATTAGAACTGATTCAAGTGGATTCTTTTTAATAGCGGAGTAATATTTCATTGTCTATATGTACCACAGCTTTCTTATCCATTCATCTGCAATGGACATCTAGGTTGCTTCCATGACCTGGCTATTGTAAACAGTGCTGCGATGAACATTGGGGTACACGTGTCTCTTTCAATTCTGGTTTCCTCGGTGTATATGCCTAGCAGTGGGATTGCTGGGTCATATGGCAGTTCTATTTCCAGTTTTTTAAGGAATCTCCACACTGTTCTCCGTAGTGGCTGTACTAGTTTGCATTCCCACCAACAGTGTAAGAGGGTTCCCTTTTCTCCACACCCTCTCCAGCATTTATTGTTTGTAGACTTTTTTGACAACAGCTATTCTGACTGGCGTGAGATGGTACCTCATTGTGGTTTTGATTTGCATTTCTCTGATAATGAGTGATGTTGAGCATCTTTTCAAGTGTTTGTTAGCCACCTGTTTGTCTTCTTTGGAGAAATGTCTGTTTAGTTCTCTGGCCCATTTTTTGATTGGCGACCTGGGTATTTTTTGACCGTAAGGTTGGGAGCGCACAATCTTTCATATGGAAGAGGGATAGGCGATGAGCTCAGAAGAGTGTGGATCATGCCAGCAAGTCACATGGGCAGGCAGCTCAGACTCCTTCAAAACCAGCTCCTGCCACATCACTTCCTTCCCTTAGTCCCTGCAGACGGCCGCCTGGGGCTTCCGTGTGACCAGCTGACTGATGAAGAGAGGACTTGAGCCTGCTTTACAGGTGTGTCCGCACAGTGGGCTGGTACCACCGGGAAGTAGACAGCTACTCCACTTCCAACCCATGTGGGGGTGACGCTGAAAGACAGTGGTGAACCAAAATCCTTCCAGGGGGCAGAATTTGGAGTGGTACATCTGAAAGTCCACCAAGTCTAGAGTAAGAGAAAGCCATAGACTCATATGCATGACCAGTGGTTTGGCAGATGGTCAGGGACTTGGAAGGAATAGGATTGAAGACCAGTGATGAGATAGTCTGGGAAGATGTCTGGCTGGACATCTCAGATGTTCTAATCGCTGAAGATATTTGTGTCCCAAGTGAATGTTCACCAGAGGAAATCCACTGTAGATGAGATCCCAAATAATCAGATGGCAAAAAAGAAACTTTGCACACAGCCTCCTTTCCCGCGGCCACCCCAATGCTTGCTCCATGGGCATGTGAACAAGTAGCTATGGAGTCGGCTGGGACTGTCTGTCATCAAAGCAGAACTGATAAGAGCCTAACAGCAGAGACCAGCACCAAGGCCCCAACGTGGCACCCATTCCCAGCAGGACCTGCCGGCCACCTGGTGGCCGGTTGACAGCACTGGACGTCTTCAGCATGGAGGGGGAAGGGATTCACCCCTGTTGGAATAAACGCACGTTCTGGGTCTGGGTTTGTGTTTCCTGCAACATCATCCATCAACTCCAAAATGCCTTAGCCTCCACCACAGCATTCCTCATGGGGCTGCTTCTGATCAGGGAACTCATGATACAGAAGGAAAGTGCAGCCATTGGCTCGTGTCTGTGGAGTTAACTGGTCTTACCACATGCCTGGAAGTGGCTGGCCTCACTGAAAGATGGAATGGCTACTGGGGGCTCAGTTGTGGAGCCAATCAGGAGATAACGCCCTGAAAACTTGGAGTTCTTGCTGATGGGATGCAGACTATGCTTTGAATCTAAGGCCGTTGTCTGTGCTGGCTCCCTGGCTCCTGCTCCTGGCTGCAGGGGAACCAGCACCCCTGGACTCCAGGAGAAGAGGTGGGAGTGGCTCCCATCACTATTATACTGAAGAGCTCAGAGTTTGGGCCCATCCTGGCAACTTTGAACTAAGGGCATAAGGCTTCCACTGGGGGACACATCAATGGCTCTGGAAGATGAGACTGCCACCTAGCCATTTTGGACTTAATGCTGCTGAACTAACAGTCATGAAAGAGCTTAATCTGCTTTCTGGAATGATTGATCTCGATTGCCAAAGGGAAACTGGGCTGCTACTACACATGGGGGAAAAATGGGGAGGAGAATCTGGGTCAGGGGTTTCTGCAAGTCATCCCTTAGTCCTTCAGGTCCCATTGGGAAGGATAATGGAAAACTAAAGCATCCCTCTCCCATCCCAACAAAGGCAGGATGACTGAGGACTCAGACTATCCAGCAGCGAAGGTTTTGTCATACCACCAGGTGAAAAGCCTGATCATTTGAGCATTTGGACAAGGAGGTGGGTGATTAGGGGGCTATGGAGTGAGTGAGGAAGAAGGAAGCCAGAGTACCAACTATGGCCTCAAGACCAGCTTGAAAAATCATGATGGTAGTAGCTTTGCATATTTTCAGTTTGCTTCCCACATACCTGTTTTACCTATGGATGCTAGTCCCTTTCTTCTATTTTTTTCTCATTTTAATTTTATATACAAGGGGTTGCAAGTTAACTCAGAAATTTAGTCTTTGGTAACACAACAGTCAGCAAAGTGTGTCTGAATCAGAGGAGTAAGTTATAGCTAGCAATGGATTCAACGTGTCTTAGGACTGTGGGCCTCCTTGTTTTAGAGAAAAATCTGGTTCACTTAAAAGATACATAGCTGCCTTTTGTAGGCTGGAGATAGAGTTCCTTTGCTGTTGAATGGGAATTCAAAGACGTGTACACGTGTACTTATGAGTACACATGACTAGCCGAATATGTGGACCATGCCAGTTTCAAAGTTACTGCATCTCGGCTCCAATTCACTCAGATTTGTGGGGATGGAAATGGGCATCACTTTGCAGCTTTTCCCTTTTCCAGCTTAATTTTCCATGCTAAACTTTGTCAGTAGAGGGCAGTGGAGAGACGTCCATCCGCGGTCTGGTGCACACTCTGGCTCAGTAGGCTGTTGCAGGGGCACTGGCCTCCCCAGCACCCAGGTCCCGTAGGGAACATGGATGTTTTAACAGAAAGAAGCTCCGTGTTGCATGAGACTTCTCCAGCATCCCGCTCCTGCAGCGCAACTGGCTTTCCCGGGGCCTGACCCTGTAGTACACATTGGGTCTTGTAATTAAGCCCTGCAAGGGGGAGAGCAGAGTGGGCTGCTGGCAGAGGGGTGGCCTTGCAATCTGGGGAGAGTCAAAGTCAATCCCTTCCCCTCCCTGAGAACTGAGCACTAGTTCAAAGCACCCCCCACATCCCTTCCCCCGCCTCCTTTCATCTTCAAAGCAGCCCTGGAGTTGAATCACTGCTGTTTATTCCTGAAAAAGAGGCCCAGCGGGGGAGGTAAAAAGCCCAGGGTCAAGTAGCTATTGGTAGAGGTCCCAGTGGCTGGAGGTTTCTCCCAATAGCTTCCAAAGGTGATTTCATAGCAGATGCATCCAGGGAGTCACCTCGCTAGAAACAGCATTCCTTGGCATCCTTAAAGAATGGATTTCTGGAAATTCTGGAGGGCAGACTCCAGCAAGTTCACCTGTGTGGCATCACGGGGACTTCCCTGCCACTAAGCGAGCTACAACTCTGCCCTCTCCTTCAGGGTGTGGGCTCTTCCTTGGTACCCTGTCTCAGCCCTAGAGGTAGTGGCTGAGACATATATTTGCATTTCTGGATTTGAAAGCACTGATAGCATTCTTTTCACTTCCTACTAGCCAATTCCTTGTTACTCTGATCCACGGTTGCAATGAAGATTATTTGTGTTGAACTTTCCCTGTTTGGGCTTCCCTAGTGGCTCAGATGGAGAAGAATTTACCTGCAATGTGGGAGACCTGGGTTGGGGAGGTCCCCCTGAGAAGGGAATGGCAACTCGCTCCAGTATTCTTGCCTGGAGAGTCCCATGGACAGAGGAGCCTGGCGGGCTACAGTCCCCGGTTGCAGAGTTGGACAAGACTGAGTGGCTAACACTTTCCCTGTTCACGTTCCTGTGTGGTTTCTGTCTCCTGGAGGGTCCTGCACTGATGCCCCAGGCTGGTAGGCAGGCAGAGTGCCCTGCAGGGTGGCCAGAGGGCAGGAAATGCTCAGGGACTTTGAAAGCCAGAGCCTGGTGTTCAACCACCCACAGAGGCAGGGAGGAGGAGGAAGGATGCAGGTGAATCAGAGGAGGGGCTGCAGGTCCCAGGTCCACCACCGATAGGGGCATGGCCCTGGGCCTGTCCGGTCCCCCGCTGGGCCTCCTTTTCAGGAATAAACAGCAGCACACTCCAACTCCAGGGCTACTGGGAAGATGAAAGGAGGTGGGGGAAGGGATGTGGGGGCGCTTTGAACCAGGGCTCAGGGCTCCGGGAGGGGGAGAAGGGGCCGACTTTGACTCTCCCCAGAGTGCAAGGCCACCCCTCTGCCGGCAGCCAGGGCTTAATTACAGGACCCAGTCAACCAATCCTGAGACTTGGGCTGTTAACCCCTTCCGAGTCAGCCTGTCTCTGCAGGGCGTGGGAGGTGGTGCCTACAAGAGCCAGGAGTTGAAGTCTTCCCAATGTGCAGGGGTCAAGGAGATCAACCTCTAGGAGACTTGGTTTCCTTAAGTTCTCACTTTACTTCTCTGTCACAAATCTTTTTTGAGCCCCTGTTACATGATGGGCACCTGCTGAGGGGAGTGGGGAGTGAAACTGACCCAGCCATGGACATCAGAGACAAGCAGGGAGGGCAGACGGGGATAAATAACCACCCAGCATGCAGAAATGCCCACTAGGGATGGGGGTGGTGAGAAGGGCACCAGTGGGAGTGACCTTGGACTAGCCTCTTCTCTCTTTGCACCTCAGTTTCCTCATCTGTAAAATGGGGCCAGTCATACCTCCACCGAGGGCGGGGTGGGGGCGATGTGAAGGTGAAATGCAGTCTCACCTATAAAGTGCTCAGCAGGTGCTGGCATGCGTGGTGGGTGCCCAGCACTGGTTATTATTATGATTATTATTCTACGTTTCTTCAGCAGAGGCACACACATTAGTGGGAACTAATCCCTAATTTGTTGTGTGATGTCAGGCAAGCTGCTTCCGTCTCTGTTCTCAGCTTCTCCCTCTGAGCACAGAGGTGTAAGGGGGCTCCCCACTCAGATGAGGGTCAGGTTCCAAGTCCATGTCAGGGCCCAGGGCTCCTCCCCAGCCTGGGGCTCCCAGAGGAGGACGAGGTCACAGCAGAGGTCACTAGGCTGAGGAGGAAAGGTGGGGTCTGTCTTCTCTGAAAACTCTCATTGTCTGTGGGATGAAACTGGCTCAGGAACCACATCCCCCTCCTTGTCCCGCCAGCCACTGGCCACTCTGCAACCTTTTCTCAACCCTCTGCCCAGGCTCTGGCTCAGCTGGCCACACCTCAGCCTGGCCTCAGAGAGTAATTCTAGATGAGAGGATTGGGGCTGACTGGAGAGGTCCTTGGACAATCCAGGTGATGCCACATTTCATGGAGGAGTAAACTGAGGCCCAGGGCTTAGCCCCTCTCACCATGCTGCCTTCACCCCTTCCACAAAGCATGGCACACAGCAGGCATCTAGTAAAGATCTGTGGGATGCGATGGTGGATTGATGAATGACTGAGACAGGAGTGCCTGCTGCAGGCCCGGAACTGGGGGTGCGGCGGGGAAGTGCCTGCAGGAGTCCAGCTACTTTCTAGGCTGCTGCACAAAAGCTGACTCCGACGCCTGCAGGAGGCTCTGTTAATCCCCAGCTCCAGCTTTTCCTCCTTGCTACTGCCTATCCTGGGTGTGCATGACTGTGTGTGTGTGCACACGCACGCATGTATATAGAGAGATGCAGCAGCAAGCATCTGGCCTGTGTGCTGCCAAACTGGAGGGAAGTGGTTCCTGGAGGCATGTAGGTGGGTATTTATTGGGAGTTCCCAGGGTCTGCTTGCAGGGCAGAGACGCAGCCCTTGGAACCGGATTGAGTCCCTCAGGTCTCCTGTCAGGGTGGAGGGATACTGAAGGGAGACAACGGGAACAGCAGGGACTTTGGGAGAGGGAGAACAAGAGGAGGAAAACTCACACACACAGTCACAGGAGTAAGCTGCAGGGAGCTCTGGCTGCTTGCCTCTTCCAGGAAGCCTCCCTTTTACCTTGCCTTGGACTGGGATCCTGGAGCCTACATTCAGCACCCGCTTCCCAGCTGCCTGGACTAATCTGGAACTTCCAGCTGGTTGACTGGCTGTGCCTGGGTCTGTCCCCCACGTGGACAGGAGGCACCATGGCCATGTCTACCTCTCTCATGGTGGATGGGATTTTGAACATCAATCAAAGTTTCGTCTGTTCACAGAGTGGAAGGTAGAGGTTCAGAGAGTCTGAGTGACCCGTCCAAGGTCACACAATGCCAAGGGCAGAATCAGGATTCAACCCAGGTTGATCTGACCCTGAGGTCTGGGCTCTGACATACTCACTGAACTGAACCACTAAATTAATCAGTTTCAAAGGGGAAAGGGCTTCCTCTCAGGGTGACTGGGAAGGGTCCATCCAGAAACAGGTGGACTTCTTAGAACCCCAGCAAACTCTTACTCAACCTTCAGAGCCCAGCTAGCATGTCCACTTCGTTACTCCAGCTGCAGGGTCCAGCCGCAGTCTGGCACACAGTGGGCACAGGAGAGATTTGTTATCCATTCACTCATTCCTTCACTCATCCATTCACTCATTCATTCATTACAAAGTCTGCACTGAGCCTCCACTACCTCCAGGGCATGTTCTAAAGCCTATAGCAGCATCAAGCAGTCAGAC
>NW_011494640.1:587303-600589 GCF_000754665.1 Bison bison bison | reverse complement strand
AAGCAGTCAGACAAAGTTCCTCCCCTGAGAATTCTATTAAACAAACCCACAAATTAGTGTGTAATTATAACTTGTGTTAAGCTGTGAAGGAGAGGAAATAGATTTGAGAGAGAATCTTAGGAGGAAGACACTAATTTGGAATGGGGGACGGTGATCAGAGAAGGTTCTCTGAGGAGGGAGGTTTAGATTAAAAAAAAGAAAACAAAAAACCCTGAAGTCCGAAGAAGTAACCAAGCCAAAAAGGGGGTCAGAGGGCTTTTAGAAGCCGGGTCACCCTAGTTCTAGTGGCCAGGAAGGGAGGGGAACTGACCTGAGAACAGGTAAGTGTTGCCAGTCAGGAAATGATGGGGCAGTAGTTTGAACTGATGACTCTGCAGATGGATGGAGAGTAGGTAGGGGCAAGCGTGGAAGTGGGGAGACCAGTGAGGAGGCCGTGGAGGACCCAGGAAGGGAAGACTGGGCTGAGTGAGGTTGGGGGTGGGAGACAAAGAAGAGGGGAGACACGTCAAATGCATGGTTGGATTGATAAGAGTGGCCATGGCTGGGGCAGGCGATGGCAATGGTAGTGGGTGAGGAGACAGCAAGCTGTCCCCCTGTCCTGATCTCCCCAGGACTCCTGTCAGCCCAGGCTCTAGGATCAAGGGGGGGGGATCATCCTCATCCCTCATCCCTCATCCCTCAGGATCAGGAACCCAGGCTTGAAAAATGCCAAAACCCAGCATAAGTCATCTGTCCCTCTCTTGGCCATGGAGTGCCACCCTCCCCCCCACCCCGCAGGAGTCCCCGAGGGGCTGGAGGTGGGTCAGGAAGGAGTCAGGTGTAGGGATGAGGGACTGGTGTCCTGACTCTCCCTGTCCTGATGGGGAGGGTGACCTTGGGCAAGACTCTCCTCCCAGACCCCCACGGGAGAACGGCTGCAAGAGGGCAAAGGGGTCTGGGTCAGGTGATCCCAGGGCGGCTCAAGACCCCACCCTCCCGGTGTGGCCTCACTTGGGAAGAAGGGTTAATGCATGAGGTGCTCTGATGGTGCTGCTGGCCTGTCTGTTCCTCCTCTCCTGTGATTAATTCAGTTTGGTAAAGCGGTATTTACGCTGGAAATTTAATCGTCATTTCTGATGGCAAAGGAATAGAAAAATAAATTGAAAGTGTCAGACAATGCATTAGGGTGGGTGATGAAGTGGAGCGGGGGCCGCCTACCTGGCCTCCCCATTGGGCGATTTACAGAACCAAGAAATTAGCCAAGTTTATGTTTCTGCAACTGCAGGATCAAGAAGAAGGGAGAGGGAGGCAAGGGGGTGGGGAGGCGAGAGAGGAGAGGAGTCCAGCCTGGAGGCGGAGGCAGCATTAGCGTCACTGGGTCCAGCCCAGAGAGGGGCAGGGCCTGTCTGTGATGACACAGGAGCTCAGTGAGGCTCCCTCCTCCCACCGCCAGGTCAGGGGAGGGTCCTGAGGGGTCCGGTCTCCCAGGAGTGGGTGGTCTTGGCAGTACTGATCCAGGGTCCATTCATCTGGGAGGGTAGCCCCCATCGCCCCCAGCTGCCCCTCTGCCTCAGGGAGGGGGGCCCCACCTGTGAGAGGGGCCACCTCACCGGGGGTCTCTGTCGGGACACCTTGAGCGCATGTTTCTGTGAGTTTGCAGGGACTCCATCTCCTCGGGAGTTCCCAGTCTCTCCCAGAGGCTCCTGTCCAGGGAGGACTAGGCTCCCCCAGCTGACAGTGGGCTTCTTAACATGGGGCTCTGTTCTCCAGTGAGCTAGCATCTCCTTAGAACAAGCTCTGAGGCTGCCACGATGCTGGGGACTCCCTGCAGCACCCCCCACCCACCCCACCCCCCACCTCCACGGCTGCCCCGGGCCTTGGGCATTGTTGTCCAGCCCTCCCGCCAGGTTGGTTGGGACCCAGGGTGGGCCGAGTCTGTGCGTAATTTGCCAGTGAGAAAAAAGGCTTCAGGAAGGGAAATTAACAATGAGGAAGCAGGGGCCCTGCTGGGCCTCCAGGGTCCCGGCCATCAATCCCAGGGGCAGATCTGTACCTGGAACCCACTCCCCAGGACCCTCACTGCATCATCTGTCACCGATCCCCACCTCCTGCGGCCTGCCCCTGATAAGGTCCTGCCTCCCTCCCGTCCCCCTCTCCCCAACTACTGCACACGCACCATTGTGCACACACGCCATTTCGCACACACGAGCTCATGCAGCCTCACGTGCACACATGCACGCACATGTTCCCCCAGCCCCCGAGGTGTGTGTCCGCATGCACATTTGCCCCACAGCCTCCTTTCTTCAACAATGTCCCTGTTCGTAACTCTTGTTTCCAGGTGTGATGTGAAATTCACCATTGGTTTTAAAGCTGAGAGAAGAGATGGGCAAGGAGGAGCCAAATCTCATTTTAATTATCTGCGGCAGGTCCCAGTTTTTCAGGTGATAGTTATAATAATTAAAAATTCTGTTATCAGCTCTGGTGGGGGAAGTTTCTGCCCATGCAGTCAGCTTCAGGGCCACGAGCAGGCACAGTGGACCGATAACGAGACCCAGCTCCCCACTTCCCCGCTCCAACTCTGTCCCAAGGTGATTCTGCTGGATGAAGATTCTGAACCTGGAAGGGGAGGACAGTGAGCTCAGAGAGAGGAAACCACCAGCTACTCATCCAAGGCGGGTGCACATGACCAGGTGACTCTCGCCTGTAGAGTCTGTGGGCCCTTGGGTGGGCCTGAAGAGTCAAGGGGGCCCGGGAGGGCTCAAACTCCACTGCGAGCTGAGGCTTGTCCTGGGACCTGGAAGTCCGAATAGTATGGAACTAGCGTCTCCTTGGGCTTCCCTGGTAGTTCAGCTGGTAAAGAATCCGCCTGCAATGCAGGAGACCCTGGATCGATTCCTGGGTCAGAAAGATCCCCTGGAGAAGGGCATGGCAACCTACTCCAGTATCCTTGCCTGGAGAATCCCCATGGACAGAGGAGCCTGGCGGGCTGCAGTCCATGGGGTTGCAAAGAGTTGGACACGACTGAGTGTCACTAGACACCTAGACACCAGGTCAGGGACCCATAGAAGTCAGGGCTGGCAAGGGCCCCAGGAACACAGTGTCTCCTTAGCACAAGCCCTGACTCCTTCTCTAGGGAGTGACCTCACTGTGTGTCACTGACTTACGCTGCATTGCCTCGGCTCCTGGCCACCTGCAAACACCTTCCCCGCCAGCTCCTCACGGCAGCCACCCAACAACCCCACGATGGCGGAAGCTCAAGAGAGCAGAGGCTTCACCACTGTCCATCTCTGTATTCTCAATGCCCAGACCAGGACCTGGCACATAGCAGGCTCCAAAGAAATGTTTGTTTAAGGACTACTAGAATGTGTAAGTAATAATGTGTGGGGATGAGAATGCCAAGAGGTACGCGTTCTCATCCCCCATTTAACAAGGGAGGCGTCTGAGGCTCAGAGAGGTGATGTGCTTGGCCAAAGTCACACAGCTGGTGGTGGGGGGGCGCGGGTAGGGATTAGGAAGAGGAGGGTCAGTATAGGACTGGGCGAGCAGCATGGATCTTGGAGAGAGAGGGCCAGAGCTAGCCAGCATTTAAACAATGAATCACCTTTTACCAGGCTTTAGTAATTCCTGGGGTCAGATGTGTGAAGCCCAGTGGCAGTAGCCTTGGTGGGGGGAGGAGAAAGGGAGGGGGGAGCAGACTTATTTGCAAAAAGGCCCAACCTCCTCCAATCAGCTGGGCTCTCAGGGGACACCAGAGCCTGGCCAATCACTAGGAGGCTAGAGCAGAGGCAGGTGGAGCAGAGCCGGGCACTAAACCTGGTGTGTTCAGAATGGTCCCTCCCTACTGGCTTTTTGCTCCTTGACCTCCTTGAGTTCTCCTCCCCACATCCAGGGCAGGAATAATCACCTTCATTTTGCAGATGAGGCAGCTGAGGCCCAGAGAGGCCAAGTGACTTGCCCAAGGTCACACAGCCAGTCAGCAGCACCAGAACTGAGCCAGGCCCTGATTCCAATGCTGAGTCCTGCTCTTCTGATTTCCTCTGGGCTGCCCTGGCCCAGGGTCCTGCTAGGTACCGCCTCCCCTGGCCTGTCCTCTGTGACCATCAGCCCCTCTTTCCATCATACATCCCCACCCAGAACTCAGCTCAGAGCTGCTGCCCCCTCCCAAGCTGCCTCTCCAGCCTCCATCCCTGAGCCCCAGACCCTTTGCTTCAGTTGCCCCCAGACACCTAGACACCAGGTCAGGGACCCACAGAAGGTCAGGGCTGGCAAGGGCCCCAGGAACATCAGGACCATCCCTGGGGGCCGAAGTGGGAGCAGTGGTCCCTCAGCACCATGCTGTGCCCCTGCCCCCCCTATAAAGCCCCCAGAGCCTGGCTTGGGTGCTGCTCTCCTCCCAGCAGCCCTCCCCCTGCTTCCTGCCTCACTCACACGTCCCAGCAGATTCTGCAAATCCAGGTCTAAGGTTTGATTTACAAACTTCCTGGGGAAGGAAGGCAGTGTCTACAACTGTGGTAACTAAGAGGCCGGTGATTTATTCTGCTGGGAAATGCTGGCTCCTCCCGGGGGGTGGTCTCGGCCCCTCCTGGTTGAAGGCTGAGATTTACTGAAGTTTCCCTTTCTCAGAGACCTGCCTGGTGGCTTTGGGGAAGGTGGGCAATGGAGGTGGAGGAGCGATAGGGTCCCTCATACAATGAAGGGTAAACCTAGACAGTGTGGTTGGAAAATAGATGGACTTAGAGGTCACTGGGGGCCTGGGTTTGAATTCCTGCTCCACCATGGCCAAACTGTGTTACCTTCAGTAGGCCTTGATTTCCTCATCTGCAAAATGGGTATAATCACACAATGGTATTGATGACATCTGCCCACCAAGATGATGAAGCTTAGATGAAGGGTGTGTATGAATGCCAGGCACAAAGTAGGTGCTCAGGAAAGTTGCATTCTGCCTTCTAGCCCATCTGAGGTCTCCCTTTCCCTACCAGATCACCTCTTCCAGTTCTCCGTCCTTGCTTTTCTCTCAGCGCCCTCCTGAACTCTTCTGTCCTCATGGAGAGCAGATCCTGTTAGTCTCCAGGTTCCAGGTCCCTGTGGTTCAGGAAGGAGAAGGGTGAAGTCCCGTGGGCAGGATGGACCCAGCTGCATGCCAGGATGCCAGGCACAGACAGTTCCCATGCCCAGGGATGGTTAGCTTCCCTGCTGGTAGAGTTAACACCTCTTGTCTACAAAGGGCCCCTGGCAGAGGAAGGGACCTCTGGGGCCAGAGTTGTGCTGTGATTCAAGGGGTGAGCGGAACTCTTTAATTCGCCTGGATTCTAATACAGCAAGGAGGAACCATCAAGAGTACTGGCCCAGTTAGCTCAGGTGACCCGGGTCTGACTGCGCTGGGGCCTGACCGTGACGGGGAGTGAGTGGAAGGTATTATGCCTGGGACCAGGGATTCCAGCCAGCTCTAGTCTCTTCTGAAGTCATATTCAGAGTCCTCAAATCTGGTCAGAAACAAAAAACAACCAGCCAACCAAACATCCTCCATTCTCAAAGTATAATGCAGGGAGGAGGGGGCTCTGGAGTAACACTTGTCAGACCCCAGAGGACCACCAAGTCCTGTGGCTGGCACTTTAGAAATCCCAGCAGCCCCTCTCTCTGCCGAGCCTCAGTCTTCTCACCTGGGAGGCGGGAGAGTGTCTCGCTGTTCACACTGTGCACGCTGTTCACTGAACCCAGGCTAGGGAAGGAGCGAGTGGCGAAGCTGGAAGAAAACTCAGGGAGTCGTAGGAACTGCAGGCATGTTTATTCTGTCCTTGGCAGAGCAGCCATGAGCAGACATGCTGTATTCTCTCGTGGTTGACCCAGCTGACAGCCATAATGCAGTCACAAGAGCTTTTCAGGTGGAGCTTATACAGGTACACAGGACAAAGGTGACGTGTGGCCAAGTGAGTACCTGACGCGTCTATGCATTGCTATAAATGATCTCAGCTGTCACACAACCATGCGAAGTCATTGTTTATAGAACCTGGGTGAGAGAGAGGACGTGGGGCATGAGCGAGAGGGAGTGGGGTGAGAGAGCCTGACCGCCGCCATCCTGGCTGACTATCGCTATTCCCTACAGAGAGGCTCCAGGAAGGGGCGGGGTTGGGTCAGGTGTGGACTGGGGAGCCTGATTGCTGAATTCAATACCTACCTGACCTGCGCCAGGATTGGGGAAGTGACCTAATCCTCCGGGGTCTCAGTTTATTTTAATCTGTGAAATGGGGTAATAATAATATTTCCCGTTAGTGCTTCCCTTGTGGCTCAGCTGGTAAAGAATCCGCCTGCAGTGCAGGAGACCTGGGTTCGATCCCTGGGTTGGAAAGATACCCTGGAGAAGCGAAAGACTACCCACTCCAGTATTCTGGCCTGGAGAATTCCATGGACTAGTCCATGGTGTCACAAAGAGTCGGACATGACTGAGCGACTTTCACTTCACTTTATAGGGTTAAATGAGATAATCTAGGTAAATCATTAAACTCAGTGCCCGGCACACAGTAGGTGCCCAAGAGATGGTGGCTGCTGTTATTACATCACTGCCTCAGATGCTGCTATTAGATCCCAAAGACAGAGGACGTGCACAATGGACCGAGGCTACCAGGAATGCAGAAATGCTTCTCAGCAACTTTCCCTGTCACTGTAATCACAGTGGAACACGCATAATACCATGGAGCTGGGTTTGTGTGTGTGTGTGTGCCAGGCTGACTATTCCTTCTATAGATGGTGCTTGGTACACGAGTAGATTAAGGGGCCCTTTGTGATAAGCATTCCTGGGAATTCTGGAGGCGCAGGGTGGGAAACTTGGCCATGGCTCTAGTCAAAGCCAACAGTGATTCCTGCCTTTCACAGTTATGGTGGAAGCACAGTAACAGCCCAGCCTCATCTCCGCCCTCCTGCCCCAGCCAGAACCCCAGCTAGAGCCAGGGCAACTGGGTACCTCCCCCAAATGGGGTCCTCCTCCCTTCCCTCGCCTCCAACCCCAGGCACTCAGAGTTGTGGTCCTCCTTCTTCCCAATGAATACAGAATCGCCTCCCAGGATGGGTCGAGATGACTGCTGTAATAAAACTGGTTCATTACATCCCTCTACAAGGAGCCATTTAATGAGCACACGCTGGTGCTCTGTGGCACTTTCGAACCAAATGCAAATGAAATACATTCCACAGTATCATTTAATTAGCTTTGGAAGGTGCAGAGGGCTGGGAAGAGGGGGTGACATGGGGCAGAGGCAGAGAAAGAGGAGAGGATGAGGAAGATAGGGGTGAGCAGAGGCTGTAGGAGGGAGGGAGGGAGGGAGGGGAGGAGGGTGAGGGGAGGACAGAGGGAGTGAGCAAGGAGGGAGGAAATAGGAGGGAAGAGGCACCATTTTTTTTAATGTATCTAACTTTCCCAAACCCCCTTGAAGGGAGGGAAGGGTTGAGCAGCCTTGTTCTTCCCATTGGAGAAGTGAGGACACCCAGTCCTGCTCTGTGCATTGTGCTGGGTCCCAGGGACACCATGATGGACCAGAGGGATGGCATCCCACCTCTGGGGTTCACAATGGGAGTGCAGAAGGCAGGCCTTGTGCACCGACTCCACCCAACTGTGTGCATGTGAGTGTTTCTGTGTGTTCATATGTGTGACTTTGTGTAGCCTTGCATAAGAATACTTATGGGAGTGCAAGCGGATGTGTGTGAATGCCTGGATGAGTGTGAATGAATGTGTGAGAATTTTTATTTGAGCACCTGTGTGTACAGATGAGTAAATATTTTGTGATTGTGTGTGTTTCTGTGAGTGCATACAAATGTGTATTTGAGTTTGTGTGTGAGCGCTTGTGTACCTGCAACACTGTGCAACGGTGTGAGTGTGCATGTGAAGGCATGTATGATTGTGTATGTGAGTGTGTGAATGCATGCGTCTGTGTGTGTTTTGTTTATACGTGTGCACACGCATGTGTGTACAAAGTCATGATTACCTATGTGACTGTGCTTAGGAAAAGAGTAGTACAGTGCTTTGGAGAAAAGCGTGGGCTGAAACGTGACGACGGGACTGGAAAACCAGCTCTATTACATGCTGGCTGTGTGCCCCGGGCAAGTTACTTAACCTTGCTGGACTTCAGTTTCCTCATCTATAAAATTGAGCTTAAACAATATCCACCTTCTAGGGATATTAGAAGGATTACATTCATTAATATATCTAAAGCACTTAGTATATATTTAGACCAGTACACGTTTAGCTTTGCATTTTAGCTGTGAGACTAACAAAGGTCAAAAAGCAAAGGAAAAGAATTGCGGGGCCCTGACGTATCAGGGGTCAGGGAAGTCTTCTCTGAAGAAGCGCCACTTGGGCTGAGACCAAGAATGAGTCAAGAGGAATGTATAGCGGCCTTCTACCCCCTCTCTACTCCTCATGCGTTGCTCTCGTTCTGGTAAGACCACCCCAGGTTCCCTTTGAAAACAGCTCCCTGGCTGTTCTCAGCCCGTCCAGGTGGGCTGGCCCTTCAGGCCCCTGTCACCCAGGCCTGGCCATGCAGTGCGCTCCTCTCCTGGTTACAGTGATTGTTTCCGGCGTGGGCAGATGCCTCAGTGGAGGTCAGTGGGAATCATAGCAGAGATGCTGAAACTCTCGGAAGGAGGGGTGTGTTGCTGGTGTGCCAGAAGCCTGACATACCAGCCTCCCTTCCTCCACTTAGAGGGGGGACAGCAACTGTGAACAATGCCAATACAGAGAAGCTGAGAAGGCTCTGTTCCAAAATAATAGCGTTTGAATTCCTGGATCCAGCTGTACCTGAAGCTCTTTAATTCCTTGAATTTTCAGGGGAATGAACCCAACTAATCCCTTTTTTTTTTCTTTCCATTAAATTGGTTTGTTTCTTTGTCACTTCATTTGTCAGACTGAATGATGTTGTGCATTCCTGGAGAGGGACTCAGAATGTATGCAGGCTCTGAGGAGATTGTGATTAAGTTAAGAAGCTACAACCATGCCCACATGCCTGAAGCCATGGGAAAGGGTGGTGAGCTCCTATGTATTAGGGCTCAGAGGGATGAAAAGCCTCAGCATATTGGGAAAGTGTGGGTACATTGTGTAAGAGCTAGAAGGCTTGACATGCTTTAGAGTTGGCATCCTTTCCTAGCCCACCTTCAATATCATCCTCATTTATTCAACCCTCATGCGTGACTTTGCACCACCCCAAGTCCTGAACCCAAGACCCAGAACAGATAGGGTTTATAGGAACCATAAATGCCACCTAGTCCAATATCTTTCAAATTTTACTTTATCACTGTATTTATTTTACCAAGTGATATATGGCTACACTCTCTTGGTAAAACCATACACTCTAGTAAGGTGGAAATAGCAAATAAATTCATTTTACAGAATGGGAACAGGGCCAGGCATATTATTTAAGTCACCTAAAGTCATATAACAAGTTTGTCAGACATCTGGGGTCATGGAAACCTTCTGAATCCTTTCCATCTTATGTAAGAAAAAGATAACTTTTTAGCACTTACTGTGTGCCAGCCACTGTTATACTTCTTACTTTCCTTGTTTTGATTTGGTCTTTACTGGAACACTGTGAGGCAGCTTCCATTAATTTCCTGAGAGTCTCTTGGATTGGACTGCAAGGAGATTGAACTTGTCAATCCTAAAGGAAATCAACCCTGAATATTCATTGGAAGGACTGATGCTGAAACTCCAATACTTTGGCCACCTGATGATGCAAAGAAGTGATTCATAGGAAAAGACCCTGATGCTGGGAAAGATTGAGGGCAGGAGGATAAAGGGGAGACAAAGGATGAGATGGCATCACTAACGCAATGGATATGAGTCTGAGCAAGCTCTGGGAGTTGGTGACAGACAGGGAGGTCTGGAGTGCTGCAGTCCATGGGGTCGCAAAGAGTCAGACACGACTGAGCGACTGAACAATGATAGACAAGGCAGCCATGGCACAGAGGTTAAGTAAGTTGTTGATTTTTCAAGAGTCACACAGCTGTGGTGCAGCCAAGACTGGAACTCAGTGAGAAACCGTGCCCTCATTTCTGGTAATAACATACAGTTTGCAAGAGCAAATTTACTTTAATAACCAGAGCATTCTACCATGATGACAGAGAGGACTGAATGGTTCCAGGACTCTGAAGAAGGCCCTCTAGCTGCGTCAGAACTCTCCGTGGTGCTGAAAATCTATCATTTGCCACACTGGCGGACCCAGAATGTTTCTCTTCCTAGTCCATTTCTCAGCCCTAGTTCTCCAGCCCAGCTCCTCACAATTTAGTCCATTGAAAAATCTCATCTCCATCCCATCTGAGCAAAACCTGACTGAGGCTGCAAGTTATGAAACTACTACAACTCCCCATCTGTGCACACGCGCGTGCACACACACACACGCATCTTGTAACAACCTCTGTCTTGGTTCTGTTTAGGAAGGAGTTAGTTAGAATAGAAAACAAGAAAGCTTTACTTAGGCCAAAAGTACCTTTTGTAATTAGCAGACCCAAACCTTGTATCACAATAATCCAAGTCTATGCCCCAACCATTAAGGTGAAGAAACTGAAGTTGAGCCATTCTATGATGACCTATAAGACCTTCTAGAACTAACACACAAAAAGATGTCCTTTTCATCATAGGAGACTGGAATGCAAAGGTAGGAAGTCAAGAGATATCTGGAGTAACAGGCAAGTTTGGCCTTGGAGTACAAAATGAAGCAGAGCAAAGGCTAACAAAATTTTGCCAAGAGAATACACTAGTCATAGCAAACATCCTCTTTGAGCAACACAAGAGAAGACTCTACACATGGAATAACCAGATGGTCAATACTGAAATCAGATTGATTATACTCTTTGCAGCTGAAGATGGAGAAATTCTATACAGTCAGCAAAAACAAGACTGGGAGCTGACTATGGCTCAGATCATGAACTCCTTATTGCCAAATTCAGACTTAAATTGAAGAAAGTAGGAAAAATCACTAGACCATTTAGGTATGACCTAAATGAAATCCCTTATGATTATACAGTGGAAGTGACAAATAGATTCAAGGGATTTGATAGAGTGCCTGAAGAACTATGGACAGAGGTTTGTAACACTGTATAGGAGGCAGGGATCAAGACCATCTCCAAGAAAAAGAAATGCAAAAAGGCAAAATGGTTGTCTGAGGAGGCCTTACAAATAGCTGAGGAAGAAAGAGGAGAAAGGCAGAGGATAGGAACGATATACCCATTTGAATGCAGAGTTTCAAAGAATAGCAAGGAGAGATAAGAAAGCCTTTCTAAGTGATAAGTGCCAAGAAATAGAAGAAAACAATAGAATGTGAAAGACTAGAGATCTCTTCCAGAAAATTAGGGATACCAAGGGAAGAGTTCATGCAAAGATGGGCACAATAAAGGACAGAAACGGTATGGACCTAAGAGAAGCAGAAGATATTAAGAAGAGGTGGCAAGAATACACAGAAGAACTATATGAAAAAGATTCTAATGACCCAGATAACCACGATGGTGTAATCAATCACCTAAAGCCAGACATCCTGGAGTCCTAAGGCAGGGGGGCCTTAGGAAGCATCACTACGAACAAAGCTAGTGGAGGTGATGGGATTCCTCCAGCTGAGCTATTTTAAATCCTAAAAGATGATGTTGTGAAAGTTCTGCACTTGATATGTCAGCAAATTTGGAAAGCTCAGCAGTGGCCGCAGGACTGGAAAATGTCAGTTTTCATTTCAATCCCAAAGAAAAGCAATCCCAAAGAATATTCAAACTAACACACAATTGTACTCATCTCATTCACTAGGAAAGTAAGGCTCAAAATTCTCTAAGTGAGGTTTCAACAGTATGTGAACTGAGAACTTTCAGATGTTCAAGCTGGATTTAGGAAAGGCAGAGGAACCAGAGATCAAATTGCCAACATCTGTTGGATCATAGAAAAAGCAAGAGAATTCCAGAAAAACATCTACTTCTGCTTTATTTACTATGCCAAGTCTTTGTGTGGATCACAACAAACTGGAAAATTCTTCATGAGATGGGAATACCAGACCACCTGACCTGCCTCCTGAGAAATCTGTATGCAGGTCAAGAAGCAACAATTAGAACTGGACATGGAACAACGGACTGGTTCCAGATTGGGAAAGGAGTATGTCAGGGCTGTATATTATCACTCTGCTTATGTAACTTATATGCAGAATATATCATACAAAATGCCAGGCTGGATGAAGTGCAAGCTGGAATCAAGATTGCTGGGAGAAATATCAATAGCCTCAGATATGCAGATGACACCACCCTTATTGCAGAAAGCAAAGAGGAACAAAGAGACTCTTGATGAAAGTGAAAGGGGAGAGTGAAAAAGCTGACTTAAAACTCAGCATTCAAAAAATGAAGGTCATGGCATGGACTTCAAACCAGTCAATCCTAAGGGAAATCGGTCCTAACTATTCATTGGAAGGACTGATGCTGAAGCTGAAGCTCCAATACTTTGGCCACATGATATGAAGAGCTGACTCACTGGAAAAGACCCTGATGCTGGGAAAGATTGAAAGCAGGAAGAAAAGGGAGTGATGGAAGATGAAATTGTTGGATGGCATCACCAACTCGATGGACATGAGTTTGAGCAACTCCAGGAGTTGGTGATGGACAAGGAAGCCTGGTGTGCCACAGTCCACGGGGTCACAAAGAGTTGGAAAGGACTGAGTGACTGGACTGAACTGAATCCTTGCATCACTGATGTTTATTAGATTGATATAACTTGTATGGTAAGAGGCACAGATCTTAACTGTACATTTGGTAAATTGTAAAAATAACAAAAATAACCACAAACTCTTTCCCTTCCTATATCCATGCTCTTTTGATGTGGCACTTTGGATTCTCCCATTAATAATGAAAATCTGTTTCTTCATCTCTTCAATCTTCAGTGTGCAATGAACTTGCTTTGGCCAGAGCAGTAAGCACATATATGCGTCAGGGTGCTTGGTGATGGGGGCTTTCCTTCTCTTGCTGTATTTGGAGATATGAGAATGAAACTGAGCTAGTGTGCTGGAGGGTGAGAGTCCAGATGGAGGAGAATGAAGGTGCTTCAGCTAATAGCTACCACCTACCAGATGTGTGAGTGAAGCCATCCTATCATTCAGCTGCAGTCTGCAGTACTAGTCAACCACAGACCCGTGAGATTTAGCATCAGAGAGATGCTGAGCTAGCCTCGACCTGATTAAATGCACTACCGATAGAATTGGGAGCCAAGTAAATGACTGCTGCTGCTGCTGCTGCTGCTAAGTCACTTCAGTCGTGTCCGACTCTGTGCGACCCCATAGATGGCAGCCCACCAGGCCCCGCCG
>NW_011494640.1:580010-587203 GCF_000754665.1 Bison bison bison | reverse complement strand
ACTGGAGTGGGTTGCCATGTCCTTCTCCAATGCATGAAAGTGAAAAGTGAAAGTGAAGTAGCTCAGTCATGTCCGACTCTTAGCAACCCCATGGGCTGCAGCCTACCAGGCTCCTCCATCCATGGAACTTTCCAGGCAAGAGTACTGGAGTGGGGTGCCATTGCCTTCTCCTAAATGACTGCTATTTACCACTAAATCTGTAGTTTGATGCATATCGAAAGCTGACAGCAACATTTCTATGAATTTTTACAAATGTGTACACCTCTGTAACTACCACTTGGGTCAAGTTGTTGTACATTCTTCATTGTTGTTCAATTGCTAAGTTATGTCTGACTTTGCAACCCCATGGACTGCAGCATGCCAGGCTCCTCTGTCCTCCACGATCTCCACTGCACATTTCTAGGACCCCAGAAAGTTTTTTTGTTCCCTTTTCTGGTTAATTTCCCAGCCCTGAAAATAACTCTTATTCCAGTCTCTATGCTGTTAGTTAGTTCATATTAATAGAATCATAAAGCATGTTTTTGGTCTGATTTTTTTTTTCTGATCATGTCTGTGATATTCATATCTGTTTTGTATATATTAGTAGTTTGTTCATTTTTTAAAAAAATGCTGTGTACTTCCATTTTTATTAACCTATCATAATTTATCATTCTCTCAAAGTTCAGTTCAGTTCAGTTCAGTTGCTCAGTCATGTCCGACTCTTTTTGACCCCATGAATTACAGCACACCAGGCCTCCCTGTCCATCACCAACTCCCAGAGTTCACTCAAACTCATGTCCATCGAGTCAGTGATGCCATCAAGTCATCTCATCCTCTGTCGTCCCCTTCTCCTCCTGCCCCCAATCCCTCCCAGAATCAGAGCCTTTTCCAATGAGTCAACTCTTCGCATGAGGTGGCCAAAGTATTGGAGTTTCAGCTTCAGCATCAGTCCTTTCAATGAACACCCAGGACTAATCTCCTTTAGGAGGGACTGGTTGGATCTCCTTGCAGTCCAAGGGACTCTCAAGAGTCTTCTCCAACACCACAGTTCAAAAGCATCAATTCTTCGGCGCTCAGCCTTCTTCACAGTCCAACTCTCACATCCATACATGACCACTGGAAAAACCATAGCCTTGACTAGATGGACCTTTGTTGGCAAAGTAATGTCTCTGCTTTTGAATATGCTATCTAGGTTGGTCATAACTTTCTTTCCAAGGAGTAAATGTCTTTTAATTTCATGGCTGCAATCACAATCTGCAGTGATTTTGGAGCCCCCAAAAATAAAGTCTGACACGGTTTCCACTGTTTCCCCATCTATTTCCCATGAAGTGATAGTTGGACATTTAATTTTTTTTATTATTATAAGTAAAACTTTTATGAATACTTACATGTAAGTGACTTGTGGATATATGCATTAAATTCTCTTGAACCCGTAACCCACAGAACCTCAGAATGTGATTGTATTTGGAGATAGGATCTTTGAAGAGATGATTAAGTTAAAATGAAGTCATGTGGGTGGGCCCTAGTCCAATGTGACTTGTGTCTTTGTAAGGAGAGAAGAGCAAAACAGACACACACAGAGGGAAGACCATGTGCAAACGGCAGGAGGTGATGGTCACCTACAAGCCCAGGATGCAGGCCTCAGAAGAGGTCCACTCTGTTGAATCTTAATCTCAGAATTCTAGCCTCCAGAACCATGAAAAGATACATTTTTGTTGTCTAAGGCACCCAGTCTGATATTTCGCTCTGGCAGCCCTAACTAAGGAATATGGTCTGTAATATATGTTATAACCAAATGAGTGATGGGTGCTAGGCTAAGAGCTTTGCACATTTCACTGGATTTTCGCAAAACTCCATGAGGAAGGTGCCATTAGTGTCTCCAATGACAGGTGAGAAAACAGTCTCCAAGAGGTATAACAAGTTGCCAGGCAGGGTTGTATAATAGTTAGTATTATTAGACTTCAGCATGATTAACTCATTACAACTCAACGCTAACTATACAATCCCTTGTGTGATTATTTCTTCAAAATTGGTCTCTTTATTAGATGGTGAACCCCGTGAGGGTGGGGAGTGAATCCGTCTTGTTCATTGCTGTACCCCAGTATCCACCACAGTGCGTGCCATGATAGCAGACTTGAATTCCTGGGGTCCCCACCCCTCCCACCCCCTCCTGTGATTCCAGGGCTCTGTGATGGAAGGTGGGGAGCTGCCAGGCAGGTTGCCTGCCTCTCTGCAGACAATTTGGGGAAAACAGTTTCCAGAAAAAGCAGCTATGATTAACTCAAATGAACTGTAAAATTGTTTTTGGTTTAAAGGCTTTGCTTACTGAGGTATCAAGTGGAAGGAGGGGAGGGCATGAGAGGGAGGCGCCAGGAGGGGCTGTCACCACCCACTCTTTGGGCAGCAGACTCTGGCCAAGTGTTCACCTGGTCCCACCCTTGGTTCTGGGCCTTAGAAACAATGGAGACCCAGCACGGCCACGAGGAGTTCACAGCCTGTGAGAAGTGGAGAAACTGACAACTGGGGAACAATCAGGCAGAAGCTTGTATACAGAAAACCCAAGAGTACAGAGGAGGTGACCCTAATCTGGGAGGGGAAAGGTGGGATGTGGAGAGTTGATATCATGCAAAGACCTGGGTTCAAATTCCACCACTTCCCAGCCTAGTGACCTTGGCCAGGTGTTTTGTGTCTCTGAACCTCAGTTTTCTCTTCTGTAAAATGGGGCTAATAATGATCCCCACAGGGTAGTTGCTGTGAGTATTGAGATAATCGTGCAACATCCATAGCCCAGAGCATACACACCAGTTTAATACTACCCAGTTTAATAGCGCTACCCACTGAGCAAAGCTGTGAAGAAAGCTGGTGTCAGGCAGCACCTAGGAAATTACTTCCTGTCCAGGAAGACACCCAGCATGTGCAAAGGCCTGCACATAGCTGGGTCTGTGGGGTCGGAGTGGGAGCCGGGGGTGGTAAGAGATGGGGCTGCACCAGAAGGGTGGTCTGCGTGGCTAGTTTACAAGAGCCCTGCAATCCGCATGCGTTGTTGGGATTTTAGTCCTCAGAGCAACAGGAGCCGTGGATGGTCCTTGAGAAGGAGCATGGCATGTTCATTTCTGCCGTAGATTGTGCCCTGGAATAGGAGGGGGAGGCTGAGTCCAGGACAGCAGGGCACCTGTACAGCACCTGGGAGAAGAAGATGATGCCCTGGACTAGGTCAGGACTGTGGACAGTGGACAGAGGACAGAGGTGGGGAGAGATAGCAAGGGAGCGGGGCAGGGAGACTCCCTGGAAGGGGTTGCAGGGAGGCAGCAGCTGAGAACAGCTCAGCTTTCTGGCTGCATCAGAGGATGGGGAGGCCGGTGCTGAGCTGGGGCCAGGATCCAGGGAAGGAGCAGTGTCTGGGGCCCGGGGCTCTCTGCCACAAGCCCCTGCAGGTGGCAGTGCCCAGCCTGAGCCATAGGAGGATGGGGCGACCAGACCCTTCAGCCACCCTCTGCCTCAGCACAGCGAGCCCCACTGCCCTCAGAACCTCCTGGAGCCTGTTCTCCCAGCCAGAACCTCCCTGAGGCCCTCAGCTGGTGTGGCCCACCCTGGCCCTGCAGGCCAGCCCCTGCGGCTCAGCTGCTGCGGAAGGTGACATTGAGTCAGTCCTGCTGTGCCTCTGTCCTCCTTGTCACACCTCTTGATAACGCAAAGGGGAGCCCTGGGTCCTCTCCTGGCAGAAGGGTGAACCCCAGCCCGGTCAGGACAGACCCGAGGCCTCTGAAGCCCAAATCAGAAGAGAGTTGGGGAAAGAGGCAGACAGAGACACGGAGGGACACGGTGACAGAGCCAGTGAAAAGGAGGGAGAGAGAAGCAGAGAAAAAGATGTCAGAGCATTCCCATGCACAGCCCCTCCCCACCAGGCCGGACTGGTTGCAGGGCAGGGAGTCCCCACGCCTCCAATACCTCTTCCCCCACCCCCGTTCTCCGTAGTTCATAATCTCAGAGAGAAGAAATCACTTTCTGTCCAATTAATCTAATTAGACATAATCAAGTTGTGGAGATCTGTGCAACAGGGTGAGTGATTAGGAAAAATTACCTCCCCGCAAAGAGTTTAGATCTAATTTTTGTTTCATAATCTAAAGAATAAATAGAAACAACTGAGTTTCTCGCTGCTTCTGGCCAAGAACTGGAAATTGTCAGGGGATGGAGCATCACCGTAGAGACATGGTCCTCCATCAGCCAGGATGGGCGGGGGACTCAGGGCAATGGCTGAGACGGGCACCCATACGACCTGCCCTCACCCCAGGGGACAGCCACTGTCCCCCTCAGACCCCTGTCGCACACCAGGTCACACTCAGACATGCCTACACCCTGGGGCAAATGTGACATCCACATGTGTACCCTGAGACTGTTCAAAACACACTTAAGACCGTCCCATACACCCAGGCAGACGTGCACACACACACACAGGCTCACACAGGTACATGGATGGTCAGGATGCACCTGGTTAGTCCCAGCTCTGCTGCTAACTGGCTGTGTGAACACTGGGCTCAGTTTCTCATGTTTAACAAGTGACTTAGATTTCATTCTTGCCTGGAGACCTCCATGGACAGAGGAGCCTGGTGGGCTACAGTCCCTGGGGTTGCAAACAGTTTGAACACGACTGAGCGACTAACACTGTAGATTTCATTTCCTAAGCTCTTGGTAGCTGTGACAGCTCGGGATTTGACATTCTCTCTCTCTCTCTCTCAGCTTCTCCCTCCATCTTTGGAGACTAAGAATGTAAAGTCTGGGGAGGGAGGCCCCCAAGGGGATTTGTAAACTGACACTCCTCACCAGGCGATTCCTCCACCAGCAAAGTAAGGACGCATCCCAGCCACCCCTTGTGGCCCCAGGGCCAAGTCCAGGGCCTGGAGGGCACAAGGGCTTCACCATCCCCTCTGTGCAGACAAGTCTGTGATGCACAGCTGTCGCCCCCTCTCACCCCGGGACACGTCGTTACCAGCTCCAGGGTGGGATTCCCACCCAGCGCCAGTCCCAGGCCGGGCCTCACCCTCCCCGAGCCCAGGACCAGCAGCATCATCTCCTTGAACATTTCTCCAAGAATCGAGCTGGAGAGGGACCAGCCTGGGGATGCCAGAGGAAAGAGTGTCTGGAGTCTGAAGCCTAGAGATGGATTAATTTACGTCCTGAGGCTGCTCAGCTGGAGCTGGGCCCTGGGGACGCCTGGGGGAAGGGGAAGGCAGAGTCCCCAGGGGGAGGCACAGCCTGGAGTCAACAGAGGAGGGGAGCTTGTCCCTGAGGTGACAGGGCCCTAGCTGTCCCTGAGGGTGACGTAGGGTCCTCCCTCGCTGCCCCCGCCCCACCCTCTCTCTGCACAGCTGTGGCAGCCTGAGCCCTGCTTGTGTGACCAGAAGCTATGGGGCCAATCCTGTCCCAGCCGAGGGCTTTAAGGGGTTCCGGGGGCAGGTAAACGAGTGAGGGCTGGCCTGGTTTCGAGTTCCGGCCGCTGACTCACTGCAGGACAGAAGCGCCAGCCCCCACATCTGGGCCTCACGTTTTTCGTATTCCAACAGGGTGAGGGGCCTGCAGGGACCCCTCTTGGGTTTCCAGCATAGCGGGATCTGCAGGAGCTCGGTGGATGTCTGTTCCCATCCCTTCTGTGGTCTCCACAGTGCCTGGCTCTAAGTCAGTGCCCAGTAAGTATTGATTAATGTGGTGAGATGATGAAATGAGCTAATGTCTGTGTCTGGGCCTCATGGCACCAAAAACTAAAATGAGGATGGCAAACTGAACAACTAGAGAGCTAGGTGGGTGGAGGCATCAGGGGTTTGGTTGTCAGACGTCAGGGAGGACTTCCTGGAAGAAGCAGGCCATGGACTGAACAGGACTTGGATAGAGGAGGAAAGCTGCGCTAGGAGGGGTACTGTACGTGCAGAAGGCGGGAGGCAGGAAAGAGAGGGGTCAAGGTGAGACCTCCCTCCTGTGCACTGCTGCCGGTGGTGTGACGGGTAAGAGCTTGGGTTCTGGAATCAGATAGACCTGGGTACAACTTGCTTTTAATATGACTTTGGACAGGTCTCTCCAGCACTCGAGGCCTCAGCGTTGTCAGCTGTGAAGTGGGGGTAACGAAGCCCCATCTTCACAGGACTGTTTTGAGGCTGGCTCTGGGTATTCTGTGTGTGTGTAAAGGGAAGGTGGTTCTGGCACCATGTTGGGCTCCTAAGGGATGCTTGGTAACAGTTTTCTCCCCTCTCATCCAAGTCCAAGTCCCCTGGCCATCCCCAGGTCTGGCTCTGGGTATTATGTGTGTGTATAAGGGAGGATGGTTCTGGCACCGTGTTGGGCTCCTAAAGGACGCTTGGTAACAGAGTTTTCTCCCCTCTGTCAGCTCATCCAAGTCCCTTCCCTGCCATTCCCAGGGTTGTCCCCCACCCCAACCTGGTCACATGTGTGACATGTGTCCTAGCAGGGAGTGGGGACCTGGGTGGGGGCATGGACATGTCACTCCCCTCAGGGAACCAGGCTCTACTTGCCATGAAACAGACTTTACAGCCTTGGTGCTGGAGGCCCCTCCAGCCCCTCTGCGCTGTAGCGGCCTAGCACAGAGAGATTAAGGGAGTGTCTCACAGTCACTTGCCCCCAGTGGGGGCCCCTTGGTGCTCTGCTCTCCGACCAGTCCAGGGGAGGGTCCTCGACTACACACACCTGAACTGAGTGACTCAGTGTCACGGGCTCCTTCCTTCCTTTCATCCTCTCTCTCTCTCACACCCACTTGCTCCCTGGGCTGAGAAGAGCTGAGAGCAGGACCCTGGGGCTCCTTGGGAGCGGAAGCCAGTGATCCGTAGACACATCTGGCCAAGGCCTGGGTCTGTGCTGGGAAAGTGAAGTCGCTCAGTTGTGTCCGACCCTTTGTGACCCCATGGACTGTAGCCTACCAGGCTCCTCTGTCCATGGGATTTTCCAGGTAAGAATACTGGAGTGGGGTGCCATTGCCTTCTCCAGGAGATCTTTCCCAACCCAGGGATCAAACCCGGGTCTCCCGCATTGTAGGCAGATGCTTTACTGTGGTTGCTGGGAAATGGAGGGTTAAGCCTTGAGCAGCCCTTCCTGGTTGGTGTTTAAGTTGAAGTTTCTAAAGGCCATCAGGAACTCCATAGAGCAAACATTTTATCTCTTAATGACATTGCAGCAGATTAAGGAGTGGCCCATCTCCCAGATAACATTAA
>NW_011494640.1:573188-579701 GCF_000754665.1 Bison bison bison | reverse complement strand
ATTCTTAAAGCTGGCTCAATCAGGACCAGTGTCTCCTTTGGATTCATAGCAGCGAAGTCTTCCAGAGACTCAGCAATGTTAACCCCACATGGCGTGCGTGCTCAGTCACGCAGTCATGTCTGACTCTTTGCAATCCCATGGACTGTAACCCACTGGGATCCTCTGTTCCATGGGATTTCCCAGGCAAGAATACTGAAGTGGGTTGCCATTTCCTTCTCCAGGGGATGAATCTTCCTGACCCAGGGATCAAACCCACCTCTCCTGTATTGGCAGGTGGATTCTTTACCACTGACCCACCAGGGAAGTCCCAACCCCACACGGATACAAACCCAAAATCTTATCTTCTAAGTTTGGAGATGTGGTTCAAAGGCAGATGGTGTCCAGAATGGGCACTTGACTTGTGGTTAGAAGATGTGGGTTCAATTCTGCCTCTGTGACCTTGACACATGATTTTTCTAACACTAAACACAAATATTGCTTGAGCGTTTACTGTGTGCCCAACGTGTACCAGACACTTTCCATCTGCCTTTTGATTTCATCCTTTTCTATAAGGCAGGACTCCCTGTCCTCACTTTATATACAAGAGGACTGGGGCTCAAGAAACAGGTCAAGTTCACCCAGCAGCAGAGCTGGAATTCAAATCCATATGTGTTTGCCACGTTCCTTTCACTGTAATACACATGTTCTCTGAGCCTCAGTTTCTTTATCTGTAAATTGGAAGTGTACACTCTGTACAGCTCAGAGGGTAGTTGGAGAGTACCAGTGAAGTGGAAAATAAGAAATGTGTCATGCACACCAGGAAGGTACTAGACACATAAGTGTGCACGTGCGCACGCACACACACGCACATGATTGTCCACCAGAGGACATCCATCAGTTGCAATCCAGGGATGAGAAATTACAGAAGGTTTTCTATAATGACTTTATTTCTTTGTCCAGCGAGCTATGATTAACTTAGCATCTGAAAGATCGTAAACCCAACTTGCGAATGTAGAAATTTTGCTGTGTGTATAAAAAAATCTAAAATGCCCATATCTTTGAGGCAGCAATTCTACTATTAGGAAACATAATCAGGGCTGAGCACTCAAGCTTTGCCTCACGACAAGGATGTTCACTACAGAGTTATTGACAGCTGCCAAAATTGGGAAGCAGATTGTCCAGTAGAGAAACAATTACGTGAAATAGTGTGTGTCCGTGCAATGACATATCATGGTGTTGACAAAAGTCACGACTGTGAAGCACAGTGCAAACCCCGGGCGTGAGCGCAGACTCAGCCTCTGTACCAGCCACGTGAGGCCCGAGGAAGCATCTCTCTGAGTAAGATGAGGGGTGACTTCTATTTCCACCCCTTACTTTTCTGCATGGAATCAATCTATTTTTAAAATAGATGAATAAAATATCCCGCACATCCCTCTAATTCCAGAATGGGGATGGCAGAGGATAATTTAAGCTTTGCTCTGCACCTTGAGTCATCACTACCACCCCTACATGTTCTAACTCTGGGTGTCCCCCAAGATTCCCCATCCTGCATCCAAGGCCAGGTTGCTCTCACTTGAAGTTCTCTCATTGACTCCTGGGTGCCACGTGTTTCTTCTTGCTGGTATCAGTGTTTCTATTCCCCTAATGCCCCCAAAGTCCTGTCTCTAACCTGCTGTGTGGGCAGGAAAACCAGATCACCAGCTGTGTTAGAACCATATATACAATAGTCCCTGATCTCTGAATGAGGACACGAAGGTGGCATCTCTGTTTAAAAATACAAAACCAAAAACAAAACATGCTTTCAGACATGGCTCATGCATCATGCATTTTGGTAATTCTAGGGCTTTTTGAGTTTTTTCTTGCATTTCAGATAACTGAAGCTGTCCATGCGTGATTCCTGGATAAGCAAGGTGTGGCCAAGTATGAATATGCAGCTGTAGTACATTTTTCTGTATTTTCTTATTCAGTCAGTTAATATTTATTTGGAACCCTACTCTGTACCAGGAACAATTCTAGATCCTGGAGACATAGCAGTGGAAAAGACAGACCTTGTGGGGAAGACAAAAAAAAAAAAAAAAGTAACAGATGAAATTATGTGTTTCAGTTAGTGTTGATAAATATAAAGGAGCTAAAGCAGAATAATACAGTGGAGAAGGACCAGTGTGAGTTGGGGGCAGTCAGGCTCCAGAAAGGCAGTCTATTGCACAGGCATTATTAGCCTACTCTGTGGTAGGCCCCCTGTCAGTCAGGCAGCTGGGTGAGGTTGCACAGGTTCTGGGTGCAGACACAGCTTGGCCCTCTCCCTATCTGTGTAGCTACCCCAGTGGACAGAAAGCCTCCCTTTCCCTGGTGTTCTAGCAAAAGTCCCAAAGCTGATGCTCATTTGCTCTGATTGGTCCATCATGGGTCACATGGTCCCTCCAAAATGCATTGTAGGCCTGAGACTGCAGCACTGCTCTCGGCCAGGCTTAGTCAAACTACCCACCGTGGTAGTTAGGCAATGAAGCAGCCTTGCTCAGGCCACTTGTACTGATGGTAGGGGAGTGTGACTCCCAAAAGAAAATTGGTGCCTAAAGAAAAGGCACCAAAAGAAAACTGGAGAGAAGAGGAAAGGGCGGAAGACTTGGGACCACAGCTGTGCCATTTCCTTTCTTTCTTCCCCATCGTCAAACATTCCTTTCTTCATCCAGTCATTCCCATTAACGTATAGAGTGCAAACATTTCTCCTACTTAAAAGAGAAATAAACCTCCCCTGAGCCCTCATGCTTTCCCACTCATTCCTTTTGCTCTCCTCCTTTCTTGAACTTGACTGAGCTGTGTCCACAGCCATTCATTGAAGCAACTCTTGTCCTGGTTCCCAGTGACCTCCGTGCTGGATCTAGTGAACAAGTCTCAGTCCTCATCTTGTTCACCTGATTGTAATAGTAAGAACAACTCTGACTTCATATTGGATCTATTTCTTTAACTTTTATATTCTATTGTTTTTGCTACAAGTTAAGAAAGTTGCCTACAGCCCAAAATATTCAGGATAGCTCATTCTCAAGGCTCTGACCTTTTCTGTCCATATAGAGATAAAAAGTTGCAGAACACATGTATAACTGAATCACTTTGTGGTATGCCTGATACTAACCCAATGGCTTCCTTGGTACCTCAGATGATAAAGAATCTGCTTACAATGCAGGAAACCTGGGTTTGATTCCTGGGTTGGGAAGATCCCCTGGTGAAAGGAATGGCAACCCACTCCAGTATTCTTGCCTGGAGAATCCCATGGACAGAGGAGCCTGGTGGGCTACAGTCCATGAGGTCACACACAGTCAGACACAATTGAGCGACTAACAGACACACTAACATAATGTTGCAAATTAACTATACTTCAATTAAAAATGGTAAAAAAAAAAAGTTGCAGAACAGAAAATGATATTCCAATTGTTGGAGGTTTATGAGAACACTGTGACTGGACTTATGTGGACAGATGCAAGAACAAAAGATTTCAGTGTCAAGAAATTTGCAGCAATGAATAATACCCCTTCCCCTTTTAGAATAGAAGGAGCCTGAATTCTAATTTAGATAAGATGATTCTTTGGGACACCAGGCCATCATCGTCTTGGTCTGCTGGCTTTCCAAATAAAGTCACTATTTCTTGCCCCAACAACTCGTCTCTCAATTAACTGGAGTGTCGTGTGGCGAGCAGTGCAAATGTGGACTCTGAAACATAGTCACTCCTGCCTCCTTTCTGACCAGGACACCACACCCACCTTGCTGACCTCGACTTCTGTCTATCTTTCAGACTCCTCCTCTTCTCCCTGTCTCTGAATGTTGGGAGAGGGAGTGAAGGTGGGTTTTTAAACGATCTTCAAAGCTCGAAGCAGTCTGAACGCTCATAACCCTCTTCTGCTCTCTGCATGAGGCCTCCGCTCTGGGCGCACTGCGTTCTCACGGTTCCTCCAACAGCCAGAAACGCTCCCACCTCAAGCCTTTGGCCTTGCTGCTCGCTCTTCCCCATGCGTCTGTGTGGTTCACTCTTTTCAGAACTAGTTCACGATGTCACCTTTCCTGACCTTACTATTTAAAAACTCTAGCCTCTTCCCTACACAAAATATTTTTAAAAATTTTCTTGCATTCTTTCTGAGCTTTCCAGCCGACAGCAAGAATTGCTGTAGTCAGCAACATGATGATTGGCAAACCTCTCGCACAGCAACCTTATCCTGTTTTAGCATATTTTATTCAACGTTTTGTCAGGAAGTCCATTTCTATACTCTTTTTGTACTATATTCAATAGTTTTAAAAATATTTTAGAAAGAAAATAAAGATGAAAAGAAATATACTTAAGATAACTCTACAGTCTCCTCGCTCCTGTACTCCATCTACTTATTCATGCTTTTTATCCTTAGTTACTCTTATCACAAGCTTTATGTACTGTGTATCTGACCTGCTGGTCTAGTGCCTGCCCTCTCCACTGAATATAATAAGAGATATTCTCTTTTTTTGTTCACTGCTGACTCCCAGCACTTAGGACAGAGCTCAAAACATAGTAAGTATTCAATAGTATTGATTGAATGAGTGTATGAATGCCCCAAATAGTTACCTTCCTGTATCTTCATACAGATATATATATAGCTAAAGAGGATGCATGCCTACCAGCAGGCTTTATCCAAAAAGAGGTGGCCTGGGAATGGGATAGGCCAGGCATAAAGACCAGAAGCCAGTAAGAGCCAGACATGGCCAGAAGAGGCTGGGAGGACAGAGGTGGAAGTGGCATTGCATTCCTGGTACAAGCCTTGGTCTGTTGGCAGCAGCACATAGGTAGCTTTACTGAAGGAGAAGGGAAAGCACTTGCATTTAGTGAGTGAAGTGAAAGTTGCTTAGTCGTGTCCGACTCTGTGACCCCATGGACTATACAGTCCATGGAATTCTCCAGTGGAGTACAGAAAGAATCTGACAGATTCTTTCCCACTTGAGGGTACTCCACTGTCCATGAAAGAAGGTTGAGTGGGAAAAGATATTTGGAAATGATGTGTCTGACAAGGGGTTATTATCTAAAATATGTAGGGAATCCATACAATTAAAAAATAGACAAACAACTTGATTAAAAAGTGGGAAGAGGATCAGAATAGGTACTTTTCCAAAGAAGAAATTCAGATGACCAACAGGTACATGAAAAACTGTTCAACATCACTAATTATAAGGCAAATGCAAATCAAAACCACAGTGATCTATCACTTCACCCCTACTGGAATGGCCTTTATCAAAAAAACAAAAAATAACAAGAGCTAGGGACAATATTGGCACCCTACTCCAGTACTCTTGCCTGGAAAATCCCATGGACGGGGGAGCCTTGTAGGCTGAAGTCCATGGGGTTGCTAAGAGTCAGACACGACTGAGTGACTTCACTTTCACTTTTCACTTTCATGCATTGGAGAAGGAAATGGCAACCCACTCCAGTGTTCTTGCCTGGAGAATCCCAGGGAGGGGGGAGCCTGGTGGGCTGCCATCTATGGGGTCGCACAGAGTCGGACACGACTGAAGTGACTTAGCAGCAGCAGCAGGGATAAGATAGAGAAAATGGAATCCTCCTTCCCTACTGGTGGCACTGTAAACCGGGCAGCCACTGTGGAAATCAGCATGGAGATTCCTCAAAAAATTAATAATGGAACTACCATATGACCCTCAACCAGGTGGTGAAGGCCAGTGTCAACAGTCACAAATCACATTGATGACTGTACCCTTGATATGATGTGAGCAGCCGCTTCTGTGCTTTCTCCTCCAAAATCCAAACCCCAAGTCTAATTGTTAGAAAAACATCAGTTAAATTCTCATGGAAGGTTGTCCAACAATATCCTTGGTCAGTGCTCCTCAAAATTGTCAAGGTCGTCATAAGGAAGGAAAATATGAGAAGCTGTCATAGCCAAGAGGAGCCAAAGGAGACAGGTTAGATGGTATGTGGCACTCTGGATGGGCCCTGGAAATGGAAAAGACCATTAAGCAAAAACTAAGGAAATCTGAATAAACTATGGACTTTAGTTCCTAATTATACATCAGTATTGGTTCATTGATTATGTTTACATGTTTACAAGACAAATATGGGATGTTAATAGGGGAAGTTCAGTTCAGTTCAGTTGCTCAGTGGTGTCCGATTCTTTGCTACCCCATGAATCGCAGCACACCAAGCCTCCCTGTCCATCACCGACTCCCGGAGTTTACTCAAATTCACGTCCATCGAGTTGGTGATGCCATCCAGCCATCTCATCCTCTGTCGTCCCCTTCTCCTCCTGCCCCTAATCCCTCCCAGCATCAGAGTCTTTTCCAATGAGTCAACTCTTCGCATGAGGTGGCCAAAGTATTGGAGTTTCAGCTTTAGAATCAGTCCTTCCAATGAACACCCAGGACTGATCTCCTTTAGGATGGACTGGTTGGATCTCCTTGCAGTCCAAGGGACTCTCAGGAGTCTTCTCCAACACCACAGTTCAAAAGCATCAATTCTTTGGCGCTCAGCTTTCTTTATAGTCCAACTCTCACATCCACACATGACCACTG
>NW_011494640.1:558151-573088 GCF_000754665.1 Bison bison bison | reverse complement strand
CTCCAACACCACAGTTCAAAAGCATCAATTCTTTGGCGCTCAGCTTTCTTTATAGTCCAACTCTCACATCCACACATGACCACTGGAAAAACCATAGCCTTGACTAGACGGACCTCTGTTGGCAAAGTAATGTCTCTGCTTTTGAATATGCTATCTAGGTTGGTCATAACTTTCCTTCCAAGGAGTAAGCGTCTTTTAATTTCATGGCTGCAATCACCATCTGCAGAAAAAGCGGTATGTAAAAAATATTGAAAACAGGCCCTCAGCAAACTGTGAGATGAATGAAAGAATGGAAGAGAAAAGCAAACACTTGAGAAAAATTCTAGAGAAATAATTTCAAAAGTTGATAAAAGTAACTGCTGAGATTAGGGATCTCAGTGAATCCCAACTGGATAATTACAAAGAAAGTCATAACTAGACCCATTACAGCTAAACTGCTGCAGTCCCAAGATTAAGAAAAGATCACAAAGATAGTCAGGAGGGAGGAAACATATTAATACTGAGGAACAAGAATAATAACAAAAGCTGATTTTATTTCAGATAAATGGAGGCCTCAAGACAATTCAAAATCCTTAGAGTTCTGGAAGAAAAAAAAATGTTTAACCTAGGAATTTTTAATCCAGAAAAACTCAAAAACATAGGGTGAATTAAAAACATCTTCAGATAAGTGAAAGATGATAATATTTGTTGTTAGCTGACCCACACTACAAAATATCCCAAATGAAGTTCTTCAGTCTAAAGGGAAATAATATCAGGTGAAATTTCCAAATAGGGAAAAGCACTGGAAATGGTAAATATAAATATGTTTTTGTGTTCAATTCTGTAAGTTAGTAAATGGTTTAGAGAATCAATAATAACAATGTATTCTGGGGTTTACAAACACAGGGAGAAATAAAATATCTGACAATAATAGCCAATGAATGGGAGTGAGTGTAAATGGAACTTCACTGTTATAAAGTTCTTATATAAATAAAGTGGTATAGTGTTCAGTTAGACTGAGAGAAATTAAGAATGCATTCTGACTGCTAAACTGGCACAGGCAAGTGAGCCCGAGGGGAGAATAATATATTGGTAATCATTACAGCAAATACTAGGAATAACATGAAGAAGCATAATTAAAAAACCAATAAAGGAAATAGATTAGAAGACCACAAATACTCAGTTAACCAAAAGGAGATAGGAAAGAAGAAACAGAGAATCCAAGAACAAACAGGTCCAATAGAAAACAAACAAAAGCAGGTGATACAGTCAACACAGGCAAAATACTTGAGATAAAAGTCGGAGACTCTCTATCACTTGAAAGAGCAAGACTCAGCTCCATGATGAGAACAAAACATACGCATTAAACACATGACTGAACGGAACTGAATATAAAGGCACAGATACGCTTATAGCAAAAAAGAAAAAAGATGGAAAAAGACATGTTAAGCATAAAAAAGTGTATGTGAATAAATAGTAATTCAGAGAAAGTAGACTTCAAGACAAGGAGCATATAAGAGACAAAGAGGATCATATCCAAAGATTTCAATTTATCAAGAAGAAATGTGGTATGGACTGAATTGTGTTCTCCCCTAAATATATCTGTTGGAGCCCTAACTACCCCACCTCCACCCACTCTGACTGCATTAGAGATAGGGCCTATAGGGAGGGAAAGTGAAAGTGAAAGTCGCTCAGTCACGTCCAGCTCTTTGCAACCCCATGGACTATTCAGTCGATGGAATTCTCCAGGCCAGAATACTGGAGTGGGTAGCCTTTCCCTTCTCCAGCGGATCTTCACAACCCAGGAATCGAACCAGGGTCTCCTGCATTGTAGGTGAATTCTTTACCAACTGAGCTCTCAGGGAAGCTCTCTGTAAGGAGGTAATTATGATTAAATGAATGGCTTCTCAGGTGGCTCAGTGGCAAAGAATCCGCCCGCCGATGCAGGAGATGCAGGTTCAATCCCTGGGTCAGGGAGATCCCCTGGAGAATAAAATGGCAGCCCTCTCCAATACTCTTGCCTGGAGAATCCCCATGGACAGAGGAATTGGAAGGCTGCAGTCCATGGGGCCACAAAGAGTCAGATACAACTGAACTTGCATGCTTGAGGTCAGAAGGGTTGGGGCCTTGACACAATAGGGTTAGGATGAGAAGACACCAGAGAGTTCATTTTCTCTCTCCACCAAGCGATGACACAGTTAAGAAGGCGGCTTTCTGCAAGCAAGGAAGAGAACCCTCACCAGGAAGTGACTTGCCTGGCACCTTGATCTAGGACTCCCCAGCCTCCTGTTTCTAAGTCACCCACTCTATATTTTGCTATAGCAACTTGCACTGACTAAGAATATGAGAAAAATGAAAGGAAATACAAATTACCAATTCAGGAATGCTAGAGGAAATATCACTACAGATTATACAGACATTAAAATGATAATAAGGGAATAATATGAACAACTTTATGCCAAAAAAATTCAAGAACCTAGACAAACTCAAAAAATGTCTTGAGATATATAGCTTGCAGAAAACTAGCAGAAGAAGAAATAGATACTTTGAATAGCCCTACATCTGATATTTAAATTGAATTCATAATTAAAAATCTTTTTACCAAAAAACGTCTGACCCAATGTTCAATTCTATTCAAATTTTAAGACACAAATAATATTAAAACTTCACAAACTCTCTCATGTAATAAAAGAGGAGGGTATATCTCATAATTCATTTTGAGACCAGTGTAACCCCATCATCGTTAAAAGAAAGAAAATCAACTCAAGTGCATGAGTGCGAAACCACTAAAAATATTAACACATAAAATCCAGAAATACTTCAAAAGTATATTACACCATGACCAAGTAGAAATTATTACAAGAATGTAAGATTGGTTCAACATCATAATTTTAATTGAAGTAATTCACTACATTAGTATAACAAAGGAGAAAGGCCATACGATCATCTCAGTAAATGCCAAGAAACTATCTGAAAAGAATCAACACTCATTCATAACAAAAACTCTCAACCAACTAGAGATAGCAGGAAATTCCTGTGGTTTTTACTTTATTTATTTATTTTCGCTTGCGCGGGGTCTTCCTTGCTGAAGGCAGGCTTTCTGTGGTTGTGGTGAGTGGGGGTTGCTCTCTAGTTGCCGTGTGCAGGCTTCTCACTGTGGGGGCTTCTCTCGTGAAGCACAGGCTCTAGGGTGCGTGGGCTTCAGCAATTGTATGTGGACTCGAGAGCGCAGGCTTTGTAGTTGTGGTTCACGGACTTAGTTGCTCTGGGGCATGTGGGATCTTCCCAGATCAGGGATTGAATCCGTGTCTCCTGCATTGGCAGGCGGATTCTTTACCACTGAGTCACCAGGGAAGCCCTCCTGTAGTTTCATAAAGGGCCTCTATGCAAGATCTACAGCTGACATCACATAGTGAGGTGAAAGGCTGAGTGTATTCCCCCACCGGGAACAAGTCATGATGTATATTATCATCAGTTCAGTGCAACCTTGTATTGGAGATTCTAATCAGTTCAATAAATCAAAAAAATAAATAAAAGGCTTGAAGTGTGGAAAGGATAAATTGAAACTCTTATTACTTACAGGTGACACACGTGTTTTATAGAAAATCCTAAGGAATCTACAAAAACCGCTAGTGAATTAGACAAAGAGCAAGATGCAACTATAAGGAAAATCATAAAACTGTAAGTGAATTTAACAAGTTGTACGTGCAAAAGTACCAAAATCAACTGTTTTCTCCATGTCAGAGGTTGGCAAGCTGTGACCTGTGAGCCAGGTCTGTCCTGCCGCTTGTCTTGTTTTTAATTCTTGAGCCTGTGAGTTAAGAAGGCTTTAAAAGTTTTTTTTTTTCTTAAATAGTGAAAACCATTCAAAAAATAAAAATGTTTTGTGACTCATAAAATTATACAAGTCAAATTTCAGTCTCTATAAACAAAAGTTTGTTTGGAATGCAGCCAAAGCTCATTTACTTACATATCGTTTATGGCGACCAACATGCTACCACGCCAGAATTAAGCAGTTGTGACAGAAAGTGCATGATCGGCAACATCCAAAATACTTATGCTCTGGTCTTTTTCAGAAAGAGTTTGCTGAATCCGGCTCCATACTAAAAAGTTAAAATGCAGTACTGTTTGATTTGACAGCATGAAACACACACCATTTAAGGATTTTTTTTAAATGGACAAGACCTCTACACTGAGGGCTATAAATTATTTCACAGGAAAATTAAGAAAGACAAATAGAAAGACATATCATGCTCATGAATTAGAAAATAATACTGTTAAGATGTCAATTACCCTCAAATTGAACCTTAGATCTAACACACACACACACACATGAAGGTTTGTTGTGGGTATTTTTTTTATATAGAAATCAATGAAATGTTTCTAAAACTGTGCACAAATGCAATAAAACTAGACTAGCCAAAATGATCTTTAAAAATAATTTGAAGGACATATAACATCCGATTTCAAAACCATGAAGATAATAATCAAGAAAAAGCAAGAATAGAAATGGATCAATGAAGTAGCATAGAGACACAAAATAAACCCACACATATTCATTATCTAGGCCTGAGAGATATTTCAATGGGAGAAAGAGCCAATTTTTTAACAAACGGTGCTGTAACAAACCTGTGTCTAGATGGAAAAACAATTAACCTAGATCCTTAACTTACACCTTATACAGAAATGAATTTGAGATAAAAAATATAAGTAAAAAAAAAAAAACAAGAGAAAATCTTAGGAAAATATCTTTGTGATCTTGGGTGTAGACCAAGATTTCTTAAGACACAAAAAGGCACTATCTATAATAGCCATAGGAATGATAAATTGAAGTTCATCAGCATAAGAACCTTTGGCCTTCAAAACATATCGTTAAGAATAAAAAAAAGCAAGCCATAGACTGGGAAAAATAATCCCAATACCTATGTCTGACAAGAGACTTATATTTGGAATTTGTAAAGAAATTTCACAAATCAGTCATGAAAAGAAAAACTCCACAAACATGGTCAAAAAACTTAAACATACACTTCATATTAGAAGACACACCAAGGGCCAAAACACACATGGAAAATGCTCAGCATCGTTAGTTATCAGGGATCTGCCATATGGATAAAATGAAAAAGACTGACAACATCAAGTGTTGGTGAAGAATATGGAGCAAATGGAATCGGTACACACTTCTGGTGGGAATGCAAAATAATCCTGTCACTAGAATGAAAACAGCTTGTCAGTTTATTATCATGCAAAATATATGCCCGCTCTATGTCCTAGAAATTCCACTTTTAAAGACCTTTTTAAGTAATGAAAACTTTGGTCTGTAAATAGACTATATAAGTATCTTAATAACAACTTTATCCATAGTAGGTCTAAACTGGAATAAATCAACAGGTTTAATGGATAAACAAATTGTTTTGTATCCATACAATGGATTTAACACTGAACAATAAACAAGAATAACTTGCTGATCAACACAGACACAGATCAATCTCAAAAACATTATGTTGAGTAAAAGACCCTAGAGGCCTTCTGAGGGACTCTATTCATATGAAGTTCTAGGGCATGCAGAATAACCTCCTTGGCAGAAAGGGGCTAGGGTGGGGTGGGGATTGGTTTACAGTTGAGCACAAGCGACATTATTGGGGTAGTGGAAATAGAGTGTCTTCATGGGGTGTCAGCTGGATGCATGCAAAGTTCCTGTTCACATACATGCAAATTAGGGAAAGGGGCACCGTTTACTTGCTAACCGACCTAGTTCATGCCCACCTCTCCCCCCTTCTCACCCCTCCTTCTGCCCATCACAGCTCCACCTTCCCTGAGTGCCTCCCAGATCCTCTATTCTCTCCATCTCTCCTGCTGCTCCAGAGTGATCAGGGCTGAGTTGGGTTCCTCCAAAAGAGCAAGTGGTTTACGTGGGAGCTGATCCCAGGAAGCACAGTGAAGAGGGGATGGGGCGGGAGGGAGGAAAGCCCTGAAGGCTGAATCACAGAGTGGGTCACACTGGGGGCTCAGCCCCGCTGGGGACCCTCTGAGGAGGTATAAGGATGTGTCTCCATCTGTCCCTCGGCGGGAAGCTGGGTATTTATCTACTCACTCCCATCCTTCCCTGGTTGAGAGGTGTGCCTGGGTTGTTTATCCTCTGGCTGCCCATTTTCGGGCTGCCCTGTCCATGGTTGGTGAAGCCCCCAGGACACTGGAGAACCCCTAGCTGGAGAGGCAGAGGGAAGCAGGGCCTGAGTGGGGAGCGATCATTGCACTTGGAACCACCCAGCACAAGTGCATGTGAACCCAGAGCTGGTCCAGGGGACATGGGGCAGGGTATCCAGAGCTTCTGCCAAGGCCATCATCTCTCCCCGGAGGACCACCTTAGCCTCCCCCATTCCTCTGCTATCAGTCATGTCCCTCTCATCCATCCCCTATGGCTGTTAGAGGGCCTCCCAACAGGTAACTTGGCTGGAGAAGACTATTAAGAGTCCCTCAGACAGCAAGGAGATCCAACCAGTCAATCCTAAAGGAAATCAACTTAATATTCATTGGAAGGACTGAGGCTGAAGCTGAAGCTCCAATACTTGCTGATTCTCTGGAAAAGAATCTGATGCTGAGAAAGGTTTAGGATAGGAGGAGAAAGGGGTGACAGAGGATGAGATGCTTGGATGGCATCATTGACTCAGTGGACATGAGTTTGAGGAAACTCTGGGAGACAGTGAAGGATAGGGAACCCTGGCATGCTGCAGTTCATGGGGTCACAAAGAGCTATGCACAACTTAGTGACTGAAGAACTACGACAGGTAACCCCTGCTTAAATCCCTGCAACTGCTCCTCTTGGCTTTGGAAAAAGAACCTAAATCCTTACCCCTGCATCAGGGGTTGGATCTGGTATGACTCATGCCCCAGGCGCACCTGCCCAGCAGCCAACAGGGAGAGTTCCAGCTCTGCAGACACCCCAGGAACTGACCCTGGTGTATCCAGTAAACCAGACAGCCTCTATCCTCTCCCCTCCCTCTCCCATGCCCTGGGACTCCTGGCTGGAGCACTGGTGCAGGTGATGCTCCTACCTGGGAATAACACCTTCCTAAGGACGGACCTGAAGCTGTTTACCCAGTTGTGAGGTTATCTCTGGCTCCTCTCGGTTAACTGTTAACCACCAAACTCTATCTCAGCTCCAACCAGCAAAGCAGCTCCAACTTCATGCTAAATTCATAATTTGCTGCGAATTGAACTTAATGGAACTAGGGTAAGTATACTGATATTTTACCATGCTTGTGTGCTCAGTTGCTCAGAGTCGTGTCTGACTCTTTGGGACCCCATGGACTGTAGCCCGCCTGCTGGGTTCCTCTGGCCACGGAATTTTCTAGGCAAGAATACTTGAGTGGGTTGCCATTTCCTTCTCTAGAGGATCTTCCCAAACCAGGGATCGAACCCACTTCTCTTGAATCTCTGGCATTGGCAGGTGGATTCTTTACCACTGAAGATAAATACACAAATATTTCAGATAGTAAACTTTTCTTGTTATTTTCTGAAGGAGACAGAAAGAGGAAGCTGAGGCAGGAGAATCTGGGGGGCAATGCTGAAAGCAGGCAGGTGGAGGTCTCAGAAACCCATCTGAGGATGTGTTCAGACCCCTTGTAGGGAGTGTAACTCAGGCCAGCTTTCCATGATGGCAACTTCACAATACCTATCCAGAGCCTTAAAAATGTCCATACCCTCTGACTTAGAGATACTAGCAACCTGTCATAAGAAAATAATCAGAGATGGAGACAAAGGTCTATGTGTGGGACCAGTCATCACAACATCATTCATAACAGCCAAATTTAGATGGAAACCATCTAACTGCCTCCTGATGGGGAATTAGTTATATCATTTGTGGCACAGCCCATGTACTGGACTATGGTATGGCTATTAAAAATGAGATCTTCAAAAAGTAATTCATGCTGGGAAAATGCTTATAAAAATAAAGGCAGAAAATAGAGGCAGCAAATAAAACTGGACATAAAGTAAACTCCTAATTTTGATAATATAAGCAAAGGAAAAATAAAACCATGAAGGATGTATGCAAAAGTGCCGACAGATGCTATCTCTGCATGGGGCATTATAGAAGGTTTTTAATTTCTTAATTTTTTCATGCTTGAAAATTTTCAGCTGTATCCATTGCTAAAATATTTCTTTTAATTTGTTTTAAAATGGAAGTAGGTAAGCAAGGATATTTACAACTCCCTTTTCCACAAGGAAACTTTTTCTATTCAGTTCTGGGGCCAGGGTTCTAATCTTGGCATCTCTGAGTTCTTATTTGAATCTTCTGGCTTCTGGGTGGGACCCAGGCTGCAGGTTGTCACTCAGATCCTGTTTCCTCTTCTTCAGGAGCAGAATATCAGTTCTGCTGGGAATGGATAGGTCTCTGGTTTAAAAGCTATGTTTACTAGGTCTCATTCTTCCCCTTTTGGGTTTCCCTGGTAAGGTTCAGAAGTAAAAGAATCCACGTGTCAATGAGGGAGACATTAGTTTGTTCCTAGGTTGGGAAGATCTTCTGGAGAAGGGAATGGCACCCAACTCCAGTATTTTGCATGGAAAATCCCATGGACAGAGGAGTCTGGTGGGCTATAGTCCATGAGGTTGCAAAAGAGTTTGCTAAGACTTAGTGAGTAAACAACAACACAACCACCCCTCCTCTTTCAGATGAGGATGGCTAATGGAACATGAATGGAAGTGTAAAGTGTGATTTCCGGGAAAGGTGTTTGATGGGAGCTTAGCAGCAGGAGAAAACTCTATTTGCTCCTTGGCCCCCTCTCTTCCTTTGTCTTACTATCTGGAATGCTACAGTAATTTCTGGAGCTTCAGCAGCCACCATATAATGAATAGGCAATATTTATATATGAGGTCATGTACTGCTAAAGCAGAGACAAAGAAGACAAAGGAGATTGCAACACTGAGAAAGTATGTGGAGCTAGCAAAACACAGTGGGAATTTCTATGCCCCACACTGTAACAAACAAGAGAAAAGTATTAATCCTCCATTTGTTTAAGCCGCTGTTGTTCAGATCCTTGTTACTGGCAGGTGAATGCAATTCCTGAAAGATACACTGGGGGACAGTCAAGGATGGCAGAGATATGGCAGAACTCTAGGTAATCCATAGAAATCTTAATGAAATCATTAAGAAAATAGCAACTTCTTTGGGAGAAGGGAAAACAGGCCCAGGCTAAGACGAGCTGAGCAGTGAAATCTGTAAATATAAATCATACGTGTAAAATGATACTTAGTGGGATGGAGCTGGCCTTGGGCACTGGACTATGTACCTGTAAATGTGCATCAGTCCTACATAGCAAGAAGGGATTTTGTCAGGACAATGGGGTCAGGAGGGTTGACGCAGATTACTTATGAGACTGTAGAGTCAATAGATAAAGTTTGGTGAAGTAGGGTGAAACTGTAGGTCAGGAGATCTGGACTTTGCTTGTGACCCTAAGAAAGTCATCCTCCCTTTTGGGGTTGTTTCTCATCAGTTAATGGGAAGGAGTGGTTGGACCAGAGCATCTAAGGTTTTTCATGACTCCAAGCATCTCTGAACACAACCCGGGCTGGATGATTACAATGTGGATAAGTAGGAAATGTCAAAAGGGGAGAGAGTCTTTGCTCTTCCCCATACACACCCCATGCCCACGTACACCTTCAGCCTTCTCTCTGGCTGTTCCCAGAGCTGCCCAGAATGTGAGAGGCACAGGGTCAAGCACAAACTGGTCAGGACTCCCTGGTCCAGAAGCTGAGCCTGGTGCTCTTTCTACTGCTCTTTCTGGGCTAATTAATTCTCAGAAAGTCAGTAAAGGGTGCAGTGATGTCAACAGACAGACATTGCCCTACCTGACAGTCACGAGAAACCTTGTAGAGATTTTTCTCCTGACATTTTAGGAATGGAAAGAGACCTTACTGGTCTTCTAGTCCATTCCCTTCACTGATGCTTAAATGCCTTCTTCAACAACAGTCACCAACGCACCCAATAGCATCATTGTCACTGTTATCTTCCTCTTTTTTATCACCAAAACAATCGTTATCACTATCCCTGTTGTCACAGTCATCCTCATCCCCATTATTACATCATCACCATGGTGATGTCACCACATCGCCATTATCACATCATCACTATCTCATCAACATCACCATCATCGTCATCATCATTATCATCATCACTGTCATCGTTATCAGCAACATCAGCATCACTGACATTTATTGAGTACCGCTTCATGTCAGTCAAGATACTAGATATTTTACATACTTGATTGCACTAAATGTTCATGACAATCCAATTAGCTAGGAATTTAGAGATGAAGAAACCAAGTTTAGAAAGGTGAAGTGCTTCAGGCAGAGCAGATAATAACAAAGAGACGATTGGATCCAGGTCTGTCTGATTACAAAGGCTAGTCTCTGTCCTCTACAGCTTGCAGCCCTGAGACCTGACCTCTGCTGTGTACCTTCAGTGGTAGTGAGGTTCCAGTCCCCAGCAGGAAGGATGGTCCATCTTGAGTCAGCATCGCTCATCAAAGGGAATGTAGCTTTCCTGTGCCCTCACCTGTTGGTCCTGGATCTCACCTTTGCCGCTGAGCAAAAAAGGGTCTGACCTTTGGTTCATGTGACAACCATTCTGATGTTTGAGGGCAGCTTTCATACTTACCCTCCCCTCTTCTTTTTTAGGATAAGCACCTGCCTCCTTCATAACTCCTTAGTGAGTGCCCCTTCTCTGGCCCCCTGGTCTACCTGAACTTGAATAAGCCCGGCTCCTCCGTGGTCTCCCAGCTTCCACTCTTGCTTTCTATTCCTCTTCTCCACTTAAAAGCCAAGCGATCTTTTTAGGATAATCAGATTATGTCACTCTCATATTCAAAACCTTGTAATGAATTCTCTCAACTTTAAAAATAAAACCCAAACTTCCCTGGTGGTCCAGTCATTAATACTTACTGCTTCCAATGCAAGAGGCATGGGTTCAATCCCTTATCAGAGAACTAAGATCCCACATGCTGCATGGCAGGGCCAAAAATAAAAAGTAAAATCCAAAGTCTCCTGTGGCCTATAGACCCTAAATTACTTGTCTCCTGCTGATTCCTCACATTTCATCTCCTACCCTGCTCTGCTCCAGCCACACTGGCCTCTCTGTTGCTCCTTGAGCATATCATGCTCATTTCTGCCTCAGGGCCTTTGCATCAGCTGCTTCCTGGGACCAGAGCATTCTTTTGACTCTCATTGGCAAGCTTTACTCCTTCCCTTTATTCAGATTTTTGCTCAACTGTCACCTGCTCAGAGAAGCCTTCCCTGACAACCCTTTCTAATACAGCTCTCTCATCCCTAGTTCCTTTCCATTTACCATTTTCCTTCATAGAATGTATCACTTTCTGACTCATGCTTATTTAATAACTCTCTTCCCCACTGGAATGCAGACCACATAAGAGCAATGATGTTGTCAATTTTCTTCACCCCTCTATCTCCAGGGTCTAGAATAAGGCCCAGGACATAATAGGATCCTTATTAAACTTTTGAGAGAATGAATAAATCCATGTGGCCTGGTTCTCATGCCCTTTTCAAGCTGGAGACCCTTCTTTGAGACAAGGTTCAGTGACTTTCTACATTTTCTCTTCAAAATGGCAGAAGAGTTTGAGTCTCCAGCTAAACAGGACTCTCACCTCCCTTTTGCTAGACTCTATAGTTCTATTGTTCAGTCACTAAGTTTTGTCTGATTTTTTGTGACCCCCCATGAACTGCAGAATGCCAGGATTCCTTGTCCTTCTGTATCTCCTGGAATTTGCTCAAATTCATGTCCACTGAGTCAGTGATGCTATCTAACCATCTCGTCCTCTGCTGTCCCCTTCTCCTCCTGCCCTCAATCTTTCTTAGCATCAGGGTCTTTTCCAACGAGTCAGCTTTCTGCACCCAGTGGCCAAAGCACTGGAGCTTCAGCTTCAGCATCAGTCCTTCCAATGAGTATTCAGGGTTGATTTCCTTTAGGATTGACTGATTCAATCTCCTTGCAATCCAAGGGACTCTCAAGAGTCTTATTCAGCACCACAACTTAAAAACATCAATTCTTCAGCACTCAGCCTTCTGTATGGCCCAACTCTCACATCTGTATATGATTACTAGAAAAACCATAGCTTTGACTAGATGGACCTTTGTCTGCAAAGTGGTGTCTCTGCTTTTTAATATGCTGTCTAGGCTTGTCATAGCTTTCCTTCCATACCTCTATTAACATGGTCTAAAAGAGAGAAGATATGCACAGAAGTACTCATTTTGGAATTAGAAAGATTGAAGTTCAGATCTCAGCTCTGTCATTTAGCTCTGTATTATTTTAGCTTTTCTAAGCTTCAGTTTCCTCTTGTATAAAATGGTGCCAATAATACCAACCTTGCAAGCTTCTTATGAAGATACAGATTATGTGAGTCCATAGTGCAGAGTAAGCATTCAGTAAATGTTCAGAAGGAAAGATAATTTTATCTGTTGATAAAATTATTTTCATTATTACTAATATTATTATTGTTCTTATTAGGGTAGCCAGGTTTGGAGACTTTCCATCTCATCAGAAGAGCCTTGGTTGGGACCAGACTGGACTGGGGGTGGGCGAGGAATGAAGAGACAGGTGACATAAGAGACATGTCATCTCATGGGTTCACACTGAGCTCCCTGTCAGTGCCCATCAAAGCCTGTCTCCCTCCTCTGCAGCTGAGCCAGTGATTTGTTTTTCTCATCTCAGCTCAGAACTTTACACTGCATGCTAAACTCACATTTACATATGGAGTCCCTCCCTCTGAGTCTCCCTCAGCGGCTCTAGCCTGTGGGGATCTTCCTTCTACCCTGGTTCTGACATCCAAAGTCCTTTCGCGTCCTCTCAGACCCAGTCATCTGAAATCTGAAGCAAAGCTAACACTTAAATGATGCTGAGGGTCCCTTCCTCTACTCCCCACCCTGATTACCTACCCCCACCTTTCATGGACTGGCAGGAACTGTAGTGGACATTCAGTAGGCTCTCCCAGAGCTGAAGAGGGCCCTGCGCAGAGGGCTCACTGGGATCATGGGCTGGTGGGAAGCGGTGGGGTTAACAGGGGGACCTGGGGTTTGACAGAGCAGAGGGAGGCCGGGCTGGCCGAGGATGAACCCTCATCATCCCGGCTGTGGTGTTGGGGTCCCGCAGACCTGGCTCAAATCTCAACTCTGCCATTTACAGCCAGGTCTGTCTAATCAAAGCTGTGGTTTTTCCAGTAGTCAGGTATGGATGTGAGAGTTGAACTATAAAGAAAGCTGAGCGCTGAAGAATTGATGCTTTTGAACTGTGGTGTTGGAGAAGACTCTTGAGAGTCCCTTGGACTGCAAGGAGATCCAGCCAGTCCATCCCAAAGGAAATCAGTCATGAATATTCACTGGAAGGACTGATGCTGAAGCTGAAACTCCAGTACTTTGGCCACCCGATATGAAGAAACGAGTCACTGGAAAAGACCCTGATACTGGGAAAGATTGAAGGTGGGAGGAGAAGGAGAGAACAGAGGATGAGATGGTTGGATGGCATCACTGACTCGATGGACATGAGTTTGAGTAAGCTCTGGGAGTTGGTGATGGACAGGGAGGCCTGGTGTGCTGCAGTCCATGGGGTCACAAAGAGTCAGACATGACTGAGTGGCTGAACTGAATTGAATGACTTAGGGTGAGTCCCCTCCTCTCTCTGGGACTGAGATGATACTCCCCAACTCCAGATGATGCCATGGGCAATGAAGGAGACCGTACATGTGGAAGTGCTGGCAAACTCACCATCTGCAAAGTAGGTGATGTCACCGGTGAGGTCTGGGTGGCCTAGCGGTCACATGGCTGTGTGGAGCAGTGGGTAAGAGTAGACCTGGGTTTGAATCCTGGCTTTGCCGCCTCTAGCTGTGCGACAGAGGCAGACCGCTCACCCTCTCTGAGCCTCCCTCCCCTACTCTGTGTCATCGTCTCCCTGTCCCAGGGCTGTTGGGAGTGTTGCTTTATAGTGCCAACTTGCCGGCCCTGCCAAGGGCTCCATCACTGTCAGTTGCCCACCCCCACCCTCTTCCCAGTGAGGGTCCCACTGGGAACACATCCCTGATGGGGAGGCCTGGGAGGGGACGTCAGTGAGCAGAGGAGGCAGCGGGGACGTGCCCAGGTCCGCCCGTGTGCATGGAGCCCCACGGTGCCCACTCTCCTGGCTGACAGGTGGCGGCTCTGGGTGCAGCTGGTGTTGACTGGCAGAGAGGCACCCCCAGGCCTGGGCCCAGACACTGAACTCTGCGGAGCTGGGACAAGGATTTGCTTCCCGAGCAAGAAGGGTACCCTGACTGGGTGGGACACGTGCTGTGCCCCCTCCCCCTCTTTCCAGTTTCCTGCGACTTCTCTGCAGAGGCCATGGCCCCCATCACCCTGTCCAACACACCTAGGGTACAGCCCAGGGCACACTCAGCACCACCAGGACGACCTGCACACTCAGAGGTTTCCTACGTGGGGACAGATCTGACCAGACCCTCCCCACACTCTTGCCTGGCCCGTGTCTGTGACTCAGGCGTAAGCCGTCAAGGGAGGCTTGGAGGTCAGCCAGATGGGGGTGGGGTAGCCTGTGGCCTGGCCAGTGGGTTCTGACAGTTGAATAAATTCTTAACTCGGGTTAAGTGATGTAGGCTCATGAGATGGTTTAGAAGTTGTATCCTTTGGCCAAAGGAGACACGAGGCAGAGAGTCAGCTAGTGTGAACAGAATCAGAACATCATAGAACCTGAAGAGCCTCACCAAACCCATTTCAGATGTGGAAACTGATGCTCAGAAGCAGGAAGTGCCTTACCCAGGAACACAGGCAAGTCAGAGACAGCAGGTCCCTACCAATCAGCCCCTCCTCCTCCAGCTCTGCTCCCTGGGGTGAGAACGAGTGGGGAGGTGGGCTCTGCTGCTGGACATCAACCCAGTGGGAGGGTGTCCTGTCTCTGCCTCATGT
>NW_011494640.1:546969-558051 GCF_000754665.1 Bison bison bison | reverse complement strand
TTGTAAACAGAGCCCTTTTATGCAGGAGACCCGGGTTCCATCCCTGGGTCAGGAAGATCCCCTAGAGAAGGAAATGGCAACCCACTCCAGTACTCTTGCCTGGAAAATTCCATGGATGGAGGAGCCTGATGGGCTATAGTCCATGGGGTCACAAGGAGTCGGACGTGACTGAGTGACTTCACTTTCACTTTCAGCACACCTGGCTCCACACAGACACTTAATCATTACCTCTCTGATCCTAAAGGAATCGTCCCCATCTTAAAGACACCAACGTGAGAGGGCAGCTGACCTGCCCAGAGTCTCCAAGCTGGTGGTGCTCTGTCTGCCTGACACCAAAGACTGAGCCTGCCACTCTGCCCCCAAAAGAGCTCAGCTGGGATCCAGGCTCCAGCGGGTAGGAGGCAGGTTTGTGGTCCTCACAGATCTCAAGATAAAGGCCCCCCCTGAGTACCTGCATCTGGGAAGGTCTGGGGACTCTGCTGGGTGTCCTCTCTGTTCTCTCTAACTTGGCCTGTGAGGTGGTCTGTCCCCCAGGAGCATCACAGCCAGTGCTTCCTCTTAGGTATTATCCTCAGCCTGAGTTGAGGGTCTGGGGGGTGGAGTTCAGGAAGGGCTGTCTCCAGGATCAGGCCCAGCAGGGCTTGGGTTAGCATGACCGATTCAGGGTTTTGACTGGTGAGGCCCAGAATGAAGAGAGGGCTTTGGGACCTGGGATGTGATGTCTGGAGTCAGGGGAGCTTTTCTTGGGGTGATTGAGCTGGAGTCTGCCCAGAACCTGGCCCCACTGAGAAGTTCTTCTTCCCATCCTCAGCCCAGGAGGCTCTGCTTCCTTTACTCTGCTGCGAGCACAGCAGGTGGTTGGCCTGGCTCTTTGGAGGTGCAAGTGGAGGACCAAGGTGGCCCCCCAAAATGAAGAACTCCAAAGGCTGTCTGCCAGGGGCTTCCTGATATGAGCTAAAGCTGGGGTGGGGGGCAGGAACAGCCCCCAGGCCCTGAAGAGGGAGGAGAGGAAGCATGGTGGCGGGGAAAGAGGTGGTGGTGATGGTGGTGTGTGTGTGGCGGGGGCAGGGGGCGGTAGAGAATTATGAGTGTGAGGGGTGGGGTGGAGGAGGAGGTGTATACCTGCCTGGGGGCATCAGAGTCTGCTGCGGGGCTGGAAAGGAGGCTCCTGGAGGGTCCTTTGAGCCCTGAACCTGGGAGGGTCATGCTGAGGCCCCCTTAGCCTTGCTGGGAATGGGTCAGCAGAGAGAGAAGCCTCTGGGGCAGCCCTGCCTCCTCCTGGGGTCCTTGAAAGCTGACCCCAGCCACGTGGGTCCTGTTGGTGCAGGAGCCAGGAGGCCCTGATTCTCAGACCACACTGAACGCCCCAGAGAGGGGCCAGCTGGGGGCCGATCTGAGTGATGTCTGCTGGGAGCCTGTCGATTGCCTGGGAGGGGGAGCAGATTGAACTCCCCTCACTTGTCATGAGGCGCGGTGTGGGATCTCAGATATGTCTGTCTTGGAGTTGGAAGGGCCTGGAAAGATTCTTTTGCTTACTTGGAAATATCGATTGGGTTGTTTCTAGGTTTTTGTTATTACAGATGCAGCTGCTGTGAGCACTCTTGTTCAAGTCCCCAGCGCACACGTACAGGAGATTCTCTGGGGCATGTTCTCCAGGTCGAGCTGCGAATTAGAAGGTTCATGCATGTTCCACTTTACGAGAGGGCGCCAAATTGATTTTCAAAGAGCCCGTATCATTTCCGCTCCCAGCAGTGGTCTGGCGACTTCTCATCGCTCTCCGTCTAGATGGCAACTTGGCTTCTGCCAGACTGGCAGGTGTAAGGTGGGAATCCTCAGTGTCCCATAATTTACATTTCTCTGACTAGTAATGAGATTTCTCATATTTACAAAAGACATTAGCTCTTCAAGTTTCTTCTTGAAGTGTCTATTCATGTTTTTAACCTAATTTTCTATTAGATTTTATCATTTTCTTAGTCTTTTTAGGCTTTTATATTTAGGTTAGAATCATGGACTGCATATGTGTTATAATGGCTGGTCCTATGCTATGGCTAATTTTTCCAGTTTTTTGTTAATGAGATTAGATGAACAGAAACTTATTTTAACTGAATTGAATGTATCCATCATTTCCTTTATGCTTGGCATGTTTTGTGTTTTAGTTACTACCTCCTTTTCTACCCAAAGTCATAAAAATCATCTGTGTTATCTATTTTTTTTGGTTTGCACAATTTTTATTTTTTTAATTGGAGTATAATTGCTATAAAATGTTGTGCTAGTTTCTGCTGGACAACAAAGTAAATTGTCTCTGTGGATACATAAGAAGTGAAGTGGAAGTCGCTCAGTCATGTCTGACTCTTTGCAACCCCATGGACCATACAGTTCATGGAATTCTCCAGGCAAGAATACTGGAGTGGGTGGTCTTTCCCTTCTCCAGGGGATCTTCCCAACCCAGGAATCGAATTGGGGTCTCCTGGGTTGCACGAGGATTTTTTTTAACCAACTGAGCTATCAGGGATTCCCTCTTTTTTGAATCTCCCCTCTTATGCCTCTACCATCCCACTCCTCTAGGTCATCAAAGAGCTCCTATGTAATTTCTTCTAAAAGCACAGAAATGAAAAACAAAAATGCAGGATAGTGGTGACCTCTTGCGGGGTGCGGGGGATGTGGAAGTGGGGATGTGCGGATTTCCATGCTCTTGGTAACATTTTAAATCTTGAACTGTGGTTCACTGGTGTTTACCATACACTAATGATTCATAACATGTATAGCTAGATGGACAGGCAGATAGAAAGGTGTGTAATACAGATACTGTTGTATGTATCGAAAATTGCATCATAAAAAATGAGATTTAATGAAGTAATATGTGAGAAGCTCCTGGCATGGGGCCCAATACATAAAAATGATGCCAACTAGAATAGCCCACACTCTTCCTAGAGCCAGGCTGGGCACCAAGGGATTTACTTGCACCATCTCATTGAATTTTCTCAGCAGCTTTATGATTTCTAACCCATTTTACAGAGGAGGAAGCAGACGCCCAGAGAGGGTAAGTGACTTGTCCCAGGTCACACAGCTAAGGGGATCTGAGAGGCAAGCCCAGGGTGTGCGACAGCAGAGCCATCCCTCTCAGCCCCTGATCCCCTGCTCGTCATGCAGCTGAGGTCTCCCGGATTTCCTCCATTCCTTCCTGCTCCCAGCCCACCTGCAGGTCTGGGCATCGCCCTCACTGTGGCCCAGAGCAGAGCCAAAGGGCCCTCTGTGTGCAGGTGAGAAGTCCTTGTGGCTGTGACCTTGGCCATCAACATTAGAGAGAATGTGGAGGAGGAAGGGAGGTGAAGAGGGAGATGGTGGGGGCGAGAGGATTGACAGAGGAGGAGGAGGATAAAGGAATAATGGCAAGGAGAGAAGTGGGGAAGGAGATGGGGGCGGGGGGACAGGTCAGACACCAGCAACCACAGGGACGACAGACAGAGGGCCTCGGACAGAGGACAGCCCGTCAGGCTGGCTGGACCCTGGAGCCCAGGAGGACCCATCCCCCGTGGGTCCTGGCCTAGGAGGCAGTCTGCAGCAGTGAACCACAGGGCTCTGTTCCCACCCAGGCCTCCTGCTCTACTTGACAGAAGAACTTCAAACACCAACCAACCAGATCCGCAGACAGAGCCAGGAGGGACATCTCTCACCATGGCCTCCCACTGACCTCAGGTTGAGATCAAGCAGATGCTGTGTAATATGGACATTAGGAAAAGTTATGCGTTTAGGTTCAAAATTAGCTACGAAGTAGAGGGGGAGGGCGAGCTGCCTTGTCAGGAGCTCTTGGAAAAGCCAAGCTGGAGGTTCCACGTGAATTGATGGGGGTGTGGTTGCTGGAAAAGACGGTGTGACAGTGGGTGATGTTGATACAGGAAGAGAGTCCAGGGGGGAGGTGAGAGACCACCATCCTCTGGGCTGGCCCAGGATCACCTGAGCCTGCTCTGCAAGGAGTGGATGAGCACGGGTGCAGGGGAATGTTCTGGAAGGCTTGCAGGGTCAGATTCCGGAAGCACAAAACAGAGCGGCATCAGCAAGCCATGGAGTTAGAGGGGGGCCTGGGCTGCAACCCCGTCTCTGCATGTCCTGTGACCTCTGATAAGTCCTTAACCTCCCTGAGCCTCAGTTTCCTCATCAGTAAAGTGGGGCTATCACAGGACCCCTTCTTAAGTTGTTGTGTGGTTTTTATGTGAAGAACTGAGCTCAGGAGAGGTACCCAGGGAACGGTGGGTCTGAGGCTCTGGCCCCAGCTGGAGAAGGGCTGGAGGTGCCCTGGGAGCCGGATGCACCGTGGAGAGAGCTGCTGTGTGTCTACCCCCACATGCACATGCACACGTGGCTGGAGACCCAGAGCGGGACCCGGGTGAGGACCTTCCTGGACGCGGACGGAGGTGTGATGTCAGGAGATGTCAACCAGCAGGAGTGGCTTGAGACACAAGGGGCTGCCTCAGGGTCAAGAGGACAGGAGGTGCTGGGAGGTCCAGTGACTTGTCTGTGGTGGCTCAGAGAGCTGGATCTGAATCTGAGACTCTGACCACAAACCCAGCGCTCGTGACCTCCATGCAAAAGGATGAGATTGTCTACTTCGGCAGAGTCGGCGGGCATCTGAATGGCGTCCACGCTAGCCCCTGGTTCATTCCAACAATATTTGTTGGGTGTCACCCTTCCTCTAGCACAGGGAAACCTCCCGCTCCTGGTGACTTCATCTGTCAGTTGCATTCAGATGCTGTGAACAGAAAGCATCTTAATCTGGGCAATCTGGACTCCACAGCCACCTGATGAGGTAGTCAGGATGACTGCATGATAGAGATAAGGAAACTGAGGCTCAGAAAGGTGGAGGGAAAGGTGTGAGGGAGTCAGGGACCATCAAGGACACCAGGGCAACTTGCTTCCTTCCTGGAGGGTTGCTTGCGACCTCCAGGGCTCTGCCTACACACAAAGACAGTCACCCCTGACCTGTGCCTGCATCAGGGGGTCCCATGGAGGATCTCAGCCCCCCAGGTACTCGCTGTGTGCTGTGAACCAGTCGTCTCATCTGACCTCAGTTTCCAGAGGTGGAAGATATGGTTAATTCGCCCCCTCCAGGAGGCTCCTTGAAGATCAAATGACTTCTGCCTGTGTGAGGTACAGGCAGGATGCTGGGACACGGGGACCCTCAAGAAATGGCCTTGGCCATGATCCAGAGGGGCGATGAGACCCTTTAGTGTCCCCTGGGATCACGGTGTGGGAGTGCCCAGACTGGCACATTCGTGCTCAGACATCTTGCCCTCCCCTCCCCTGCACACAACTGTTCTGAGTGACTTGCCCATTGGCTTCCTCCCACTTGAGGAAGCTCATGGCCTCCAGCAAAATGAAGGCAGGGACTGGTCCTTGATCCCGCCAGGCACTGCAAGGGAAAGGAGACCCACGGCAAAGGAAAGCCGGCTTTGGAGGCAGATACCTGGGTTCAGATTCCAGCCTTGCCATTACCTAGCTAGGTCCTTGGACCACTCAACCTCTCTGAGTCTTGGCTTCCTCATCTGTGAGATGAGGATTATTAACCCCTCCCTCTCCAGGGGATGGGAGCATCAAATGGGGGCGAGGGGTCCTCAGCGCCCAGTATACAGCAGGTGCCAGTGAGTCCCTAATTCAGTTCCTCTCCAGCTAGAGTGAGGCTGGGGTAGGGCTGTGGAGATGGGAGGAAGGATCATGCACGACAGGGTGTCCACCAGGGACAGGAGAGCGGCGAGAGGCCAGCCCCTGCCCTTCCCCCACCGGGAGCACAGTCAGAGCCCTGGCAGGATGGCAGACTCAGAGGGCATCTACCCAGTCCCCAAGTGCTAGATACTTTTAAAATGAGGGTCCAGAGAGGGGACGTGGTTTCCCCAGGCCACACAGCAAACAAGGACAGACCCAAGACTAGAATTTAGCCTAAGCTGGGCCTTGGTCTCATGGGCCTGTTTCTAATGGCCAGAAGCCTATTTTTCCCATACCATCAACTCTGCCCTCAGTTGCATACTGACCCCACAGCTCTTGGGGTGAGGGGAGAGTGAGCTCAGTGTCTGTACGACCACAGCTCGGGTTTTTCCAGAGTTCACCGGTTCCATCTCAGCGCAGAAGGAGTGTGGTCTGAGGGTAAGAAAGATGGAGCTGTGTGACTTTGAGCAAATGCCTTGACCTCTCTGTGCCTCAGTTTCTTTGTCTGTAAAATAAGCTGATAATGCTGCCTCCCTGGTAGGGTTGTCAGCATGCCACCTGTACTATGGGTAACAGCTGGGCACACGGGAGGAGCTCCATCCATGTGGGCTGCTGGTATGGGGGCCATGCTTGCCACCTGCAGCTGTGTGACCTTGAGGAAGTCATCTCCCCTCTTTGAGCCTTCAGCTGCAGCCAGAAACAGGGCCCATTGTAATAACAGCACAGAGACACAGGTGGTGCAGATCAAATGAGATTGTCAGTGATCAAAAAAAAAAAAAAAAAAAGCCCAGGATGTCTGTGAAAGGATCAGAATACATGGAACTCAGCAGAAAGGGCATGCAGATGGTTATCTTTGCCTAGGCTCTGCTGCTCCCCTTCCCCACCCCGTCTAGTCTCTCCTTGGTTGGTCCCCATCCCCTCCAGCTGCCTGATAATGAGCCAGAGGCTTCAGTAATGAGGCTGCCTCATCATTTAATGCGCTGGAACAGCCTTGGAGAGAGGGGATGGGATGGGGGAAAGAGGGAGGCAGACTAGCTGGCAGGCAGAATCCCCTCCAGTCTGCATGCAGTTCTCAATAAGAGGAGGAGACGGACCCCTGCTGCCCTTCCAGCAGGAGCCCCCAGCGGGAAGGTGGCCATGGAAGTGGGGATCCCTTTCCATGTGTGGAACAACTCACTTGCGGAATAAACTAGCCTTGAAAAGTGCAGGAGTCTGATTCCTGAGTTGCCTGTGTGCCAGGCCCAGTGGCCCGAGCCTGAATCCCAAGCCCTAGGCTCCAAGCAGCACCTCTCTTCCCCACCCTCTTCCAGGGTTCAGTGGAGATCCTGACCGTGGGGCAAAATCCAGCTTGGAACTGGACTAGGCCAGTCCTAAGGCCAGAGGGACAAGATGGGACTCTATGGAAGAGGTCGGCGGGGGCCAGGAAGGGAGTAAGGCCTGGGGTCAGGGGAGGGTGAGGAAGGCGTGATGGAGAAAGGTGAGAGGGTCTTGACAGAGGAACTGATCAGAGCCCAGGCAGGGTCCAGGAGAAGCCCTTGGGGAAAAGCCTGGGGGAGCCTTAGCTCAGAGGCTAAGCTGGCCTGAGCTGGGCAGGGTCGGGGGTCTAGGGGCCTGTGGGGCTCAGGATTTTCCTTAACAGCAACAAACATGCTGAATATTCATTGGAAGGACTGATGCTGAAGCTGAAACTCCAGTACTTTGGCCACCTGATGTAAAGAACTGACTCATTGGAATAGACCCTGATACTGGGAAAGATTGAAGGCAGGAGGAGAAGGGGAGGACAGAGGATGAGATGGCTGGATGGTATCACCGACTCAATGGACATGCGTTTGAGTAGACTCCGGGAATTGGTGATGGACAGGGAGGCCTGGGGTGCTACAGTCCATGGAGCTGCAAAGAGCCGGACAGGACTGAGCGACTGAACTCAACAAACGTGGGGGTGTGGGTGCCTATGCCCAGGACTCAGCCCTTCGCGGGAGTGGAGGTGAAGGAGGGGGCTGCTCTGCCCCAGGAACCCCATGGCACCGAGGAGACTGTAAGATGCAGCTGGCATGAGAAACAGAGAAACAGCAGGGAACACTGGATCACAGGCACCATGGGTCAGAACAGGGTGAGTTAGGGGTCTCAACTGCAAGTGACGGAAACTCCACACAAACCAGCTTAAGCTCAAGAAGGGAGTTGATGGGATCTGGTGATTGAAGGTGCTAGGGGAGGGGGCTGGGCTCAGGTCTCTCTCTCTCTACTCTTAACTCAGGTCTCTACTACAGCCTCAGGTCCAGGCAGGTCTTCTCAAGCTGGCCCCAGAGCTCCGACGCTGACACTCTACCAACCCCAGTGGACATTCCTGTAATTCAGTCTCCTTGGCTCTGATTGGGTCTTCCACAAGTCCCTCATTCTGTGAGGAGCATCTGAGATTCTGATTGGCCAGAACTGTGACTCAGCCCACCCCTCTATCTGGGGGTGGAGTGACTCCTGCAGGCCCCTACCAAGACCACCAAGGCTAAGCATTGCTTCCCCGAGGAAAAGGAAGACGGATGGCTGTTACCAAGGTCAAGCCCAGATGCTGGAGAAGCAGAACCATCTGATGCGCACCATGGGTAGAGTCAGAGAGGACAGCGGTGGAATTTTGGCCCCACCCAGATGGCCATCACTGGGTCAGCACATCTCTCCTCCAGTTGCTATGGGGGTTGGCTGCTAATAGTTCACAGTTGGGCTCCTTTCAGAGCCCGGCCCTCTGCTGACCACTGACTAGCTGGAGATGCTTAGAATGTAATACTCCCACTGGGAGCAAACCCGCAACTAATGATCACGTGACACAGGTCCAAGAGGCCAGACCTGTGGGTGTGAGACGTCAGCGGAGCCCGCTCCCCCCTCCATAAGCCACTTGCCTACAGGCCCCCATCTTACCCGGCTTCTAGGACACCAGCCTACCCTGGATCCCTGCGTGGCACAGCCTCACCCACACGGCTGCCCTCCTGGGTACCACGTTCTTCCCTGAGAGGGGCCGAGTGTAAAAGGACCGTCTTGTCAGGCACGGAGGAAGGTGGGGCTGGGCATCTTGAGGTCTTTCAAACTTAATCTCCTGCTGTGAACTCATCCCGATTCTCCCCACGTCTGCTCCAGGGCCTCATTCCATCCACCCTCTCCATGTAATTCCCACGTTCTCTCAGATTCAGGTTTGATTAACAGAAGGTTATAAACAAGTCCCAGAATAGAGGAAAACCGGCATCTCCTCGGGGCATCCACTGTCTACCGGCAGATGGCAAATTGCTCTGCATCCAATATTTTTTTGGTTTTTATTTATGTATAGGTAAACAGGACTAAATTAATTAAAAATTTTTCTTTCCATCCTCAGCTCTTGGATGAGTGGGGCGTCTCTTAGCCCCACAGTGAATTGGTTACCAGCTTTCAATAAGGGATTTGTCTTTGCAATTACAGTTCATTAATGGATTTACAAGGGAGGGAATATGCGGTGGTCTATAGCCACATATTGTTTTAGCATTTCTCTTCTTTTAATTACCTGATTGCCTCCTGGACCGATGCTCTGTGGGGGGGAAAATGGAGAGAAAGAGACCCAATTGCCCCATCTATTCCAGTTACAAATACAATTAATACAGGAGGAGACAGGAGCAGCTCAGGGGCGTCCCACCAAACGAGGTGCTTCACCCCTTCTTCGGAGCTGGCTGCCTCCTGGCTGGGAGGATCGGTCACAGGAGCCTGACTGGCGTCAGGTGTGTTAGCCTAGGCAGGGGTCATTCTGTTCACGGGAATGAAGTCTCTGGAGGTTTGGGTCTGGGCAGCTGTGGTCCTTTACTAAGCTACTATTTCTTGGGCACCGTGTGCCGGAGGCTTTACATGGATTTTCTAACTTCTCAGTTACTGTTTTACAGACCCATTGTATAGCTAGAGGAACTAAGGCAGGTGGATCTGGTGCAGAGAGGGTGGGTGATGGATGTTTTATAGGTTTTAAAGGAGATTTTCTGGTGGCTCAGGCAGTAAAGAGTCTGCCTGTAGTGCAGGAGACATAAGAGATGAGGGTTCAATCCCTGGGTTGGGAAGATCCCCTGGAGAAGGGAATGGCAACCCAGTCTGGTAGTCTTGTTTGGAGAATTCCAAGGACAGAGGAGCCTGGCAGGCGACAGTCCATGGGGTTGCAGTGAGTCAGACACGACTGAGTGACCATGCACTAAAGGAGCTTCAGACACAGGTGGGATTTGCCCAGAGCACCCAAGTTGGAGCTGGGGTTGGAAGCCCGGCCTGCTGGCCCTAAGTTTCTGCTATTTCTACTCCCTCTTTGCTGTCATCTAGTGAACTTGACTCAGTTTCCCCATCTGTGAAATGGGCTCAGGAGCCTGGGTAAGATGAATCTGAAGGCTGTCTTGGACTGTTGTGTACTGTGTTCTGAAGAAAGGAGTGGAGCCTGGAACAGCAGGCATGGGAAGGGCCTCCCAGGACCAGGAAGGAGGGTCCTCTAGTTCCTAGTACTAGGAGGAGGGTGGAGGCCTGATCAGAGAGGGCTGGTTTTGTGGGAAGACTTTAGACTTCCCCTTTCCAAGGGTCTGGAGGGGGTGTGACTCCCTCCAACAGCTGAACCACTCTCCTCCTAACCCCTCACTTTGAAATGTCTTTTCAGGGGTCCCCGGGTACCATCTCTGCTCTTCCTGGCCTTGAGCTGTTGGAGGTGTTGCCATACCAGTGGGTGGCAGCCTGACCTGGCTGTTAAGGGTGGACTGGGGGCTGAGTAAAGGCAACCCAAGGAAGGATCATCTTTTCCCTACTCTCTCTAGATCCTGTTTGCAAATATCCAAGTTTTTGTCCCCAGCTGCTAAGTCACTTCAGTCATGTCCGACTCTGTGCGACCCCATAGATGGCAGCCCACCAGGCTCCCCCATCCCTGAGATTCTCCAGGCAAGAACACTGGAGTAGATTGCCATTTCCTTCTCCAATGCCTGAAAGTGAAAAGTGAAAGGGAAGTCACTCAGTCGTGTCCGACCCTCAGCCACCCCATGGACTGCAGCCTTCCAGGCTCCTCCGTCCATGGGATTTTCCAGGCAAGAGTACTGGAGTGGGGTGCCATTGCCTCCAGAGCAGGTAGTAAATGTCTCTAAGTCAAACCATCCAGGAAAAACTCCAACCTCATAATAGGAAGGACTACAGACTGCAAAGGAGAGGTGGAGAGTGAGCCAGCCATTGACTTGCTGTGACTCCATGGGATCTGAAAGGAGGTGAGACTCGAGTGATCAGAGCAACAGAGCTGATGACCCACAGTGTAGCCAGGAGCAGGGGGCTGCGGGACCAGCCCTCGTGCCCCAGGGTGTGCCTGGAGAAGCGTGGGGTTCAGGTGGGGACTCCACATGCACTGGGTCACACTGTTCCTAGGATCCC
>NW_011494640.1:540572-546869 GCF_000754665.1 Bison bison bison | reverse complement strand
GGCTCAGCACTTTTGTAGCAAGCAGCCATCTGGCAGCCACACTGGTCACCTGAGGCAGCCTCGGGGGTATGTGACTGCCTGGAGAAACTGTTCAGCGTCAGGGGCTTCTTGGGCCCAGGGATCCTAGAGTGGGGTTCACTCAGTCGTGTCTGAATCTTTGTGACCTCATGAACTGTAGCCCATGAGTTTCCTCTGTCCATGGGATTTTCCTGGCAAGAATACTGGAGTGGGTTGCCATTCTCTTCTCCAGGGGATCTTTCTGGCCCAGGGATCAAACCCAGGTCTCCTGCACTGCAGACAGATTCTTTACCATCCGAGCTACCAGGGAAGCCCCAGGGATCCTAAGTCTTCAAATGAATGGGGGTCCTGGGTCTTGCATTTCAGGGAGACCCTGCCTCTGTCCAGGCCTGGGTGGGAGACCTGTGAGTCCCTCCCCTTCTCTGAGGCTCCTCGTCCCTCTGTGAAGGGGGTCAGCGCTTCCTGCTTCCTTGGTTGCTTCTACTGAAGGCTCAGTGAGATGCTGCTGTGGAAAGGGCCATGACCCATGCTCAGCATGCAGTAGGCGCTTTGTCAGTGTGACTGACCCTGAAACTCCAGTGCCAGCACGTGCTGAGAAGCAAACAGTCGTGTTAGCTGACGCACTGAGAGCTTCCCACGCTGAGTGTTACATCCCTAGTACTTCAGGGCACAGGCACAGTTTTTGGTCCATTTGACAGAAGACACCACTGAGGCTCAGAGAACAAGAGGTGCTGGCCGTGGAAGGCGAAGTGCCAGGCTGCCAACACAGGCCTGTTTGCTTGGCATGGCCCACATGCCTCTTCCCTGTTAGGTGGAAAAACAGTGTCCCTGGAGCTGCTGTGTCTGTGCGGTTACTATGGCAGCCACCTCGGCCCCCGAGAGGGGAAGTGGAAAATAGGCCAGAGCAGTAATGAGGCTGCACGGTTCTGATCGGTCCCCTGATGGGATCCGGCTTCACAAGGCCTCTTCCCACATCAGAGGCAGCCCAGTGTCTGGGCCTGGATCAAAGGCCAGCCGTCTCCAAGCCCAGACACTGGGCCTGGCTCAGGCCTCAGAAGGTCTCCCCTTGATCCTCCCCTAGTGAGTCATGCCGTCACTGGCGCCAGCCCCTGCCTGCGTCCCGAGGGTGTCGCTTGCTGCCTGAATCAGCGGTGAACAGAGGTCCGGAGGAGGGCTTGTGCCCCAGACAGCTCAACAAGGCTGCCTGAGACCCCACGCTGGGGCCTGCTTGGCTCCCTTTCAAGCGGCAGCTCATGGAGGGCAAGAGGCTTTTCGTGTGGCAAACCTGGGTTTGGCTCTGGGAGTCCACGCGGGGCTCTGGTGCCCCGGATCCTTCGATGGTCAAATGGGGACGACAATGTCCTTGTATCAGTGTTGATGCAAAGACTCGCCAGGTGATGAGGGCTCAGACTGTGGCGGAGGGGACTAAGCCCTGCCCCCTCCACATGCTGTGTGGCTCTGAGCACGTGTCCGACCTTTCTCAGCCTCTGTTTCCTCATCTTGTGGCAGTGAAACCAGAGGACAAGTCTTTGCTCAAACCTAGGGGCTTCTCTGGCCACTGAACCCTGCCCCACGACTCCCTCAACAATCTGTATAATTTGGTTATGCATTATATTTGCTCTTTATCATCTGCATCATTGGCGTGTCAGCCCCTCCAGCATGAGAGCAAGGATCTTTGTGTTTCCTGGTGTACCCCAAGTACTAGAGCAGTGTCCTACCTGCAGCGAACGGAAGCCTGTTGAGTGACTACACATGGTCCCCGGGACAGGGCAGCTGCACCAGTGACCACCACTGTTTTCTCTCTGGCTCCCTCTCCCTCCCCTGGGCACACCTGCCCACCCAGCAGCAGAGACGGGCCACATCTCCTGCCTGCCTGGCACAGGGCACAGATGGGCACAGCTGCCCAGTCCCCACACAGGAGCACATGCGTTTACGTATCTGTGATTACTGGTGTCTTCCTTCCTCGACCCACCTGTGTATGTAGTCCCTGAGTCGTGTCCAATTCCTGCGACCCCATGGGCTGTAACCTGCCAGACTCCTCTGTCCATGGGATTCTCCAGGCAGGAATACTGGAGTGGTTGCCATTCCTTTCTCCAAGGGATCTTCCCAACCCAGGGATTGGACCAGGGTCTCCTCTACCCACCTGCGGCCTTTATTTATTTACTAGTACTTTTTGAGTTCCATTCAGTCCGTTCAGTTGCTCAGTCATGTCCAACTCTTTGTGACCCCATGGACTGCAGCACGCCAGGCTTCCCTGTCCATCACCAACTCCTGGAGCTTACTCAGACTCACATCCATCGAGTCAGTGATGCCATCCAACCATCTCATCCTCTGTCACTTTTTGAGTACCTTCCAGTACATCACACGACCCCACTGGGTACCACTAGGGGAGGAGGGTTGACAAAATTCCACTGAGACTAATGAGGCTCCAGGGAGCTGGTCCCCCTGAGAGGAGCTCACCGACCAAGGTGGGTGATGGAGGGGGGTTGTTGGCACGCAGGTGAGAGGGGAAAGAGCAGCCTGGGGGGGGGGCATGGATGGGGCACAAGCTGTGGGAGTGGAGGGGAGGGCTTCCTGGAGGAGGAGACGCCTGCACTGAGTGGGGAGGCTGGTGGAGGCCGAGGGGGAGGTGGGATGTGTGTGCTGTTCCTGGAGGCCCTGGTAGACAACAGGTCGGGGAAGGGGGTCAGCAGCCCTCTGGTCCTGGAGATGGAGCCCCTGGGTCTGGATAGACTGAGATGCCTGAGCTGAGAGCCTAGCTCTGCAGCCTATGGAAGCCTTGGCCTGCCTCCCCCAGATGAGGTCAGGCTTCCTCTGCAGGCTCCTGGGGGAGGCTTGGGCCAGGCCAGCTTTGAGGAAATTTCCAGAAAGTCTCCTGAGATGCAGGGAGGGGAGTGGCTTGTCCCAATCCCCCAGGGTTACTACTACGGAGCTCTGGGCTCCAGGTTCCTTCTCTGTTGTAGGACCCCTACCTGACCACTGAGGTCAGGGTGGGTAGCTGGGGGCTCCCCTGGGACATCCTGGAGGACCAACTGTGGACCGACCTGGCCTCCAGAATTCCAGCCCCTCCCTGCCTTCTCCCAGGATCCAGATCCTTCCTGAGAAACCGAAGTGAGCCTGGCGGGACGGATGGTGCTCAGGGCTTGCTGAAAGCCCAGATTAAACAGGGACTGGAGGAGAGTTCCCAGAGAGGGCCAGAGGATCAGGGAATACAACCAGAACTGGAAGGAAGTGTGCTCCTGGCTTCCTGTCCCCGATCTACTTATACCAAGGGAGACGCACCAGAAAATTCCACTCAGCAAAGGCTGCTCCTCATAATTAATGCAAGAGGGAAACAAGGACAGAACAGCAAAGGGCTCCTCCGGGGCACATCCATGGGTGTGCTGGTCACATGGGCTCTGTCCCTGGGCTTTCAGGACCCATGTCACCCCCTCAGCATCTTGGGCTTGGGGGTGGAGGGGGAGATGCACGTGGGGGTTTCCTGGGACCCCGCTAGTTAGTGCTGAGAGGAGCTCCCTGTGTCCTCCCCCTGCAGATGCCGAGTCCAGGGAGCAGAAGGTTATGGAACCTTCCTTCTCTCCCAGCCCAGGATTTTCAGATCTGTCAGCCTCTTTCATGGCATTTGCAATGCACGGGATCTTGGAATTAGAGCATCTTTCACAGACTCACAGACGCTTTCACAGTCTTTGAATCCCAGGACCTGAGCATCTGGTCCCTTTCACAAAATCCTAGAATTCCGGAATCACAGGAGCGTTCGAGGACTCATGGGACGAGAGCCACAGAATTAAGGAGTCTCTGGAGAAAACCTGGAACCTCATCCCCAGCTTATTGGACCCTTGGAATCACGGCATTAGTCGTGATAAACCTGGCATTGCAATACATACCCTGGAGTTAGAATTTTAGCACAGAAAGCAGCCTTAGTCCAGCTCCCCCGGTAACAGAGGGCGCCCTGTCTTTACTGTCCTATAACTGTGAAGAAGGCGGGGCACCAGAGAATTGATGCCTTTGAACTGTAACTCCTGAGAGTCCCTTCAAACAGCAAGGAGACCAAACCAGTCAATCTTAAAGGAAATCACCCCTGAATATTCACTGGAAGGACTGATGCCGAAACTGAAGCTCCAGTGTTTTGGTCACCTGATGGGAACAGCTGACTCATTGAAAAAGTCCCTGATGCTGGGAAAGATTGAGGGCAAGAGGAGAAGAGGGCATTAGAGGATGAGATGGCTGGATGGCATCACCGATGCAATAGACATGAACTTGGGAAAACTTATGGAGATGGTGAGGGACAGGGAGGCCTGGTGTACTGCAGTCCATGGGGTCACAGAGTCGGACACGACTGGGTGACTGAACAACAGCAATTTGAACTCTTACAGGGGTGGGGAGCTCTCCACCTGGCAGGGGCACCTGCTCCATGATTGGGCACATCAGACTGCTGCATCTTGAGTCTAAATCTGTTGTCACATGACCCACCCACACCTCTGTCCACACTATGTGCCTCCTACCCACCCGCACTCCATCCTGCCCCCATGAAAAGCAAAGTGCGAAAACTCTTGGACCAGAAACCATTGAATAAGCTATTTTTCCTGGGAAAACATGTGGTCCAGCTTGCCCCTCAGGGTGAAAAGGTCTGTCTTCCTCCAGTGCAGAGCCTGGCACCAGTACATTGGGATGTTCAACACACATCCATTCACCAAGGCAGAGAGCCAGGTGATGAGAACCGAGATGAAAGGAGGAGTGGAGAGGCTTAGCACGCCCTGTGAGGGTGTGAAAGAGGGGTGATGCCCTTCCTGGGGTCAGGAGGATGCTCAGGGCCAGGGATGGTAGATAAGGCTCCTCTGTGGGCCATGTGAGCTGGTCAGAGTTATCCCAGCCCTGCCACTGGCCACTGGGTGGCTTTGAATAAGTCACCCAGTGTCTCTGATGCTCAGTTTCTCCATTGGTAAAATGGGCTAATGAAGTCCCCTCTGATCGGTACCCGGGAGACAGTGGACTCACTGAGGGCATGCACCTCTCCTGGGGCCCTTGGCACAAGGCAGGAGGGTGAGTATGTTAACTCTCTCTCCACCGTCCATCTGTGCCTGGGTCTCAGGGGATGAGCAGGATTCCTCCATGTGGAGAAGCCATGGAATGGCATTCCCGAGAGAGGGAATGGCCTGTGCAAAGGCCTGGGAGCCACGGCCTCGTCCAGAGTGCTTGGGGAGCAGCACCTGTTCTTGGAGCTTGGGGTGTAGGGGTGAAGCTGCAGGCATGGCCTAGGGGCAGCAGGATCCTGGATGCCCCTGTCCTGGAGCCGGGAGTGAGGGTGCTGGGAGCTGTGGCAGGAGGAGGTGCCTTCCTGGGAAGATGTCCCATCCTCCTTTCGTCCTCAGTATGGGGACAGAGTCCAGCTGCCCGAACCCCTGAGGCCCAGTGCTCAAGAGGGCCAGGAAAAGCTGAGTAAACTGGAACATGTCAGGAACAATTGTCCTCAGAGATAAGAGCTCCCAGCCAACACCCAGCCCCCAACACATGGAGCTGTTTGATGGTGAATCCCAGCCCGGAACACTGGAGCAATTTAGAAGGATCTGGCAAGGTTTTATTCTGCCGCAAAGAGCTGGATTTTATTAAGTTTATAAAGGAGGCCAAGTCTCCTAGTATGCCTAGTGGCCCTGGGGAAGCAGCCAGAGGTGTGTGGTGGGGGCTGTGTCTAGGCCGGGATTCAGTTCTGATCCCCCGAGCTGTGTGACATGAGGCAAGTTACCCAATCTCTCTGTGCTTCGAGTCTCGTCCTCATGAGGTCATGAGGAGGGTCCTAATGGAGCTCCCCCACAGGGACAGGGCATTAAGGGGTGGACCCTAGAGGGCAGATCAGAGCAGCCCATCTGGAGAAGTGCCTGCTGCTCCTCCGGCTTTCTGGGTGACCTGGGCCAGACCAGCCCCCTGCTCTGCCTCAGGAAGCCCTTCACCTCTGGGGAGGGGTCTGAGCACCAAGGTTCTGCCTCAAGGGCATGTGCAGCGAGCAGAGGCTGCCCTCCCTCATGGCGCTGGTGTTATAGTATAAGAACACAGGCAGTAAAGGCTTGGAAATATCGAGAACAGAGGTAGACCTGGATTCACATCCCCTTCATTCCTCCTTCTCAGCAGGAGAGAGGGAAGTGGAGGGGGTGGGTTTTTGGACTGGTCTTAGACCAGGTCTCAGTCTCTTGAGAGTCCCTTGGACAGCAAGGAGATCCAACCAGTCCATCTTAAAGGAGATCAGTCCTGGGTGTTCATTGGAAGGACTGATGTTGAAGCTGAAGC
>NW_011494640.1:535050-540472 GCF_000754665.1 Bison bison bison | reverse complement strand
CCCTGATGCTGGGAAAGATTGAGGGCAGGAGGAGAAGGGGATGACAGAGGATGAGATGGTTGGATGGCATCACCTACTCAATGGACATGGGTTTGGTTGGACTCCGGGAGTTGGTGATGGACAGGGAGGTCTGGTATGCTGCAGTCGATGGGGTCGCAAAGAGTTGGCCATGACTGAGTGACTGAACTGAACTGAAAACACCAGGTGGGCTCTGCTGCCCCTGGAGGCGAAAAGGTGGATCTTTTCAGAATCCATTCTCAGCCACTGCACTCTGAGCACGTCCTGTAGCTAGACAGAGTTGGTTGTACTAATTAATCAATGTTTTGTTTGTTTGTTTTTGCCTGAGTTTTTTTTTTTTTTTAATCCTCTACTTAAGGTTCTGGTATCAAGATTCAGCCCAAAGCCTGGTGGGTGTCCACCTGGACGGGGCTGACTTCTCAGCTCACCTTTCCCAGGGCAATCCTCCCGCGTTCCCAGGGAGCAGGGAGTCTGGAGAGGAGCAGGGACCCGAGACCAGCAGACCTGGGTTCCAATCCCAGCCCCACCTCTCTGCCCTGCGCCATCCATCGTGGGAGAGTCTCTTCCTCTCAGGGCCGAGGGGTCCCCACTGCACCGCGGGGCTAACACTCCGGGCTATGTGGACTTGGAGCCCAAGGAAGCAGGCGCTTCACAACCAGAGCTCACGGTGTTGCTGCAGTGGCCACCCAGCTCGGAGTCCCCACATCACCCATTCCTGAGGCTTCAGGAGAAAAGAGCCTTCTCTCTGGGTTTGCAGCCTGGAAGAGCGCGTGCTGCTTGGAGGGAGAGCTGCGATTTCCTTAATGAATGGCACTTGCTGCTTTATCGCATCCTGGCCTTCCTCTTCCTGTCCTGTATCGTGTGTTTTATGCGTGACCTTTACCAAGCACAGCCGTTCTTCTTTGGGCGTGGGAAGAATTTTTTTTTTTTTTAAGAGATTGGAATTTAAACATCCTGAAAGATTTATTCTGTGTAATGATGGACCAACCCCTCCCCCACCCCCCACAAACACCACACAAATTATGTTCAGAGCAGTAGGACTGCTGTGGGCTGGAGGCCGGGCTGGGGCCTTGGAGGGAGGGGTGGGGCTGAGGGGTTTGGATGCTGCCGGATACAAGATTGATCTCTGAATTGGATGCAATTTACAGGTTGCAGGGGAGGGGGTGGGGGCTGATGTTTACTGAGCGCCTACTGTGTGCAGGGGCCGGGCACATGCTGATGCCATCAGCCCTCACACTGCCCCCCATGGGCACTGCTGCTCCCACTTTTCTGCAGGCGCGTCTGGGCTCTGAAGGCTGATTTGACTTGTCCCAGGTCACTTGGCTCAGCAGTGGCAGGAGGGGATGGAAGTCCAGGCCTGGTTGACTCCAGGGTCCTAGTTCTTTCCTTGACCCCTTGTGGGAGGAACACAGGCACGTGTGCATCAGGGGACCTGGGACCCAGATGTCAGCAGTGGGACTTGCCACAGACCCAAATGGGGCCAAGTGCTGCTGCTGCTAAGTCGCTTCAGTCGTGTCTGACTCTGTGTGACCCCATAGACGGCAGCTCACCAGGCTTCCCCGTCCCTGGGATTCTCCAGGCAAGAACACTGGAGTGGGTTGCCATGTCCTTCTCCAATGCATGAAAGTGAAAAGTGAAAGTGAAGTCACTCAGTCGTGTCCGACTTTTATCGACCCCATGGACTGCAGCCTACCAGGCTCCTCCGTCAGTGGGATTTTCCAGGCAAGAGTACTGGAGTGGGTTGCCATTGCCTTCTCCGAACGGGGCCAAGTAAGGAAGGTCAAACTTTGAGTTGGTTGAGAATTTTTCCTATGACGCACAGGGCCAGGCAATCAGTGGGAAGGCCCTCTGGGGATGTACATATCATGTATGTATGAAAGGCAGGGGTGGTGGTGGATGGGGCTCCATGGAGGCCAGCAGTGAGCCAAGGCACACATGTGCTAAGGAAGGGTTCCAGGAAGAGACAGGGTAGGGATACGAAGGTACTCAGCAGAGGAGGGGTTAGGGCGCCCTGGCAGGGGAAATGGCTTGAGCGAAGGTACACACGTGTGGATCGATGGGCACATTCCTTTAATCTGACAGGTTTACTGATATTTCCAGACACTGTTTTAGCTCTTTGCAGTACGGATGACTCAGCAATAACTCCTGTTCTGAGTACCTAGAGGTCTAGCTGGCGAGCCAGACTAGAAAACAGATTGTATTCATTACCTCTTGTTTTGCAATGTGTTACCCCAAAGTAGATTCTTAAAGCCACCCACAATGATGATCTTCACTGTCTCTGTGGGTCAGGAATCCAGTCCTGGCTTAACTGGGTCCTCAGGACCATGATCTCAAGCAGGCTGCAATCAAAGTGTCATTCAGGTGGTGATCATTTTGTAATGTGTAGAAATATGGAATCACTATATTGTGCCCCAGGAACTAAGAGTATTTTAGGTCAATTATACTTCAAAAAAGTGTTATCCAGGACTGTGGTCTCAACTGGAGGCTCGACTGGGGAGGAATCTGGTTCCAAGTTCGTATGATTGTGGGAAGGATTCGATTTCTTGGGGACTGATTGAGGACTTCAAGGGCCTCATTTCCCAGCTGGCTGTTGGCCAGAGACTGCCTCCCATTCCTGCCTTGTGGGCCTTTCCATTGTGACAGTCTACCTCATCAAAGCGCAAGAGCCAAGAAGACAATGTAGAGAGAATTCCAGCCAGACAGGTATTTGAGTCCTTCCTAACTTAACCCTATTGCTTTTGCCACATTCTACTCATTAGAAACAAGTCTCTAGGTCCTGCCTAACTCAAGGGAGAGGATTACACAGGGTGTGGATATAGGAGCTGGAGGTCTTTGGGGCCCATGTCACAAGCTACCAACCACATAGATGTCTACGAAACACGAAGAGGGGTATGCCACTGCTTCTTGGCTGTGTGGCCTCAGGCAAATTGCACACCTCTCTGAGCTCAGTTTCCTTATTGGTACAGTAGAAATAATAACGATTCTGCCTCACAGGAGTGGAGAAGGCAATGGCACCCGACTCCAGTACTCTTGCCTGGAAAATCCCATGAACGGAGGAGCCTGGTAGGCTGCAGTCCATGGGGTTGCAAAGAGTTGGACACGACTGAGCGACTTCACTTTCACTTTTCACTTTCATGCATTGGAGAAGGAAACGGCAACCCACTTCAGTGTTCTTGCCTGGAGAATTCCAGGGATGGGGGAGCCTGGTGGGCTGCCATCGATGGAGTCGCACAGAGTCGGACACGACTGAAGCGACTTAGCAGCAGCAGCAGCAGCTTCACAGGAGTGAGAGAATTAATGAGATGACCAAGGTGATGAGTGAAGACAGAGCCTGGCACATCTTACGGGTTCAGGATATTTTCTCTACCAGCTGTTCTGGGGCTCAGTTGAAGGAGTGATTAGTTCTGCCTTGGGTCAAAGCCTGAGTTCCTGTACTTGGCATTTCCTACCACCCTACTGGGGCTGCAATGAAGTCATGAGGGTAACCTCTGAGTTACCCTCAACTGCTCCTCCATCCACATGAACATGTACCCCCCCCCAATGTTCCCTCTTACCCCAGCTGCTAGGATCCACTCATCACCTCTAGGATGGAAGAGATATCTAATCAAAGGAGGCTTAGAGAATGTGGGCAGGACAGGCAGATAGGAGAGGTGCAAAACCAGGAAGATCCCCCCTCCCAACCTCCAGGCGTCCTGGTGGTAAGGACCAGGCTGGCTTCTATCCCTATCTTGGGGTCTCCTTAACTCTGCCAAGGTTCACCATCTTCCTTGTCTCTTCGCTTGTCAACCCTCCTTTTCTGTAAATTCTTCCTTGCTTGGTGGCATATCTGCTAAACCATGGGCTGGCCTCCCAGCAACACCTATGGTAAAGCTCTTTAAAAAAACCTATATCTTGGGCTAAGTCCTATTTTCCAGAGAGTAGGGAAGCATTAATCACCACCAGCGTCTTCCTTGTTTTCTTGGAAAACTCCATCTCTGAGCTCTGTGATAAAGAATTAGGTTCTGATTAAAGGAAGGCAACACTTCTGAGATCCCATGTCCCTGTACTCAGAGGAGGGAGAGGATGGAGAAGGGGTTTCAGGGAAGGAGAGACAACAGGAGGCAGGGCCACCATGGGATGTTTGCAGGGCAGGACCATGAGAACACAGCTAGGCCTCAGGGGAGCCCCAGGAGGCATGGCAGGTGAGCGTGGGTGAGACCAATGAAAGCTGCAGAACTGGATATTAGTTTTTCTATCTCTGTGTCTGGACACTGAAACTCCATGCTGCTGGGCTGTGGCTGAAAGCTGATTTGTTCAAAGAAAATAAGATAAACTGCCACGTTCTGTCCCCTGCCCTGGATACAAATCTAGTATGTGGAATATGTGTGTGTGGGCATTGGAAGGGGTCATCCAGACACTGTCCTGCCCACTGAAGAGAGCTCCAAGGCTGGAGGTGAGGTTGTGGACATGGATTGGAGGATCTGGGGCCGTTCAACCAACATAGGCCACTGGATACCCTGACTCTGTGTCAGGCCACCTGATGGGCAAGGTATGAGGATGCTGGGGAGACTGGCCACCCCAGGTTTGGTGGCCACAGTCTCTGAAATCCCTGGCTTTCACCAGCTGTGGGTAGAAAAAGAGGGCATCTAACAGGTAAACTTGGATATCTCCAGCTCCAAGTCTCTCCTGTGCTTGAATGAACTGTGGTCCTTCACCAGCCACTCCCTCTGTTTAAGGGTTCCTGGGGTATTTTCTGTTCAGTTCAGTTCAGTTGCTCAGTTGTGTCCAACTCTGTGATCCCATGAACTGCAGCACGCCAGGCCTCCCTGTCCATCACCAACTCCCGGAGTTTACCCAAACTCACGTCCATCAAGTCGGTGATGCCATCCAGCCATCTCATCCTCTGTGTCTTATGTGAGCTCAAAAACCAAGCCACCAAGCACTGAAGCCACCAGTGAAGGCTGCCCTGTGCCTCTCCTGCCATTACTGATCTCTACCCAGGAAGCTTCCGGGGGTGCCTGTAGCCTGCCCTGTGGGCCGTGCCTCTATGGGGTTAGTGATGCCAGTGTCTGGGCCAAGCTGGCTGGGTCCTCATGCTCCCTGGGCTGCCTGATCTCTGGTCACCAGAGCCTGGATGGACTCCACCCAGAAGCAGAGAAGGCTGGCCCCTCCTGGCTGCATGATGCACTTTCTGTGCCAGCCCCTGTTAGCAATGACACCAAAAAAGTCAAGGTTCTAGGCGTGCCCTTTGGAAATGCCACATCTCGTGGGGAGAATGAGTCAGCAGAGTGTTGGGGGGACAGGGATGGGTGTGACCACGCCTCAGAGTGCATTCGTGGACCCAGCCCTGGTCAGTTGATTGTCTATCTCCTGCCAACATTCAAATCCAGCTTTGTGAACGAATAGGCTTCCGATCCATCTCTTT
>NW_011494640.1:533096-534950 GCF_000754665.1 Bison bison bison | reverse complement strand
TCTTTTGCTAAAAAGCGCTCTCGATTTCCTTTTCCAGGGACCCCCTTTCTCTCAATGTCAGTCTTCGAGATCAGGATGGGGTGACCTGGGCCCACCCTGAGCTGGACATCCCCTTTGCTTTGTCCACAGTGATTGGCTCTGAGGGGTCTGTGACCCAACTGTGTGAGCTGGAGCTGGGCTCCGAGGGACAGACTTCCACACCTGGAGCAACCTCAATGCTGATGACTTGGCCAGCCAGAAGTCAGGGAATGAGAGACTGGGAGATTGTAGGGACCCCCTGATGAAAGCAGATCAGAACCGGAACTCCCTGTGAAGTGTTCAGTTATTACAGCCATTAAATTCCCATTTTAAGTTAGTTTGGGTTGGTTTTATATCATTTGCTGGATCCTTTGAGTTGCTCTGTCTTTGCAGGGAAAAGCTATGTGCAAGAGGCATAGAGGCCCATTTCCCTAGTGACTATAGAGATCAGGAATTTCGGAGGGGGATCCGTGTTTCCTCCCACATTATCACAACACTTCCCCTTCCCCCAACACCCCTTAGAACTGATCTTCCCCATTTTACACATGAGGACACTGAGGCCCAGAGACGTAGGGTGATTTCCCCAAGTATCCAAACTGCGAGCTGCCTGGTCATGTTCCCATTCCCTCTGAGTGCTCAGTCCCTAGGGTGTCAGATCCAGTGGACTTGGTCTGGCTATCCTGCTTGCCTTGATCAGCCCCACCCTTAGCTGGATCTCTAGAAAGCTGCCCAGAAGAGTCAGGCCCCCCAGTCAGGAGTGAGGGGAAAGAAGAGGAGGTGGGGCTAAACTCTAAACCCTGGGAAAAAAGATGTAGACACTTAGGGCTTAATAATAATAATATGAAATATAAATCAGCGAACTAAAATGGACTGGAATGGGTGAATTTAACTCAGATGACCATTATATCTACTACTGCGGGCAGGAATCCCTTAGAAGAAATAGAGCCATCATCGTCAACAAAAGAGTCTGAAATGCAGTTACTTGGATGCAATCTCAAAAATGACAACTCTGTTCGTTTTCAAGGCAAACCATTCAATATCACAGTAATCCAAGTCTATGCCCCAGCCAGTAATGCTGAAGAAGCTGAAGTTGAATGGTTCTATGAAGACCTAAAAGACCTTTTAGAACTAACACCCAAAACAGATGTCCTTTTCATTATAGGGGACTGGAATGCAAAAGTAGGAGGTCAAGAAACACCTGGGGTAACAGGCAAATTTGGCCTTGGAATACAGAATGAAGCAGGGCAAAGGCTAATAGAGTTTTGCCAGGAGAACGCACTGGTCATAACAAACACCCTCTTTCAACAACACAAGAGAGGACTCTACACATGGACATAAACAGATGGTCAACACTGAAATCAGATTGATTATATTTTTTGCAGCCAAAGATGGAGAAGCTCTATGCTGTCAGCAGAAACAAGACCGGGAGCTGACTGTGGCTCAGATCATGAACTCCTTATTGCCAAATTCAGACTGAAATTGAAGAAAGTAGGGAAAACTACTAGACCATTCAGGTATGACCTAAATCAAATCCCTTATGATTCTACAGTGGAAGTGAGAAATAGATTTAAGGGCCTAGATCTGATAGAGTGCTTGATGAACTATGGAATGAGGTTCGTGACCTCGTACAGGAGACAGGGATCAAGACCATCCCTGTAGAAAAGAAATGCAAAAAAGCAAAATGGCTGTCTGGGGAGGCCTTACAAATAGTTGTGAAAAGAAGAGAAGAAAAAAGCAAAGGAGAAAAGGAAAGATACAAGCATCTGAATGCAGAGCTCCAAAGAAGAGCAAGGAGAGATAAGAAAGCCTTCCTCAGCGATCAATGCAAAGACAGGA
>NW_011494640.1:532370-532996 GCF_000754665.1 Bison bison bison | reverse complement strand
AAGGAGAGATAAGAAAGCCTTTCTCAATGATGAATGCAAAGACATAGAGGAAAACAACAGAATGAGAAAGACTAGAGATCTCTTCAAGAAAATTAGAGATATCAAGGGAACATTTCATGCAAAGATGGGCTTGATAAAGGACAGAAATGGTATGGACCTAACAGAAGCAGAAGATATTAAGAAGAGGTGCCAAGAATACACAGAAGAACTGTACAAAGAAGATCTTCACAACCAAGATAATCATGATGGTGGGATCACTCACCTAGAGCCAGACATCCTGGAATGTGAAGTCAAGTGGGCCTTAGAAAGCATCACTATGAACAAAGCTAGTGGAGGTGATGGAATTCCAGTTGAGCTATTCCAAATCCTGGAAGATGATGCTGTGAAAGTGCTGCACTCAATATGCCAGCAAATTTGGAAAACTCAGCAGTGGCCACAGGACTGGAAAAGGCCATTTTTCATTGCAATCCCAAAGAAAGGCAATGCCAAAGAATGCTCAAACTACCGCACAATTGCACTCATCTCACATGCTAGTAAAGTAATGCTCAAAATTCTCCAAGGCAGGCTTCAGCAATACATGAACCATGAACTTCCAGATGTTCAAGCTGGTCTTAGAAAAGGCAGAG
>NW_011494640.1:529169-532270 GCF_000754665.1 Bison bison bison | reverse complement strand
GCAGAGGAACCAGAGATCAAATTGCCAACACCTGCTGGATCATGGAAAAAGGAAGAGAGTTCCAGAAAAGCATCTATTTCTGCTTTATTGACTATGTCAAAGTCTTTGTGTGGATCACAATAAACTGTGGAATATTCTGAAAGAGATGGAATACCAGACCACCTGACCTGCCTCTTGAGAAACCTATATGCAGGTCAGGAAGCAACAGTTAGAACTGGACATGGAACAACAGGCTGGGTCCAAATAGGAAAAGGAGTACATCAAGGCTGTATATTGTCACCCTGCTTATTTAACTTCTATGCAGAGTACATCATGAGAAATGCTGGGCTGGAAGAAGCACAAGCTGGAATCAAGATTGCCGGGAGAAATGCCAATAACCTCAGATATGCAGATGACACCACCCTTATGGCAGAAATTGAAGAGGAACTAAAAAGCCTCTTGATGAAAGTGAAAGAGGAGAGTGAAAAAGTTGGCTTAAAGCTCAACATTCAGAATACGAAGATCATGGCATCTTGTCCCATCAGATCAGATCAGATCAGATCAGTCGCTCAGTCATGTCTGACTCTTTGTGACCCCATGAATCACAGCATGTCAGGCCTCCCTGTCCATCACCAACTCCCGGAGTTCACTCAGACTCACGTCCATCGAGTCAGTGATGCCATCCAGCCATCTCATCCTCTGTCGTCCCCGTCTCCTCCTGCCCCCAATCCCTCCCAGCATCAGGGTCTTTTCCAATGAGTCAACTCTTCACATGAGGTGGCCAAAGTACTGGAGTTTCAGCTTCAGCATCATTCCTTCCAAAGAAATCCCAGGGCTGATCTCCTTCAGAATGGACTGGTTGGATCTGCTTGTGGTCCAAGGGACTCTCAAGAGTCTTCTCCAACACCACAGTTCAAAAGCATCAATTCTTCGGTGCTCAGCCTTCTTCACAGTCCAACTCTCACATCCATACATGACCACAGGAGAAACCATAGCCTTGACTAGACGAACCTTTGTTGGCAAAGTAATGTCTCTGCTTTTGAATATGCTATCTAGGTTGGTCATAACTTTCCTTCCAAGGAGTAAGCATCTTTTAATTTCATGGCTGCAGTCACCATCTGCAGTGATTTTGGAGCCCAGAAAAATAAAGTCTGACACTGTTTCCACTGTTTCCCCATCTATTTCCCATGAAGTGGTGGGACTGGATGCCATGATCTTCGTTTTCTGAACATTGAGCTTTAAGCCAACTTTTTCACTCTCCTCTTTCACTTTCATCAAGAGGCTTTTTAGTTCCTCTTCACTTTCTGCCATAAGGGTGGTGTCATCTGCATATCTGAGGTTATTGATATTTCTCCCGGCAATCTTGATTCCTGTTTGTGTTTCTTCCAGTCCAGCGTTTCTCATGATGTACTCTGCATAGAAGTTAAATAAGCAGGGTGACAATATACAGCCTTGACGAACTCCTTTTCCTATTTGGAACCAGTCTGTTGTTCCATGTCCAGTTCTAACTGTTGCTTCCTGATCTGCATACAAATTTCTCAAGAGGCAGATCAGGTGTTCTGGTACTCTCATCTCTTTCAGAATTTTCCACAGTTTATTATGATCCACACAGTCAAAGACTTTGGCATAGTCAATAAAGCAGAAATAGGTGTTTTTCTGGAACTCTCTTGCTTTTTCCATGATCCAGCGGATGTTGGCAATTTGATCTCTGGTTCCTCTGCCTTTTCTAAGACCAGCTTGAACATCTGGAAGTTCATGGTTCATGTATTGCTGAAGCCTGGCTTGGAGAATTTGAGCATTACTTTACTAGCGTGAGACGAGTGCAATTGTGCGGTAGTTTGAGCATTCTTTGGCATTGCCTTTCTTTGGGATTGCAATGAAAACTGACCTTTTCCAGTCCTGTGGCCACTGCTGAGTTTTCCAAATTTGCTGGCATATTGAATGCAGCACTTTCACTGCATCATCTTCCAGGATTTGGAATAACTCAACTGGAATTCCATCACCTCCACTAGCTTTGTTCATAGTGATGCTTTCTAAGGCCCACTTGACTTCACATTCCAGGATGTCTGGCTCTAGGTGAGTGATCACACCATTGTGATTATCTGGGTCGTGAAGACCTTTTTTGTACAGTTCTTCTGTGTATTCTTGCCATCTCTTCTTAATATCTTCTGCTTCTGTTAGATCCATACCATTTCTGTCCTTTATCAAGCTCATCTTTGCATGAAATGTTCCCTTGGTATCTCTGATTTTCTTGAAGAGATCCCTAGTCTTTTCCATTCTGTTGTTTTCCTCTATTTCTTTGCATTGATTGCTGAGGAAGACTTTCTTATCTCTTCTTGCTATTCTTTGGAACTCTGCATTCAGATGCTTATATCTTTCCTTTTCTCCTTTGCTTTTCACTTCTCTTCTTTTCACAGCTATTTGTAAGGCCTCCCCAGACAGCCATTTTGCTTTTTTGCATTTCTTTTCTATGGGAATGGTCCTGATCCCTGTCTCCTGTACAATGTCATGAACCTCTTCATGGGAAATAGATGGGGAAATAGTGGAAACAGTGTCAGACTTTATTTTTCTGGGCTCCAAAATCACTGCAGATGGTGATTGCTGCCATGCAATTAAAAGATGCTTACTCCTTGGAAGGAAAGTTATGACCAGCCTAGATAGCATATTCAAAAGTAGAGACAATACTTTGCCAACAAAGGTCCGTCTAGTCAAGGCTATGGTATTTCCAGTGGTCATGTATGGATGTGAGAGTTGGACTTCGAAGAAAGCTGAGCACCAAAGAATTGATGCTTTTGAACTGTGGTGTTGGAGAAGACTCTTGAGAGTCCCTTGGACTGCAAGGAGATCCAACCAGTCCATTCTGAAGGAGATCAATCCTGGGTGTTCATTGGAAGCACTGATGCTAAAGCTGAAACTCCAATACTTTGGCCACATCATGCAAAGAGTTGACTCATTGGAAAAGACTCTGATGCTGGGAGGGATTGGGGGCAGAAGGGGATGACAGAAGATGAGATGGCTAGATGGCATCACTGACTCGATGGACATGAGTTTGAGTGAACTCCAGGAGTTGGTGATGGACAGGGAGGCCTGGCGTGCTCCAATTCATGGGGTCGCAAAGAGTC
>NW_011494640.1:499913-529069 GCF_000754665.1 Bison bison bison | reverse complement strand
ATGGACATGAGTTTGAGTGAACTCCAGGAGTTGGTGATGGACAGGGAGGCCTGGCGTGCTCCAATTCATGGGGTCGCAAAGAGTCGGACACGACTGAGCGACTGAACTGAACTGAAAAAGAAAGCTATCCCTTTGAAAACACAAATCTCTGAATCTAAAATCATTATCTTCTCTCTCCACTATTTCCCCCTCCCCCTCCCCATGCTCATCCCCTCTCCACTTCCTCCCCTCCCCCACCCCATGCTCATCTGCTACCCAACCTGCTGTTTGCCTCTAGTGTCCCTACAGTTCCTGAGGTCCCTCACCTCCTGGGAGGACTCTAGGAATAAGCATCATATTCCTATAGGGAGAGGGATGCTGAGGCTACACTGTCATTCCTTATGACATTGGGTGCTGCCATGCGCTAGGAAGCTCCCTGCATCATCAGGTTGCCTCACCCTGCTACCCTCTCTACTGCAAGAGGTGGATGGCCAGGGAGGACAAGTATCAGGCTGAGACCACGGGGCCAGGAAGCAGCAGAGTCAGAAGCAAACCCAGGTCTGTGCACCTGTGGGCTCCCGCTCCTCCACAGGGAGGGTGCTTTGAGGTTTGGTCACCCTTTCACTCCTTCACTCATTCCTTCGGCAGACACCAGAAGTCTGGCCCTTGGGAGGTGACAGAGAAGTCACAGAGCCCAGAGGAGCTCCGAGGGGCTGTGGGAGGGAAGCCATTGACTTGGTCATCAGGGGAGGGAGAGGGAGAGGGGAATCAAGGCTCTCTGGCTTGAGTGATGAAGCAGGAACTCATACAAGGATGAATAGGGACAGGGAGGGGGCAGATCCCAGGGGAGGAGTCAGCTGGGCTGTGGGGAGGAAAACACCAGTCCCCTTCTCCTCCCTCATCCCTGCCCCAGCCCCTCCCTCTGCAGCCCACAGGGTAGCTCAAGGCTCCAGCCAAGGGGCCCTGTCTCTTCCCATGGAGACCGGCCAGAGTCTTTTAGTCCACATCCAAGCCGAGTTGGTCTAGCCTGTGTCACGCATCCAGCCCTGGTCCAGTTGGCTAAGGCTGGGAGGCAAGATGGTCCCATCCCTGAGGGGCCCTCCCCCTCCTAGAGCTGAGGCGGGTGCACTGTGGCAGACAGGGAGGTGATGGAAGCTGGGCATAGGCCCTGGGATGGTCAGCCACAGAAGGCATGGTGGGCAGGAGCAGGGGGGCAGCAAGCTGGTGCTGTGGAGCAACCAGGAGCTTGTGGGCTGCACAGGGGGGGAGGGTGTGCCAAGCAGGGCCTGGGCCATAGGATACATGCAGGGGACAGCTCAAGGGTACCAGGGAACTCAGTGTCCTGCCACGCTGGTAGGGTGGGTGTGGTTTCTTTCTCACACTAAGGAGAGTGATCCCGGCAGAAAGAGCATCATTCTCTTTTATAACATCCTATTTTTTCCTTCCTTTCCTTGTCCCAGTCTGCAATGGTTTAATTCATTTGTCTGGTTTCTTGATGGGCATTATTCTTCCCCACGGGACTGTCAGTCCCAGGAGGGCAGGACCCCGCCCGTCCCCTTCACTCCTGTAGTCCTGGGGCAGCCCTGCTGGGCCGTGGAAGGTGCGCAGTTCATGTGAATGGAATGAATGAATGAATGCTAACCAGGAGCAGATCTCAAGAGAGACGGAAGTAGCAACCCCTGGTTTTATGTTTTAAAGTTGTTGTTATAAGTAATAGAAACGAAGCTTCATTACACGCTTGGTGTGTGCCGGGCTCTGTGCTGTGAGTTTTACACCTGTTTTCTCATTTGACTTCTTCTTTGCCATGAGAGTCCAGGTCCCTTTCAGAGCTGCATGCCATCTGCCCTCCTGTATGCAGGCCTTTCACTGGGTGCTCCCTCCAGGAGCCCTTGGTGAATTAGCAACACAGATGCATAAACAGTTAAAAACAAGAGGCCAGGGTTGAAAACTAAAGAAGTTGGTAGCGTCAGGGATGAGGTGTGCGGTGAAGGTAGGGCTGCAGCTCCAGGTTTGACATTACAGTCAAGATGCCACTTTAAGGCTCCACCAGCCCCCACCCGGGCATGTGCAAGGATTGATTCAACGACTTAATGTGCCAGCCGGGCTCTGGCAGAGGTGGCAGCAGAATGACAGGGAGCCAAGGTCTCGGTGCCCTTTGCTATGGCTTTTATCTGCCTGATTTCATGTGGATTGAGCCCTGGCCGCCACTCAGCTGGAGAAATGTCCAAACCGTATTAAATCACGGGCACAGGCAGACGACAGGAGAACACTTGTCATCCACCTCTGCCAGTCCTCTGGCTCCCAAGCCCCCATGGGGAGGGATCATTTTTGTCTCTCGCTGTGCTCTGAGGGCCTGGCTCACCTCTTGGTCCTCCTCCATAATGACGGTGTGGATGTAAGTTACGCAAGATGAGAGGGGACGTGGTTAGGTGTACTCACCTACAAGGCAATCCAGCAGCCTCCTATGAGGGTAGAGCCAGGGCGCAGAGCCCAGAGGAACACACACGTTGCAGTTGGCTCCTGGGCCAAGGTTATTTTCCCTCTTTAGTCTTTATTAGCATATGTATGGAGAAGGCAATGGGAACCCACTCCAGTACTCTTGCCTGGAAAATCCCATGGACAGGGCAGCCTGGTGGGCTGCAGTCCATGGGGTCACAGAGTCAGACACGACTGAGTAAGTTCACTTCACTCACTTTGCTCACTTTATACTTCGTCACTGGAGAAGGAAATGGCAACCCACTCCAGTAGTCTTGCCTGGAGAATCCCATGGACAGAGGAGCTTGGCGGGCCATGGTCCATGGGGTTGCAGAGAGTTGGACATAACTGAAGTGACTGAGCATACATATGTTAAAAATTTGAGAGTATTTTGGTCAGCTGGGGCTGCCATAAAAAATAGCATAGATTGGGTGACTTAAACACCAGAAATTTGTCTTTTCAGTTTAGGAGGCTGGAAATCCAAGCCTAGGGTGCCAGCAATGGTTGAATTCTGGTGAGGGGTCTCCTCCTGGCTGGTAAATGGCCTCCTACTCACTGTGTCCTCATATGGAGAGAGAAGGAGAGAGACAGACAGACAGACAGACAGAGACAGAGAGAGTATTCTGGTGTCTCTTCTTATAAGGGCACTAACTTCATCATGAGGGCTCCACCGTCACGATCCCATCTAACTGCATCCAACCCTAACTATCTCCCAAAGGCCCCATCTACAAATATGACCACAGTGGGGAACTTAGGGCTTCAATGTAAGAATTTGGAGGGGACACAAAATTCAGTCCATAGTGGAGAGTAACACAATCTCACTGTTAAACATTCAAAAATTGTAAGAGTATACAGAGAGAGAAACTTCCCTGTTCCCTTTCCTTAGTCTGAAACTACTTCCTGGATGAAACAGTGGAAAGCCATCACCATCACCATCATCGTCATGTGTTCTCCATGATAAGACTTTTGGCTACAGTAGTTCAATTAATCCTCACATCATTCCCACGAGGAAGATGCTGCCTTCCTCAGGCTGGATAAACTGAGGCTCAGAGCAGTGGGGTGAATCCCAGAATACTCCACTGATAACTATCGGTGAGACTGAAACCCAGGCCTGTGGGTTTCAAAGCCCTGCTCTTTCCACTACAACTTACATTTTTCTGTGCATATTCTGAATTTTATTTCTTTCACAATGTAATAATACTTGGTACACACTAATTTATCATTTGTTTGCTATGTGCAGATATCTCCCCCTGTCAGTCGTCTCTCATTGGCTGCCTGGCGTTCTGCTTTAATAGGCACCGTCATTTTTTTTTTACCTCCCTCTAGGTGTGTTTTTGTATTTAGGTGACTTTTTTTTTTTGCCTTTGCAAGCAACATTACCTGCCATTTTATTCTCTCTCACTCATTTAAAATTATTTCTAATTATCCAGGGGCTTTAATGCAGTCCCTCTTATTGTTATGTATTCAAGCAGGCCATATAGAGAAAAAGTACTTTTGTGCTATGCTCCTCTCCAAAGCCCGCCCCACTCCATAGTAACCACTGCCATGGGTGTGGTATAGAACCTTCACAGACCTTTATCTTTGCATTTATAGAACTTCACACCACATACTCATGCATACTTAATTATAAACACATAAACGGTATCATATGTATTTTTGCATCTAACTTTTTAATCATTTGCCAGTATCATAGACATCTTTCTGTACATAGAGAGGGACCTCCCTGGTTTTAATTAAGCAATTTCTTCATTAATTTTAAAACTTTAAACATTTTTTAATTTTTAATTAAGCTTGGCTGTTTCTCTGTGCTTGCTTCCCTTCTCTCCCTCCCTCTTCCGTGCTTTCTCCTTTTCTTTCACTATTCCTTATTTCCCTGTAAAGGATATTTACCTTGTTTCCATTTTGTCCTCTGCATAATGTCCTTCATTGCAGTTCACATCCTTGTGTAAGCCTCACGGTGTCCACGTGGGATTTTGTCTCTAACACGGAAAACTGGATGTGGAATTGCTGGGTTGAAGGTTTGTCAGACCAGGTCTTGTCTGAGACCGCAGGAGGCTGAGGAAGATCTGGGCTGTGGGTGCGGGGTCTGTTTGCTACAGGCAGTGTGAAATGATGGGAGGGGTCTACCTGTGACCTAACAGTCTGCTGTGGGAAGCCGTGTTCTCGGACAGCTCCTGAGGGCATTGCCGGTACCCGTGGTATAGGTTTGCTTTTATATGCGAGGTAGTGTAGCCACGAAACAGAATGTCCCCCACATGCTGTTGGCTTCCTCCCTGGGCTTTTCTCCTAGAGCACTTGGGGGAAGGTCTCCACTATCTTTGGGATCGTGGGGTTGGTAACAGCTTGGGGCTACCTTTTGGCTTATGGAGAATGCCCTGGGTGCAGTGGGAGAAATGGAGGCTGCTTTGCAGAAAGAGGTGGAGACAAGCAGAGATAAAGCACAACATAGGGGAAAGGCCAGTGGCCTGGGCCCCTGGCTTTGGCCATTCTTTCTTCAGTCCTGAAGTTCCTGAGCCTTGTCTCTGGCCCTGAGGCCAATCAGCCCCATATAAAAGCCTCAGCTGCTGGACTGGGGTCTGTTGTTGCAGATTAGAGTCCGGATGGATGCTGGGAGTAGGTTCATGAAGTCCTGATGCCTCTGGATGGGCAAAGGGTAGGTCCCCTCGGTTCATACAAAGGTCTCCTCTGACCTGACCTGACTTCCTGACCTCAGGGTCTTCTCCTCTGTGCCCCCTTCCAATCTGCCCTCTCTGTCTTCTTAAGCACAGGTCTGGCTTTGTCACACATTTGTTTACCCCTCAGTGGCTGTCCCTTGTTTTTAGGGTGAAGGTTCATCATACGCTTTGGCCCTGTGTGTGGGACTCTGCAAGGGATGGCTTCTGAGCATTGCCTTCCACACTCCCCACGCCTGCACACCTTACACTCTGGCTGCACCAACTTCTCCTTGTTCTGAAACAGCCATTCACTCCCTCCTCCAAGCCTCAGCACATGCTGTCTACTCAGCCTGGATGTCTTTTTCACTCTTTAATACCTCACTCCCATTCTTGATCTGTGGATGAATCCTCTTTCAGGCTTGGAATTAAGCACTCCTTCCTCCAGGAGGCCACCTCACTCCCCTCCTCCACACTCAGCATCGTTTATAGCAGAGTACCATCCAGTGGTGTAATGATCTGGACCCTCCGGTAGCTGGAGCTCCAGAAAGACAAGCTTCCCGTCCACTGGACACATCACTGTGCTTCTTGCACCTGGCCTAGGGCCCAGTAAAAACCCTTGTAGTTACTCAATGAATGAAACAGGTCCATAGGTGCGAGGCAGGTGAAACGCCACGGCCATGGAAACAAAAACAAACCTGGGACCTAAATCTGATGCCAAACAGCTTAGATCCTGCTGGTCACTTTCCTCCAGTGCAAATGTAATCATTGTTACCCACTTCTCTTCGGCAAAAGACAATAAGTGTTTGACAAATGCGTTATGCAAATATTAATCTTTAATGGAACACAGGGTCAGTAAGACTCAACATCGCACAAATTGTTCTGCCAAATCTGATAGCGTTTCTTTAAGATGCAAATGTAAACATCTCAGGTATAGGGCATGGGGGAAACAGAAACACACATTTAATGAAATGCTACAAGATGCCAAGCTCATATCAGGCAGATCCAAATATTAATTTTCTACATAAAGAACTTTACAACTTTTGCTAGGTTTCTTATTGGCCTCAGAAACTTTGTAAAAAAAAAAATTTCAATTGGAAATGGCACCTTTATCTCGGTATACTGATTTTGAATCCAGCAAACATGTTAAACTCTCTTATCACCCATGGGCTCTTTTTTGGACTTTGCAAAGAGGCAGACACAGCGTATGCAAACACGGCAGTTTTTGCTTTTCCTTTCCGGTCTGTACACTTTTCATTTCTTTTTGTTTTTAAGTGCTCTAGCAAAGATCTCCCATGTTGAATATTAATGATGCTGACAGCCATCCTTGGTCTTGTTCTTGATCTTAATTTTAAAGGGAAAACTTTAAACATTTCACCACAAAATATGATGTTTGCTGTAGGCTTTTTTGGCAGAAGCTTTTATTCCTTTCAGTCCTAGTTTGCTAAGAGTTTTATCATGAGTGAATGCCAACTTTTTCAAATGCTCTTTCTGCATCTATTTAAATGATCACATGCTTTAAAAAAAATCTCCTAATGTGATGAATTACATTAAGTCATCAACTAATACTAAACTAATACCACATTCCTACAAGAAAACAAACTTGGTCATAGTATATTAACTAATCTATTCATTGCTGGAATTTTCTTGCTAATTTTTAAAAAGACTTTTTGTATACACATTTTTGAGTGAGTGTACTCACTCAAAATTTTGAGTACAAAATGTACTCAATAATTTCCTGTTTTGGGTCTGACTTTGGATTCAAGGTTTTGTTAGTCTCATAAAAGAAAGTATTAGCATAAGACTGAAATGATTTCTGTCTTAAATGTGTAGGAGAACTCATAAAACCATGTGGATAAAGTGCTTTGTGTGAATAATTCTATTGATTCAACTTAATGGTTACAAAATTATAGAGAATTAAAAAAATTCTCTTTGGGTCAGTTTTGGTAGTTACATTTTTCTAGGAATATATTCTATTAATCTAAAGTTTCAAATTTATTATAAAGTTATCCATACAAATTTCCATTATCTCTGTAATTCTTCTGGTGAGTTCCCTTTTCTGTTGCTTATATGGTTAATTCATGCTCTTACTGTCTCTCTATTTTTGTTCAATTTTGCCAGAGTCTTCTCTGTTTTTAAATTTTTTCAGAGAGCAACCTTTTGGCTCTACTGATCCTCTCTGTTATATGTGGGATTTAACCTCTCTGAGCCTCAGTATCCTCAAGTGATGAGCCATGGGAGATACTCTTGTCTTCATCAGCGTGCCTGGAGAATTCAGGTCTGAGGTTGCTTTGGCCGTGGTGTCTATCAGGGCTGGAATGGATGATGGGCAGAGAAGGCAGCTATGTTCCCAGGTAGTAAGCAGAGGGGAGGGGAATTTTCTGTGGACCGTGTTGCTATGGATTGATTGTTATGTCCCCCTTCCTCTCAAAATGCGTGTGTTGATATCTACTCCCCAATAGGATGGTATTAAAGGTGGAGCCTCCTGAGTGGGATCAGGATCCTTCTAAAGGAGACCCAGAGAGAGTCCTTGTTCCTTCTGCCATGTGAGCTCACAGTGAGGAGATGACGGCCTGTGAATCTGGAAGTGGACTCTCACCAGACACCAAATCTGCCGGCACCTTGGGCTTGGACTTCCAAGCCTTTTGAACAATAATCAGTAAGCTTCCATTGTTTATAAGCCATGCTGTCTATGATACTTTTGTTATAGCAGCCCCAAGTAGACTAAGAGGAGAGTGAAAAAGTTGGCTTAAAACTCAACATTCAGAAAACGAAGATCATGGCATCTGGTCCCATCACTTCATGGGAAATAGATGGGGAAACAGTGGAAACAGTGGCAGACTTTATTTTTCTGGGCTCCAAAATCACTGCAGATGGTGACTGCAGCCGTGAAATTAAAAGACGCTTACTCCTTGGAAGGAAAGTTATGACCAACCTAGATAGCATATTCAAAAGCAGAGACATTACTTTGCCAACAAAGGTCTGTCTAGTCAAGGCTATGGTTTCTCCTGTGGTCATGTATGGTTGTGAGAGTTGGACTATAAAGAAAGCTGAGCACCGAAAAATTGATGCTTTTGAACTGTGGTGTTGGAGAAGACTCTTGAGAGTCCCTTGGACTGCAAGGAGATCCAACCAGTCCATTCTGAAGGAGATCAGCCCTGGGATTTCTTTGGAAGGAATGATGCTGAAGCTGAAACTCCAGTACTTTGGCCACCTCATGCGAAGAGTTGACTCATTGGAAAAGACTCTGATGCTGGGAGGGACTGTGGGCAGGAGGAGAAGGGGACGACAGAGGATGAGATGGCTGGATGGCATCACTGACTCGATGGACGTGAGTCTGAGTGAACTCCGGGAGTTGGTGATGGACAGGGAGGCCTGGCGTCCTGCGATTCATGGGGTCACAAAGAGTCGGACACGACTGAGCAACTGAACTGAACTGAAGTAGACTAAGACACACATGGAAGTCACTGAACCTCTAACAATCTCATTAGGAACGCTTCTTGGTGGGGAGGGGATGCCAGCAGTGGGATGTACTGAACAAGGAGGACCTTTGGGTTTAGGGTGGTGTACAAAAGATACTCCACAGAGCATGTCCTTTTTCAGGGAATGGTATAGTTCCAATGAACACATTCATTTGTTCCACAGGAGAAAGCTGGTCTATGCAAGCCTGCCATGCCTAGGACCGCACAGCTCAGGGAGGATCACAGATAGCACCAGCCAAATGGAAAATGGCTCCCTCTTTCCTTAAAGACTTCCCTTCCTCTGCCAGGATCCTGGAGGGGAAAGGGAGGGCATGAGCAGATTTTGTACCTTCACCTCCCCCATCCCTTCCCAGCTGGGGTCTCTGAACCCTGGTGAGTCCTGAGCTGGGGAAGGGGGCACCTAGCTGGACCTTTAAATGCTGACAAGTGGGCAGACCTTAATTCCACAAGATGCAGTTACAACTGAAGGTGAGTTCAAGGTTAAAGCAACTATGATGCCCGTTCAGGGTGAGTTGGGGGCTCAGATGGAGCTCGTTTGAAGTCAGGCCTGGGAGAAATGATGCTATTTCTGTTTGTGCCCCATTAGATTCTGCCCATTCAGTAAACTGGTAACATATTCATTGTGTATCTTTGGGAAAAAATGAGACCTGGAGACTCCCATCTATCTCTTTCTAGAAGCTTCAGTCTCTAGGGTTGCTTATAATAACATACAATTGAGAACAACCCAATCAACCCACCATGAGGAGTTCAGTTATTAAATTCAAAATGGTCTATTTGGTAGAATGTTACACCATGAGCAAAAATAGCTGTGAGATACATTATGAGGTTATACTTTTAACCACATGGGGCTTGCTTAAAACCATAATGCTAAGTTAAAGACAAAACCATAACCAAGAACACACCAGGATAGTTAATTATGAGCTAAAAGGAAAGAATACTGGAAGCAGTGAAATGGAAATGTCAAAAATAGTTCTTTGTGGAGTATTGAGAATATTCATTGTTTCTTTAGCTTTAGATATTTTTTCTTTTAAAATAGAACATACTGTTTAGAATAGTTTTAGATTTGCTAAAAAACTGAGAAGTTAGTAAATGTCATTAAATGTCTTACACCCATTTTCCCAAACTATTAACACTTTATATCACTTTGGGATATTTGTTGTAATTAATAAGCCAACATTTGGAGTGTTATCAACTAAAGTTTACTTTATTTTGATTTCCTTAGTTTTTACCTGCTGTCCTTTTTCTGGTCCAGAATCCCATCCAGGATGCCATGGTATGTTTAATCATCGTACCTGCCTAAGGCTTGGCTGTGACAATTGCTTAGAATTTCCTTGGCCTTGATGACCTTGACAGCTTTGAGGAGTACTGGTCAAATTTATTTTTGGATGTCCCTTTACTGGAATTTGCTTGATGTTTTCCTTTTGATTGGATCGAAGCTGTGAAGTTTTGGAAGTAAGACCACAGAGGTAAAATCTCATTTTCATTACGCCTTACCAAGATAGGTATCAACATGATTTATCACTGCTGATGGTGACCTTGATTACCTGGCTAAAGTGATGTTTGCCAGGCTTCACTGTGAAGTTACTTTTCCTCCACCCGCATTTTCACACTGTACTCTGCAAAGAATTCTTGTGTGCAGCCCACACTTGGGTAGGCACTATACTACCTCTCCAGGAGGGGAGATTACCTACATAAATTGTTTGCAATTCTTCATGGGAGATTTAACTCTTCTCCCCCGTTTATTATTCAATCATTTGTTTATATCAGCCTGGACTCCTGGATATTTATTGGATACTTTGAGTTCTATTCCGACTACTTTGTTCAAATTGTTCCAACTTTGGTCATTAGGAGCTTTTTCAGTGGCTCCTGTGTCTCTGTCACACTTCCAACAATGTGTGAAGTGTTCCAACTGGTTTTGGCTCAAATTGCTTTGAGGAGAGTTTAATAAATGGATTCTTTACAAAGGTGAGATCAGGGCAGAGGGCACCGCAAAGGTGGGTTAATGGACTGGCTGCACTCACCTTGAGCAGGGCATGAGCTCCATCTATTCCCTGACCTGGGATAAGCTTCTGCTTTGGTAGACCACAGTGGCATTTTGAGTCCCCATGAATTAATGTCAATTCAGATTCAGTGTCTAGTCCCCCAGATGAATTCCTTTCCCAGTGCACATTCACTGTTACAAATGGCTGCAGGTCCCTTTGGAGAAGGCTTGGAGGAAGATTAATGGTATGTGTTTGCACTGATGGTACAGAGCTCTTCTATAAAGGCGCTGAGCATCTGGGCACCTGCATCTGTAGCTGATTTAGGTCTTGAAACGGAGCAAGAGGGCATGACCTTCCACTGTGTTGAATAAAGTTAGGTTTATGGCTATCAGACCTAGGATTTTGGTTTTCTGGGGGTTTTGTTTTTTTTCTCAGAGCAGGAACTACTGCAGTAGACTGCTCATCTGTTTCTTTTTTAAAGAAAGCATGATCACTTAGCCACCACCAAGCATGCCTGCAGGACAAGGCAAGGCAACCTCCCGTGGTCCTTCTCAGTAGAGGCTCCCACCTTGATTTGGGCCTCTGTTCCTCTCCTATATTATCATCGCCACTGAAATTCCTGAGCCCATCTGAATAGCATCTTTCACCCTAGGTTATATCTATTTTACAAAGGAGGGCAACCACAGAGCTTTTCAAAGATGCAGGAAGGGATCCACACTCGCATCAGTAATCGGTTTCTCAGTGCCTTGGTTTCTTCTGGGTGTTCTCACTCAGCATAGTTGGGAATGGGTGTGCAGGTTGCACGTGATAAAGCATGCCCAACAGTCTTATCTTGTGATGGTTTTGGATTCCCTCTTCCACATCATAATCTGTTATTCTTCCACATTTAACCTCTGTGAACCTGAGAACCTCTGGCATCACAAATGTAGACCATCATCAAACACCACTTCCAATCAACCAAACAAGTAAGCTGTTAGGGCCACCTCCACTTGCATGAGCTAACAAAGTAAATCCAGCATCTCTGGTCAATGCACCCATATCAATGAACTGAACCAAATTTTGTGTTAGGTTTCCTCCTTAGAATACCACCTTCAGAATCCTCTCCTCCGACATATTCTCCAGTCTGCTCGAATACATGTTAGCAAAGTCTTGCTTTTGTTGTGGAAGCTCTTTACTCCTGGGTCAGAGTCTGTACTGTCTCTCTGGAACATGCTGAGATTTGATCATAATGATGAGTCTAATGGCAACAGGGGGTGATTGTTATGGCTCTTGAGGTGAGTGAGCTTATCATTTAAAGCTTCTGCCCCAGCTAAGTCTATCAAGGGAATATTATCAAGCAAATTACAGCTAGTGTCTTCAGGCACTGGAGGGGAAGCTACTTTCATTGCCAAGGGACGCTCACAGGGACTTGGGAGTCAAGATTTCGGTTTCATTTAGGTCCAACCAGATGCTTTAATTCCAAGTTTCAGGATCTCATTCTTTCCCAAGAGAAGTAACTCCTCAAGGACATTTCTCATGAGAAATCTGGCAAGTCCATAAATTCAGTGGATATTAGAATTCAGCATCCTGCCTCATTTCATATTGGATTTTGGGGCACTATCAGCCCTGTGGCTACAAGAAAGAAGAGACTTGTTTAGAGCTGTCATAACTGAAATTTAGAAGGACTGAGATTCTAAATATCCCAATTTCCTGAGGAGGATCCTTCATCATCCCTGTAACGGTCAAGTGTTTCCACCTGGGCTCCCGTGGCACTTGCTTCTGATGGTACTCCATCACATCAACCACAGGTGATGGCTTGATTAATCATGATGCCACTAATCAATCCATTACCCACGGATTTCTAGCAACGCTTTCCTATTAGGAAGGAGCTCAGCACTGTGTTCAAACCCAAGGGTACAACCGAACTCATTCCAAGTTTCTCATCTTTGTGGGTCTATCACCTGGGATCACAGCTAGTAGTAATTCTTCATCAGTCAGAACCTAAGCAGGAGACAGTGACCACCCTGGAATAGGACAGGGAAAGTTTAATATAACCTGTGTGTATGTGCTAAGTTCCTTCAGTTGTGTCTGACTCTTTACAACCCTGTGGACTACAGCCCACCAAGCTCCTCTGTGCATGTTATTCCCCAGGTAAGAATACTGGAGTGTGTTGCCATGGCTTCCTCCAGGGGATCTTCCTGATTTGGGGATCAAACCTGCATCTCCTGCATTGACAGGCAGGTTCTTTACCACTAGCTACCTGGGAAACCCAAGGATTGCCTGCCAGAGGGTAAAAAGTGCTCTAAAAAATGCAGGAATAGCAGATGTAAAGGGCAGTCACTATAGCTAGGATTCCAAGCAAGGAAGGAACAGATCTGAAAGAGCCTCCCCTTCACTCTCTTGTCCCACTGGGGTCCAGATCTAACCAGAGAGAACATGCAGTCTCCCACTGGACGGTTTGCTGGGGTGGGTGGCATGGCAGTGGAACTTGTTGGGGTGCTGGTAAAACTGTTCACAGGGAAATGTTACACCCAGGACCTTGCTGGCAGCTGCTCATCACTGGGTATTCCTTAGGGTGCAGTACTGGCCTTTGCACCCTCGGGAGCAATTAGAAGAGGGTACATTAGAGCCAGGAAGAAAAGCTTTCCTTTTCCTCCTGTGTTCCCCCAGTGCCAACTGGGCACTGTGCCAATCTCTGTGACAAAGATTACCATGGTACCAGTTGGCAAGGGAGACATATTCCAGCATCGCCTGCAGGGAATGAGGGATTTGTTGCTGAGAAGCAATACATGGATACATACCCGACACCATTGTGTGACCTTGGGCAAGTCGTTTCCTTTCCTCTGAGCCTCGGTTTCCTCATCTGTAAAGGGAGAAGTCCCTCCCTTCTTGCAGGTTGCTGTGAGGACTGAGATAAGTGTGTCCAATGCCCCAAACACAAACGGTGTTTAATAAGAAGAGAACACAAGTTGGCAGTCGGCCCCACTCCACGTTTTGAGATCTGGTCTCTGGATTGCTCCTCTAATGATGGTCTTCCCCACTCCTATCAGGGTGCTTCTTGGGGTCCAGAGTCCTAAGCCAGGAGCTGAAGAGAAGAAAGCAACAGAGCACAATGAGAGAGACAGCAGACCTGGGTCCAGCTCCTCCTTCCTCTTCTTCATCTTCTGTGAATCCTTGGGCCACTTACTTACCCTCTCTGAGCCCAGTTTCCTCCTTCCTCATCTGCCAGATTCCCCCGTCCCAGTCCCAGCTAACCCCTTGACCCTTGACCCTGTACTTAGTCAAGTGTACTGGGAACAGCCCTGAGCTGCCCCTCCCCAGAGAGGTGGAATCCAGCGCACCTTTGTCATGAGCCTGCTGTGTGTCCTTGGGCAACTGTCTCTCCCTCTCAGAGCCTAGCTTTCCCTGTCTGCCGTTGCTCATCTCAGCAGACAAGCGCCATGGTGCCAGCCAGTGGTATCACCTCTCTGCAGGGGAAGCCACTGCAGGGGGTGGGCAGCATTGAAAGGCTGGGCACATGCGCAGTCCATGGTTAATTACTCCGGCTTCTGTTTACTGCCTCCCTAATTCCCCAAGCAAACATCTCCATTACAGGGAGTAATTTACTGGCACCAGCTTCCACCGCGAGGAGCAGAAGCTTTGAGACGTGCTCCCCCTCCAGTCCCCACAGCTCGGGCGTGGACGAAGAGTGTCTCGGGACCTTGGGGCTCTCAGGCTGGCACCCTTCCAGTCCTCTGCACACTCCAGCTTCTTCTGGGAATCTGCAGACACCTGCCTGAGTGTTACTGCATTAGCCCGGGAGCCCAGTGGACTCGGGTCCTGTCCAGCCCTACCCCTGACTCTCTGTGTGACCTCAGACAGGGCATGCAGGTGCCCCATGCACAGGAGGGGTCCTCCTCTGCAGCACCCCCTACCCGCAGCACCACACAGCTCTCTAGAGTCTCAACGAGAGGGACTGGAAGTGGGCTCCGCTTCCTATCTCCCCACCTGGAGGAGATGCTACCTTAAGCCCTCTGGTTTGTAAAGCCATGGGTCTTCGAGGTGCATTCCTGGGCCACTTCAGAACCAGAGTGTCCTCTGGAGCAGGTGCTGGTTGAGGGAGAGATCAGCCTGAGGTTGGAGCTCTGGAACCAGGTGGCTTCTCTTCCGGCCGACTTGCTGGGAATTTCCCTAGGTCCAGTTGGTGAGAGCACCACTCCAGCAGCATCTGGTGTGGGGGTTTTCTCTGAGTCTGGCTCCAGCGGGTCTGGAGGCTCCCTGGACCCTGGATAGAACCTGATCTGGGGAGAAGGTGCCTCGGCCAGTCCAGCATGAGCCCAGACGAGGCCTTTGATTCATGAACTGCTGGATTTTGGTGGATTTAGTGACCTGGTTTCCGACTGATTTCCAGGGGGAGGGAGGGTGGATTTACAGCTCCTAAAACAGGCTTGGGGCCTCGCAGCAAATCTGCGCCAGGCAGTCGGAGGAAGTTATTGACGTGACCTGGGACCCTGGGAGGGAAAGATAATGAGGTTCAGGAAAATCCATCTCTGTGGGGTTCATCACGGGCCCTCGAAGATGTACCTCCTCCTTCTGATGTGTGTGGACAGCTTTGCAGATGCTGAGCGGAGAAGGTGGGAAGAAAGCGGGTCCTTCTCCCCTCGCCTTCCAGCTCTCAGAGGAGGCTCTGGCTCTGCAAAGGATCGAAGTCTGCGGAGTGTCCAGGAGGCAGAGAATGGAATTCGAAGATCTCTGGAACCCTGGGGGCTGGCTGCCTGTTCTCCCTGTAGGCCCCAGCTGGCCCTCTGTCCCTGCCCTCACCTTCTCTCACCTGTGTGTGTCTGTGTGTGTTAGTGGCTCAGTCATGTCCAACTCTTTGTGACCCCATAGACTGTAGCCCACCAGGCTCCTCTGTCCATGGAATTCTCCAGGCAAGAATACTGGAGTGGGTTGCCATGCCCTTCTCCAGCTGGGGCCCATCAATTACCTTGCAGCTTCAGAACAAGGAAGGGAGGAGGAAACTGCCTTTGCTGTGGGTTTGGAAGTGGGGAGCCCTGGGTTTGAATTCTGGATGATTCATCCCTTTCTGGCTGTGGGACCTTGGATCAGTACCATATGCATACCCGGCCTCCGTTCCCTCACCTGTGAAATGGGAGATATAGAGACATCTCTCTGAGGATGGCTGTGAGCTGAGCTGAGGTGTAAAGTGGGCAGCACAGCCCTTGACCTGTGGTGGGTGGCACATAGGCCTGGACATGATGACTTTGAGTTAAAGAGCTGACTCCAACAGCCATTCTGTGTGATTCTGGACATATGCCTTAGTCTCTCTGAACCTCAGTGTGTGCCTCTATAAAGTGGGGAGAATGGAACAGATCTCAGACATGACAGAGGGACTTTTACAGGCCAAACCCTGTGCTACATGCTTTACATGTACAGACCTTATAACAGTCCTACAAAGGAGATAATTTTGTTAGCCCCAGTTTACAAGTGAGGAAATTGAGGCTCAAATGGGAAATAACTTGCTCAGGGTCAACTAGGAAGTGGTGGAGGCAGGATGTGAACCCAGGGATTCTGGCCCCAGACTCACACTCTTGCCTGCTCCCTGGGGATCTCCAGTTCCCCATAGACAAAGGTGTACATGAGTTCTGCCAACTGTAAAGTGCTGTGGAAATGCCAGACGAGGTCACCTTCTATAGGACTGAGAACTTGACTCTATCAGATTGTGCTGTGCTCTGTAGACTGTTAAATGGGATTATAACCATAACCAACATTTCTTGGGCACTATCTAGGTGTCAGATATCGTGACAATACTTTATATTATGCTGCTCATTAAATCTGCTGAGAGGCCGAAATCATAACTCTCACCCCATAGATGAGGAAGTTGAGAATGAGATGGTAACAGCTTGGTCAAGGGCATACATACAGTAAAGGGGCATGTGAACCCAGGTCTTTCTGACTCCAGAGTCCAAGTTCTTACCTGTGGGAAAGAGCCACGGCCGACTTTCTTACTAAATATCAGCACATGATTCAGAACTCACTGCTGTTCAGGCTGCGGTCAGAGGTGGCATGACTACACATTGAGGGTGGAGAGATGAGCAGGACTGACCTGCCTCTGGTCCAGGGAAGGTGCTGGGGAGACTGAGCTCAGAGAGCACAGCCAGAGTGGGGCCTGGCTGAGGGTCGAGCCCCAGCACTCAGCCAAGAGGACAAAAGAGGGGACTTGAGCGTCGCTTATGTGGTTGGAAGATGCTACACGGTCACAGGCTCTGATGCTCCTTGAGGAGCATTTGCTATCTTGTTAGCTGGTTTCTGTCTCTGTTAAGAGGTTGTGTGTGTTCTCATAATTCAGGGTCACTGTTGTATCAGTTCGGTGTCTCTGACCCTGTAACCATGGAGTGATTTGTGGTTTTTCTCCTCTATATGTTCTCAGTTCTGTTGACTTGCCCTTCATTATTCTGCTGGTAATTCTTTTCAGGAGCGCCCACTGATTTCCATACTGAAATACTTCTTGTTGCCTTTTCTGATGCGAATCCTGTATCATGTGTCATCACATGAGGGTGAGATAATTTGGACTTATTTTACTGTAAAAACATCAGTACCTGACTGGGAATGCCTGTGTGCCCTCCTCCTGGGGATGCTTGCTTTAGCTCTTCAGGCTGTGTTTCTACCTCTTAGTGAAATTTACTGTTGATAGCCAGACATGGTGTATCAGGTCAGAGGGACTCAGGTAAATCAGCGTTTAATGGGAGGTTTTACGTGTAGCTGGCTGGGAGTTAGTCTGCGTTTACGCTTGCTGTAGTCCCAGTATCAGAGGATAAAGTTTCCTTCAGTGTTTATGGCTTTGTCTTCACTGTTGTCTTGGGCTTTCCTAGAGGCTCCTTAAAGAGGGTCTGAGGCTTGCTATCCTTTTAACGACATTATTATTTAGGAACCCTATTGAAGGGTGGTGTGTAGGGGAGGGGAAGCCTCCTATAATCCTAGGATTAGGACTGTCTTTCAGTGCCTGTGAGCTATATATCTGCTTTCCCCCAGGTAGTTAAGCTTTGGTAACATAGGTTCTCTTGAAGCAGCCTCCTGAAGGAGAACAGAGTATTTTTAAAATATGCTCTGGGCATTTTAAAAATGGTTATTTCCCCTTCCCCTGCTGAAAGCAAGAGAGGATTTTTCTTCTGTCTTCACACTGAGAACCTTATGGGGCTCCCAGAAATCAAGCTCACAAAAGTGTGGGGGTACTCCTTAAGACTCACCTTCTTGCAGTTTTTAATTTCCAAGCTACTCTACAGTGAGACACCAGCAATACATCATGAATAAAGTGCTCCTACAGTTAGTTGCTGGCTCCAGGTAAGGGTTTCTGTCCTTGATAATCTGTAATTTTAGGTATCTGCTTGTCTTTCCAGGTTTCGGGGTACCAATTTGTCTGTGACTTCAATTCTCTGTTGAATCTAAGAAGATGACTGTTGATTTTCAGTTTGTTCATCTTTTTTTTTTTATTGTGAGGATGGGAATGGTAACTTTCCAGCTCTTTGCAGTAATTTTTCAGCATGCAGACCTCATATATGTTTTGTTAAGTGTATAGGTAAATATTTCATTTCCTTTGGAGATTGTAAATGTCAGGTTTTAAATTTCAGCTTCCACATGTTCATTCTTAGTATGTAGAAACATAGTTAACTTTTGTCTGTTGATTTTTTATCCTGTAAACTTGCTGAACTTAGTTCTAGGAAAGTTTTGTTTTTGTTTGATTTAGAATCCTTGTGATTTTCTATGAAGAGACATACCATCTCCAAATAGAGACAGTAAAATTCTGTATAGTCAAAGCTATGGTTTTTCCAGTAGTCACATGTGGATATGAGAGTTGGACCATAAAGATGGCTGATTGCCATAGAATTGATGCTTTTGAACTGTGGTGTTGAAGAAGACTCTTGGGAGTCCTTTGGACTGCAAGGAGATCAAACCAGTCAATTGTAAAGAAAATCAATCCTGAACATTCATTGGAAGGACTGATGCTGAAGCTGAAGCTCCAATATTTTGGCCACCTGATGTGAAGAACTGAGTCATTTGAAAAGACCCTGATGCTGGGAAAGACTGAAGGCAGGAGAAGAGGATGACAGAAGATGAGATGGTTGGATGGCATCACCGACTCAATGAATATGAGTCTGAGAAAGCTCCAGGAGATGGTGAAGGACAGGGAAGCCTGGCATGCTGCAGTCCATGGGGTCGCAAAGAGTCAAACATGACTGAGTGAATGAATTGAACTGTATTTTATTTATTTCAAATCTGTGGGTCCTATATTTATTTTTCTTGTCTTATTGCAGTGGCTATATATCCAGTAATAGTAATATGAATGATGAGAGTGGACACCCAGTTTTGTTCCCAATCTCACCCCTAATGCAAACAAAGCATTCAGTCTTTCACCATTAAATATGATGTTAGCTGTGGGATGCTTGTAGTTGCTGTTTATCAAGTTCAGGAAGTTCACATATATTTTGTTTTTTTTTGAGTTCTTTTTTTTCCCCTTTTGTCATGAATGAGTATCTGAATTATGCTAAATGCCTTTTCTGTGTTGACTGATATGATTATATGATTTTTCTTTTTTAGCCTGTTAACATTATATATTACATTGATAGATTTCTGAATGTTGTACTAGACTCCAAAACTTATGATAATAAACTCCACTTTGTTATGGCATATAATTCTTTGTATGCATTTTTGGACTTGATTTGCTAATATATGTCTCTAAGGATTTTGATATGTTGTGTTTCTGTTTTCATTTGTTTTCACTATTTTTAAAAATTACCTTTGAGACTTCCTCTTTGGTCCATGGATTATTTAGAGGTATACTGTCTAATTTCCACATGTTCAGAGATTTTCCTGTTGTGTTTCTCTTATTAAGTTCTAATATAATTCCAAATTGGGACACATTTCTAATTTGATTTCAAATTAGTCAGGTAGCTGCATTATTTCGATTTTTAAGACATATTGGTTTGTCTTGGTGAATGTTTCTTGGGTATTTTAAGACTGTGTATTCTGTTGTTGGGTGTTATGTTCTGCATAAATGTATAGGTTAGTTAGATCTTGCTGGGTAATTGTATCATTTAAATTTTCTGTAGATTTTTTTCTATAATCACATTTCTTGCTTATTTTGCTTCTATTTCTTTGCTGAGATCTTCTAATTTTTCATTTGTTTCAAGAGAATTTGTAATTGACTTTTGAAACATTTTAAGTTGGCTGCTTTAAAATTCACGTCAAGTAATTCCAGCATCTAATTCATCTTGGTATTTGGCATCAAGTTGATGTCTTCGCTCATTTAGTTTGTAATTTTCTTGGTTCTTGTTATAATGGATAATTTTCTATTGTACCCTGAACATTTTGTTTACTCTGTTAGAGGAGTCTAGGCAGTCTAGACCCTATTTAAATCTTTTATTTTAGCAGACAATCACCCTGTTTGGGTTGGCACATGGGTTCTTGACCTACAGTTGTGGGCTGTGGTCCCAGTGGCAATTAAGTTATCAGAGTCATTGAGGTTTGCTTGGTTTATCTGATGCTGCCATGGTTCCCACTAGTTCCTTCCACAGCTAGCTGCCTGATAGGATGTCAGGGGCTTCCCTAGGCCTGCTGTGAGGGGCTGGCCTGTGGTCGGGTCCTTCTACTGGTGCTTTCTGGCTGCCCTGGGGTCTCTATTAGGGGAGTAGAGTCTCAGACTCCCGGGCACACAGAAGCTTCCTGGACGTGTACTTGTGATCAAGTCCCTTTTCCTCATTCTGCTCACCCACCCCCACCCTAGGAATGTTTTGACATGGCTTACAAAAAACTAAAGCGTCCACACTTCCAGCTATTTCAGACTCAGTGGTGTTTGCAATAGATGCCCTCACTTCATCTTTGAGACTGTATCAGCATGTGCTAACCGCCACAGCTCAGGGAGCGACTGATACGGGGGTGACAAAGGGCATGATACTTGGCAGCAAGAAGCAGGGATTGTGCGTGCTGACATCAGAACATTATCTAATTGACCACTGCAAGATATCTGTCTGTGCAAGTGTCAATAGGTGAGTTCAATTACTTCAGTTACTTAACCCTCTTGACCTCAATTAAGGGCTTTGGAGCTACTCTTAGATGCAAATCCCTGCTTAACCCCTCATTAGTTGCTGGAATATTCACACACCTTAGTGTCTCTGAGTCTGAGTTTCCTCATCTATGCAACAGGAATGAAGAAACTCCCACCTCCTAGGCTCTCAAATGTGATGCTGATGTAAAATGTTGAGTGGAGCAAGGGGCATGTGGTTGATCCAGCTCAGTAACCAGCAGCAATTATCATCATGAGCATCCTGATTCCAGGCTAATGGGGGTGTCTCTCTTAATAGTGATAATGAAATAACAATGAGGTTTCTAAGAGTACTAATAATGTTGTGTTCAGAAAATAAACGGGATCAGACCAGTCAGGATCTGAATCCTGACGCCAGTACTTACTCACTGGCTGGGACATGGGACAACATACGTAACCTCGCTGAACCTCAGTTTCCTCATCTGTAAAGTGAAGAGAGTGATGATACCTACTTTGTAGATCAGTCATGCAAAGGGCTTAGCATAGTGCTTGGAATGCACTAAGTGCTCAATAAATGTTGGTCACAGTTTGCCACAAAGGCAGAGATCTTTGCGTTTTGTTCGTGGCTGTACCGTTGCATTCCCAGGGCCTAGAACAGTGGTACTTTGTCCTGACATGGTGGGGCCTCAGCCAGGCTGTCGGCCCTTCTGGCCCAGGGCTGTGTCTGGTTCTTTACTGTGTCTCCAGAGGCCATCTGGGAGCCTCACTCCTGCTCTGGGCAGCTGAAGAGGCTTGATCATTGGTACCAGGGATAAAACAGTTGCCTGAGTCACCTCCCATTCTGTGTTATTTCTGATGTACCATTCCCTCCCTCTGTCTCTGTCTTTATCTCTCTCTTTCTCTCTCTCTCTCACACACTCCAGCAGCAGCAGCTGAAATTTCCACTCACAGTCCCTCGTGAGCTCCTTGCTTTTCCATGATTTTCTGCTCTTGAGGGTGGCCAGGTATCTGGAGGGTCCCCTTCACCAAAGTTTTCCTTCTTTGCTGCCTGAGATTCTTAGTGCCCTTTTGTTAGAACCTGGAAGATGCCACCAAGCCTGGGGGACCAGGCACCTGCTCCTTCCTCCTCCTCAGCCAATCACTCTGCAGTGAGAGGAGATTTCAGGGCCTTTCCTGTGTGCAGTTTTGACGGGCGAGGCACAGACTGCACAGGTGCTGGGATGTTGGTAAAGACAGAAGGAGCATGAGGGTCAGGAGAAAGTGCTAACATCCACCACTGTCCACCTGCCCTCAGCATGTCATCCTGATTATTGGGTACCTTTGGTTCAGAACTACTGTGGGTCTTATTGAGGAGTATTAGTCAGCTAGGGCTACCATAATAGAATACCATCCTGGGTGGCCTAGGCAACAGAACTTTATTTTCTTGCAGTTCTGGAGGTTGGAAGTCCAAGATGAAGGAGCTGGTGGGATCATATCCCCTGAGGTCTCTCTCCCTGGGTGGCAGATGGCTGTCTTCTCTCTGGGTCCTCACGTGGCCTTTTCTCTGTGTGCACACCCCTGGTGTCTCTTCTTCTTTTTATAAGGACACCTGTCATATGGGATTGGGTCCCCACACTTATGACCCCATTTAACCTTAGTTACCTCTTTAAAGGCCCATTTCCATGTATAGCCAAACTGGGGATTAGGTAGGGCTTCAATATATGAAGGGTTGGGGAACACAATGTAGCCCCTAGGGAAGGTCAGTGGGGTCCTCTGAGCTCTGACTTTCTTTCATTAACCTCTCATCTCTCCTCCCATTGCTTCTGAAGGTCTATGGTTCAGGCCTCTCGTTTCACCCTTGGAGACTGAGGCTCAGAGAGGGTCAGGGACCTGCCCTAGGTCACAGTGCACGTGAGGAGTAGCTCTAGGACAGTTGAGCCTCCTGATCCGGCCTGGGCCTTTCCCGGATGCCAGTGGTCAGAACTGCAGGACTGGTAGGCAGCTGGCACTGGGCTCTGTGGCTTTGGGGACCTGATGTCAGTACTGAGAGCGCCTTGGCGCCAAGAGACTGCTTTGTCTCAAGTCTGGTTTTTATTTTTCTCTCTTAATGATTCCAATTTCAGGAGCTTCTTTGTCCGTGTTTTTATTCTCTTGTCTTTCATTTCGCTTTCTCGCTGGGTAATCTGAGGCTTGCAGGCAGCTAAGTATGACGTGTACATTCCAATGAAATGCAATAAAATATAATTGAACATATTTCTTTCATGTCTGAGGAGTGGATTAATCTCCCTTGCACGTCCTATTTCCTCTGTGCTCCCTCTGATTTTTCATCTTAGTATTTTCCTCTCCTTTCCAGAATCTCTGGGATCCAAGGAGCCCTGCGGCCCCTGCTTGTTGGAGACACACAAATGACTCTTACATTACAACCTCAGTCTTCATGAGCTATAGGTGATGTTCTCAGAGAAGAGGAGAGGGAGCTGCCAGATCCACATGAGTCTGGGAGGGACACCAGCCCAGGGGCTGGTGGGGCACAGGGGTTGGTGCTCAGCATGGAGTGTATCCATGGGCAGGACTGAAGGGCACAGGGGTTGCTCCTCAGCATGGAGCGTATCCATGGGCAGGACTGAAGGGCACAGGGGTTGCTCCTCAGCATGGAGCGTATCCATGGGCAGGACTGAAGGGTCCTCTGTGGATGGACCTATTATTTACACAGGGATCCCTAAGTGACACCCTCTTGCCTGCACACACATCGGCAAAATGCAGGTCCTTCTTTGTTGCTCTGGGGCTGAGGCTAGGTGTTTGTGAACATGACTTTCATCCAAAAGAGAGTCCCCAGTGAGTGGAGGGATTGGCAGGAAGCCCTGGATGTGTCCATGAACAGTGGGCTCAGCTCAGGAGGAAAGTGTTTCTCAGAGTGACACCCATCCTCAGTCCCCACTGCAGATGCAAGGGCTCCTGGTTGAAGACGGCATCCCCCCAAGGCCCTGGCTGTGGCTCAGGGTCCCGGGGCTCCTGGCTGAATGGCATCCCCCCGAGTCCCTGGCTGTGGCTCAGGGTCCCGGGGCTCCTGGCTGAATGGCATCCCCCTGAGTCCCTGGCTGTGGCTCAGGGTCCCGGGTGACCCCTCCTTTCATCCTGTGGTGCTGTTTTGCTTTCCAGGCACCTTCTCTGAACACAGCAAACTCCACCAATTCTTCTCCCTGCATCCCTTCCTCCCACCAGTATTTACTGGGCACCTACAGTGTGCCAGGCCCTTTTCTGGGGGCTACAGCAGTGAGCAAAGCAATGACACCACCTGGGGGCCTGAGCTCACAGACCAATGTGGGCACAGACACTTCCCAAACTTGACCTGGAGACTGTCCTGTGACCAGTGTGCCCAGGACGAGGTTCCCAGGGCTCAGGAGCCTGTGCCGGCATTTGGCTTTGGCAGGAAGGTTGAGGAGTGCTTCCCTGAGGACAGGAGGGGAAACTCTGGGGAGACTGGGAAGAGGTGTGTTCCAGGCCATGGGAATAGCATGTGCAAAGGCCCTGAGGTGGCAGGGGAGGGGTGGTGAAGTCAAGGCTTGAGTGGTGGTGCCTGAGGCTGGATGAAGGTGTGATGGGAAAGGAGGAAGCAGGTGAGGCTAGAGGTGGGGGGCTGGGCTGGCCCCCCCTGTGGGGAGCAGTTGTGTCCTCCTGAGAGCACTGGGGAACTGTCAGAGTTCGAGAGGTCTGAGCAGATCTCTGTGGTGAATCATTTTTTGCAGCCTCTGGACAGGAGCGAAATGTGGGTACAGGGTGAGAAGGAGGCTGAGGAAAGGCCCAGATGGGAGATGACGGAGTGGAAAGAGGCAGTGGAGCTGGGGAGACAGGATGACGACAGTGGTTTGGGGAGGTGAAACGAGCTGGACTTGATGTGGGCTGTGGGGAGGGAGAAGGGGGGACAGAGGATGGCCTCAGGGTTCCTGGTGGAGGGCGAAGCCTCCAGGGCAGTCAGGACCCAGGAGCCAGGGTTGGGGGGAGGTCATGGGCACTGAGGCAGCACCTCTGGTCTTTCCCATCCACAGCTTCTCGTCCTGTCTCTTGTCTGCCCCTTCCCTCCCTCTTGTCCATTTTAGATCCGGAACAGCAGCTCAGATCTGGACAAAGTATCGAGACCCCTTGGTGTCATCCTTTAGGAACAAGGAGGAGAGGAGCCCCAGAGAGGGAGTGGGATTTCCCAGGACCACTCAGTGATCTTGGGCAGAGCTGAAGGAGTTCCTAGAGAAGAGTGTTTCCTGCACGTGGTGCCCGCTGGCCCCCGCCCCCGCCCCCAGACGTCACAGCTAGGGGCTGAGGCTCTGCCTTGCAGGCCTTGGACTAATGGCTCCATCAACCCCTCAATCGATAGTTGAAGAGACACTGTGGTTAAGGTATAATTTTCCCAGATGTTTCAAAGAGAAGTTGACAAATGGGTCCCGTCATTTCCCAGGAGAGTTTAGATTTCCTTTTGCTTTATTATTTTTTTTTACTTTTTTTTCATGACCGTCTCTCTAACACAGGGATTCCCTCTCTCCTGTTGCAGTTGGAGTTACCGAGGAAAACTCCTCCTCCTCTCCGGATGTGCCCTGGGTTGGCTGTGCCCTGCAGGGCTGGTGTCTGGAGGTGGTGGAGGCTCAGGGCTGCTTGCCTTGTCCCCTCTGGTGCCCTGGGGTTCCTGCTGCCCTCTCAGGGGTGGGGGAAGGGGGTGAGCCCCCTGTCACTGGAGGGGGCCCCAGAGACTAGACATTTGGCAGGGAACTGAGGCATCAACCCCTGGACTGGGCTATGACTGAGACTTCATCTTTGCACTCCCCCCCATTCCACCCTACATGGAGTGGAGGGTGGAGACACCAAGGTGGAGACAGAGGAGGAGGGGGAGCTGATAGTTCCCATGGGGGAGGGTAGACCTGGGTTTGGTGCTCCAGGTTCCAATTTGCCTCCTCCTCCCCACCTCCTCCCCCAGTCCCCTCCCAAGGGTCAAGCTGTGTTTTCCTCATTTCACTGATGAGGAAACCGAAGCTCTAGAGAGGTCAAATGAGTCCATAAGCAGTGGAGTCGGGGTGTGCCTGGTTCTTTCCCCAAAGCCCGACTGTCTGCTTGAGAATAAAGGCTGCTCTGAAGTGAGCACTCACCTTGAGCCAGGCTCTCCCCCAGATAGAGCAGATGCTGTTCTCTCCACTTCTCAGGTGAGGGATGTGGTGCTCAGGGAGGTTTAGCTACTTGCCTGAGGACTTGCAACTGCTGAGCCTTGGAGCTGTGGTGCAATCCCAGGTCTGTCATTCTCAGAGTCTGCGCCTATAACCATTGCAATGAACTGTCCCTCCTCCCAAAGTTCTTCCTGAGGTCCAACCTAATTCCTCCACGCTGACCTTCATCAGAGCAGCTAGTGAAGGTCAGGACCCCAAGAGCAATAGTGTAAGAAACAGGTTATAAAATTCCAGAGGACAAAGAGTGCTTCATTTACGTTCATCTCTTATCTCCCTTAAGAATCATTGAATGAATGAATCAATGAACGCACAGTCTCTCTACTGATGGGTAGCAGTGGTCGGGCTGATAGGCTGGGGGTCTACTTGGAGCAGATGAGTGCGTCCCCTTCCACAGCCAGCAATCCCAGTGGTGGGTTCTGACTGAGATCTGGGGGCCCTGGGAGAAGGATTCAGTCACCTAACAGTAAATGCATCCTGGGGTCCTCACCTTCAGTAGCTGTTGAGTAACTTAGCTTCTCGGAACTTCCCTTTGGGCCCCCAAAGCTGCTCTGGTTTCCAGAGGCCCCTGAGAAATTCAACCATCCCTGGGGTCTCACCCTGAGGCCTCCGAGTCAGTGCCCATGAAGAGTGAGGGCAGGGTTCCAGGAGAAGGTGTGTGAGTCGTGGAGGTGGGATGCGTGACAGCGGAGTGGCCGGGGTAGGAGGGGAGGGACGAGTGCATTTAAGCTACTAACTGCTACTATCACATGCTGGTTGATTAACGCACGTGTTGGGGGCCTTGTCCTAAGCTCTTTCCATATGTTAACTTGGCCCACAGGACAACCATACGAGCCGGTGCTGTTATTACTTCCACCTTTCAGATGAGGAAGCTGAGGTGCAGAGAGGGAAAGTGGCAGAACTGGAGTGTTGAATCTTAAAGGAGACCCACGGAGTCCACGCCAGCCTGGCACAGCCCACCGTTTCATCCTGCCTTCCCCAGGCCCTGATGTGAGCTGACTCCATATCTGGGTAACTGACGGGACAGAGCCCCAGGTCTCTCCAAGGGGAAGGAGCTGCTCAAGGGTATAATCTTAGTCAGGGAGGCATTAACACTGATCTTGGTGCTGCTTGTACGGATCTGTGTGTCAGGCCCATAAAGTGAAAGTGAAGTCGCTTAGTCGTGTCCTACTCTTTGCGACCCCATGGACTATAGCCTACCAGGCTCCTCAGTCCATGGAATTTTCCAGGCAAGAGTACTGGAGTGGGTTGCCATTTCCTTCTCCAGGGGATCTTCCCAACCCAGGGATTGAACCCAGGTCTTCTGCATTGCAGGCAGACACTTTACCATCTGAGCCACCAGGGAAGCCCATAAATCGCCTGTTTAAAGGGCTTGTGTCTCCATGCAGTGCTGTCTGCACCTGGGGAGCCCCTGAAGCTGTGTATTTACTAGGGGAAGGGTAGGGATTGGTCCAGAACAGATGGAGGTGGGAGGAGTGTGCTGTCCAGCCCCGGATCAGCCTCCAGCTATAGACAGCCAGGTGGATCTGCCTGGCCCCAGACAGCCCTGCAGGGAGATTTGGCCTGGGCTGCGTGTGAGCTGGGAAAGCAAAGATCACAGGGTGTTGGAGTCCCACAGGCTAGGTTTCAGTCCCATGCTGTCCCTCACCAGCTGTGTGATTTGATATCACTGCTCTGAATCTGTTTTCTCATTTATCAAATAAGACTCATATTAAGAATAAAATCTTACTTCACAGGGTGGTATGAGAACGCTCATGGAGAGCTGCCTGCAGGTCCCAGAAATGATGCCCAGCGGGTGCGGGGTGAGTGTGACAGCTGGGCTGTGCGGGGAGGAGGGGCGGGGGGCAGGAGGGAGCCTGGGAGGGAGGAGCAGACTCTCATTCTACACCCTTCTGGTGATGTCAGGATGTGAGCACTGTCCGTAAACACTCACTGCGTCTTATGGACTCTTTCAGGCTGCTGCTGTTATCAGCCCTGATTTACACATGTGGATGCTGAGCTCAGCCAGGTTAAGCGCAGAGTCCTAGAGCTGGTGACTGGCTGTAGCCAGGACAGGGGCCCAGGTTTGCCTGACTCAGAAGTCCCCGTCCTCCTTGAGTCTGAGGATGTTCCTCCAGTGACCCTCTAGGCCCCCTCAGCACCCTTGAGTGTTTATCCAGACGGTCATTACCCACAGGGATAGTTTATGCAAAGCTAATTAGCCCTCATGAGGATCAGCAACTGATCAGGAGCAGAGCTTGTCAACCGCAGCTCGGGTTTCGCCTCGCTTTTCCCCTGGGACTCCGTGGGGGCCTCGGCATAAGGGGGCCAGGACTCCCAGCCGATCCATCGGAGGCCAGCTCTGGTGACCAGTGTGGCCCAGCCCTCCCCACGCCCCGTCCTGTCTCCTCTCCACGTCTATTGTGTCCTCAGTTCTGCTCCTGTCAATGCCCTGGGCTCTCAGCTTCCCAGACCCCCATTCGCCCTCCAGCTCTTTGCCCACCTCTCCCCCAGCCTCTACCTTGTTTACTCTTGGTCTTGTTACTATGAACACCTAGAAATCCCCAGGGAGCCCCTGCCTCCAGGCTCACCCCTTCCAGTCCCCACCACTCATATGGTTATCTCGGGTAGTGGGGGCTTTGGTTATGGAGACACCAGTGCTTTTACTGGCCTCACCTCTCGTTAGCCATGTGAACCAGAGTGATTTTTTTTTTTTAATCCCTTTAAGCTTCAGTTTTCGCATCTCTCAAAAAATGAGCCTTGGTTTCCTGCTCTGCATGAGGCTGGTGACAGCAGTTGTCTGTGGCTCCACCAACAGCATTTCATGAGAAGCTGGCTTTGTGTCCGGGTTGCCGAGAGGGTGCACGGAGGAGGAGGCAGTGGGATCATGTGTATGAGGGCTGCATCCAGAACGCTGGCGGTGGTCGCTGCCTTGGAGCACAGCCTTGGGCTTAAACGGGCTCCAAAGACGACCAGGGAGCATTTCCTGCCCTATAGCTGGTACATCAGCGGCCTACTTGAACTTGGGTCATGATCAACACCCTCCAATAGGAATATAATGGGAGTCATGCATGTAGTTTTAAATTTTGTAGATCAGTTCAGTTCAGTTCAGTCAGTCGTTCAGTCGTGTCCGACTCTTTGTGACCCCATGAATTGCAGGACGCCAGGCCTCCCTGTCCAACACCAGCTCCCAGATTTCACTCTGACTCACGTCCATCGAGTCAGTGATGCCATCCAGCCATCTCATCCTCTGTCATCCCCTTCTCCTCCTGCCCCCAATCTCTCCCAGCATCAGAGTCTTTTCCAATGAGTCAACTCTTCACATGAGGTGGCCAAAGTACTGGAGTTTCAGCTTCAGCATCATTCCTTCCAAAGAACACCCAGGACTGATCTCCTTTAGAATGAACTGGTTGGATCTCCTTGCAGTCCAA
>NW_011494640.1:499190-499545 GCF_000754665.1 Bison bison bison | reverse complement strand
AAAGTCTGACACTGTTTCTCCATCTATTTCCCATGAAGTGATGGGACCAGATGCCATGATCTTAGTTTTCTGCATGTTGAGCTTTAAGCCAACTTTTTCACTCTCCTCTTTCACTTTCATCAAGAGGCTTTTTAACTCTTCTTCACTTTCTGCCATAAGGGTGGTGTCATCTGCATATCTGAGGTTATTGATATTTCTCCCAGCAATCTTGATTCCAGCTTGTGCTTCTTCCAGCCCAGCGTTTCTTATGATGTACTCTGCATAGAAGTTAAATAGGCAGGGTGACAATATACAGCCTTGACATACTCCTTTTCCTATTTGGAACCAGTCTGTTGTTCCATGTCCAGTTCTAACT
>NW_011494640.1:490557-499090 GCF_000754665.1 Bison bison bison | reverse complement strand
GATTTGGCATAGTCAATAAAGCAGAAATAGGTGTTTTTCTGGAACTCTCTTGCTTTTTCCATGATCCAGGAGATGTTAGCAATTTGATCTCTGGTTCCTCTGCCTTTTCTAAAACCAGCTTGAACATCAGGAAGTTCATGGTTCACATATTGCTGAAGCCTGGCTTGGAGAATTTTGAGCATTACTTTACTAGCATGTGAGATGAGTGCAATTGTGCGGTAGTTTGAGCATTCTTTGGCATTGCCTTTCTTTGGGATTGGAATGAAAATGACCTTTTCCAGTCCTGTAGCCACTGCTGAGTTTTCCAAATTTGCTGGCATATTGAGTGCAGCACTTTCACAGCATCATCTTTCATGATTTGGAATAGCTCAACTGGAATTCCATCACCTCCACTAGCTTTGTTCATAGTGATGAACAAAGTTCATAGCTTTCTAAGGCTCACTTGACTTCACATTCCAGGATGTCTGGCTCTAGGTGAGTGATCACACCATCGTGATTATCTGGGTCGTGAAGATCTTCTTTGTACAGTTCATCTGTGTATTCTTGCCACCTCTTCTTAATGTCTTCTGCTTCTGTTAGGTCCACACCATTTCTGTCCTTTATTGAGCCCATCTTTGCATGAAATGTTCCCTTGGTATCTCTAATTTTCTTGAAGAGATCTCTAGTCTTTCCCATTCTGTTGTTTTCCTCTATTTCTTTGCATTGATCACTGAGGAAGGCTTTCTTATCTCTCCTTGCTATTCTTTGGAACTCTGCATTCAGATGCTTGTGTCTTTTCTTTTCTCCTTTGCTTTTCACTTCTCTTCTTCTCACAGCTATTTGTAAGGCCTCCCCAGATAGCCATTTTGCTTTTTGCATTTCTTTTCCATGGAGATGGTCTTGATCCCTGTCTCCTGTACAAGGTCACGAACCTCCGTCCATAGTTCATCAGGCACTCTATCTATCAGATCTAGTCCCTTAAATCTATTTCTCACTTCCACTGTAGAATCATAAGGAATTTGATTTAGGTCATACCTGAATGGTCTAGTGGTTTTCCCTACTTTCTTCAATTTCAGTCTGAAATTGGCAATAAGGAGTTCATGATCTGAGCCACAGTCAGCTCCCGGTCTTGTTTTTGCTGACTGTATAGAGCTTCTCCATCTATGGCTGCAAAGAATATAATCAATCTGATTTCGGTGTTGACCATCTGGTAATGTCCATGTGTAGAGTCTTCTCTCGTGCTGTTGGAAGAGGGTGTTTGCTATGACCAGTGTGTTCTCTTGGCAAAACTCTATTAGCCTTTGCCCTGCTTCATTCCGTACTTCAAGGCCAAATTTGCCTGTTACTCCAGGTGTTTCTTGACTTCCTACTTTTGCATTCCAGTCCCCTATAATGAAAAGGACATCTGTTTTGGGTGTTAGTTCTGAAAGGTCTTGTAGGTCTTCATAGAACCATTCAACTTCAGCTTCTTCAGTGTTACTGGTTGGGGCATGGACTTGGATTACTGTGATATTGAATGGTTTGCCTTGGAAACGAACAGAGATCATTCTGTCATTTTTGAGATTGCATCCAAGTATTGCATTTCAGACTCTTTTGTTGACCATGATGGCTACTCCATTTCTTCTAAAGGATTCCTGCCCGCAGTAGTAGATATAATGGTCATCTGAGTTAAATTCACCCATTCCAGTCCATTTTGGTTCGCTGATTCCTAGAATGTTGACGTTCACTCTTGCCATCTCCTATTTGACTGCTTCCAATTTGCCTTGATTCATGGACCTAACATTCCAGGTTCCTATGCAATATTTCTCTTTACAGCATCGGACCTTGCTTCTATCACCAGTCACATTCACAGCTGGGTATTGTTTTTGCTTTGGCTCCATCCCTTCATTCTTTCTGGAGTTATTTCTCTACTGATCTCCAGTAGCATATTGGGCACCTACCGACCTGGGGAGTTCATCTTTCAGAGTCCTATCTTTTTGCCTTTTCATACTGTTCATGGGATTCTCAAGGCAAGAATACTGAAATGGTTTGCCATTCCCTTCTCCAGTGGACCACATTCTGTCAGACCTCTCCACCATGACCCGCCCGTCTTGGGTGGCCCCACACGGCATGCCTTATTTTCAATGAGTTAGACAAGGCAGTGGTCCTAGTGATTAGATTGACTAGTTTTCTGTGATTATGGTTTCAGTGTGTCTGCCCTCTGATGCCCTCTCGCAATACCTACCGTCTTACTTGGGTTTCTTTTACCTTGGATGTGGGGTATCTCTTTACAGCTGCTCCAGCAAAGCACAGCCGCTGCTCCTTACCTTGGACGAGAGGTATCTCCTCACCGCCACCCCTCCTGACCTTGAACGTGGAGTAGCTCCTCTCGGCTCTCCTGCGCCCTTGCAGCCACTGCTCCTTGGATGGTGTTAAGTTTTATTTATGGCAAAATGAGGACTGCAGCCCAGGAGGCAGCATCTGAGATAGCTCTGGAAGAATTTTGTAGTAGGCATGCTAAAAAATTTAAGAAACAACTGAAATTTACTTTCAGAATGTATTTTATTTAACCCAATATATTGGGGGTCTCCAACCACCAGGCCACAAAGCAGGAGGTGAGTAGCACACAAGCAAAGCTTCATCTGTCCCTCCCCACCGCTCCCTATAGCTCACATTATCACCTGAACCACCGTCCACCTCCTCGGTCCATGGCATGGAGACACTGTTTCCCTGAAACCGGTCCCCGGTGCCAGAAATGTTGTGGACCATTGCAATATACCATTGAAAACTGCAATCAATATTAAAATATTAATAGTGAGATATTATACATTTTTTTTTCCTGTGCTAAACCCTAAACTCTGGGTGTCATTGACGCCAAGAGCACAGCTTATTTCAGGCCAGCCACCCTTACGTCATGAGCTCAAGGGTGGCATGTGGCCAGGGGCTACTGCACTGGATGGCCCAGGGGTAGTGGCTTTGGAAAGGCCCCAGCTCTGATGACGCCAGATGGGCTGGTGGCCACTGATGGCAAAGGCGGAGCTGCGTGGGTTTTCTTGTTTGTTTACCTGCCCAGCACAGCAGTGTGAGCATGAGCTCTGGAGTGACCGGGGCTTTGGCTTAATGCTCTTCTCCATCAGATAACCGTGGATAAATGACTTCCAAGGTTGCTGGGGAGACTAAATGAGATGACACAGGTAAAATTCTCGGTACGTGCTGTTCGTATGCGTCAGCTAACAGTGCCTGCTGTATAATTTACCGGTTTTGTCACTCTGTCACCTGGCTGGGCACTCACTCAGTCCCATCACTGTGGCATCTGCACCTTCTAGACTCTCAGTGCCATGCCATCAGCCAAGCTGCTGGACGGCAGCCACCCAGGGCCTGGAGGTGGCCCCACTGCCCGGCAAGAGCTGGCCTCACAGGAGCACAGAGCACAGAGCTGGGCTGAGCAGATCAGCTCCCAGCCTCGGCTTGGCTCTCACTGCGGCAGGATCTATGATGGGAGGACCAGGTGACCTTCGAAACCCACTGCCAGGGCAAGAACCTGGTGCACAAGATAACATTTATATTGCACGTGGGCAGCATTTCCAGAGTGAAGCCTTAGACTAGGCCAGTGGAGTAAGACATCAATGAGCCTTTGCTGTGGTTTAGGTGAGCAGCAATCATGTATGAGGCTTGGTTTCCTCCTCTGTAAAAAAAAAAAAAAAAGCAGCTTTAATAGCTGACTGCTAGGCTGTTGTGACTTTTAAATGGGATAATGGGAATAAGCTACTCAGTACAATGTCCCACTCAGGATCAGAGCTCCATAAATGCGGTTTCCAGTGAAGGGACCAGCAAGGGCTGTCCAAGGAGAGGTTCTGCTCTCTCCACTGTCCTTGCCTTGGAACCGATGGCCCATCTGGAGAGTCCTCCAGTAAGAATGCCCAGGTGGCGCTAGTGGTAAAGACCCCGCCTGCCAGTGCAGCAGACATGAGATGCGGCCTCGATCCCTGGGTCGGGAAGATCCCCTGGAGGAGGGCATGGCAACCCACTACGGTCGTCTTGCCTGGAGAATCCCATACAGAGGAGCCTGGTGGGCTACAGTCTGCAGGATCACAAAGTCAGACATGACTGAAGTGGCTGAGCACACACACGTTTGCTGGTAAGAATCCAGCAAAACCTCCCAGGCCTAAAACAAGCTGTGGGTGTAGGGGCAGGTGCAGGGCCTCTGTGGATCACCAAGGGGCCCATCCAGGCCCCTGCAGTTTGCTCATTAATGGCTGCTGGTCTGGCTCCAGCACTGGCTTCGTCAGTCCTGCAGCATCATGAGCACAGTTTCATCCTAAGCAGCTCCCCAAGGCTTCTCCACCAGTGATACTGACAGGGACAGAGGAAAGGGACAAAGTAGGTGGTTAAATACTTAGTCCCAATAGGGCATTGTAAGTAGGAAAAACACGGGAGACCTCCTGTTAGTTAATGGTTACTCAAAAAAGCAGGCTTGCTTAGCAACAAAACCATGCAGCAGAAGCCTGAGACAGGCCCCAGACAATAAAACAGCGGTGGCATGAGACTCTCATTCTGCCCAGTGAGCTCAGTAAGCTAATAAAACCCAGGACATGCTCTCTGCACACACAAAAACAGTGATTTACGGAAAGGTGGCATTTCAACGCAAAGACCCTCATTCTACAGAGACAGTCCTGGCTTGACCATGTAGGGACAAGAAAACTCCCCTGCCCATCCTGGGGGAGGAGCTGATGATGGAAGTGTGACATCTACTCAAGAATGAGGAAGAAGATGCTCTTCTTCCCCCTCCGCACTTTCCCTTTGATTATAAAACTGTAGCCCAGTAAGTTCTTGGGGTAGCACCCTCTTGCCAGCCCACCTGTAAGCCACACAAGCATCCTATTCTAATAAATCACTTCTTACCTATCACTTTGCCTCTCACTGAATTATTTCTGCTCTGAGACATAAGGACCAAAGATCTTTAGGGCCTTCCCAAATGACCCCTAACGGTTTCAATACTGTAGGCATAGGAGGTGGTCATGTTCTGGGCAGAGGTGACTGGGACAATCCAGAGAGCCGTGGGTGAGTGAAGGGTGGGCAGGGTCTGAAAGCATCGGGTTAAGAAAGGAGTGTCTGCCTGGGGATGAATGTGGGCACAGGAATGGGGTGAGAACAGGCCACTGTGCTGCATCAGACATGGACACAGAGGCCTGGTGGGAGGAAGTAGGCGTAAGGGAAGGGCAGGCAGATGGGGGACAAAGCTGGGGTGTCAGCCCACTGGCATCTATGAACAGCTTCTCGCCCAAGGCTACTCACCCCAGAGAACAGAAACAAGACTGCAGCAGACAGCTGGGCCTGCCCTGGGGTGACACAGAACGCTCACACCTGGCTGGCTCCTCTACCTCTTGCTGTCCAAGCTCCCTGCCCTCTGACCTGGGCTTCTGATTTCTGCTACTGGCCACCCACCACCCATTGGTAACCACCTCCAAGGGACCCCTTGGAGCACCCTGATTCATTTATTCAAGCAACATTTCTCCTGGCCTCCACACATGCCAGGCTCTGGGGTCATGATGGTAGGCATGGCTTTTGCTCACAGACTGCTGTGGGGGGAAGGCAGTCACCCACTCACTCATTCAGTTTCCTCCCTCCCTCTCTTCCTTCCACAAGGCAGGAAGGTACAAGACCGAATCCCACCAGCTGTGTCCAGTGTGTCCCAGGAGGCACACTTCTAAGGGCCCCGCACCTGTGGGCGGGGTCACACCTGCTCTGTGACGCACTGCCACCTGGGCCTGTGTCCATCCTATGCCAGCTTCTCAGAGCCCATGGAAGCCCAGGCCACTCTTCTGCTGGGAAGCTTCCATAAGACTGAAAAATGAAGACATGCTATGACAGAATCACAGACCTTGGGACGGGACTCAAATACTTACATAGTACAAAGTAGCACATATCAGCAAATACATGATGTGTGACTCACCTGGAAGCCACACTTTGAAAGTGCATTCTGTCCACAGGTGAGACAGAGCGGACGGGAGCTGAATTCACGGGGGCAGCTGCTGGTTGAGGTCTAGTCTTCTTTCCACCTCTCCCTGTACCCCTGTGACTGTGGGGAACCTCCTTCAGAGGCAGCGTTTGGAGGTCACCTTAGAGACCTTGAAGAGATGGGGTGCTGCCCTCATTTGCACACACTTGTGCACATACACACATGCAGGCACATTCACTCCTTGGGCAGGAGGCAGGGGGTTGCCCAAGTTGAATATTTCTATGCCGACATTTGCAGATGTAATGCTCATAGGGATAGTCACCACTGAGGGTTCTCCTCATTTCGGGGAACAAGGAGGGTCTGCCCTGTTTGGGGTTGGGGAGGGAAGCTGACATTGGGGAATAGCCCAGAGGCATTTCTGCAAACCCTAAATGGAAGGTGGGTCCCAGCCCTTGGCCCAGGGACCTGCAGGTGGATCAGTCCAGTTCAGTTCAGTCACTCAGTCGTGTCTGACTCTTTGCGACCCCATGGACTGCAGCATGCCTGGCCTCCCTGTCCACCACCAACTCCCGGAATTTACTCAAACTCATGTCCATCGAGTCGGTGATGCCATCCAACCATCTCATCCTCTGTTGTCCCCTTCTCCTCCTGCCTTCAATCTTTCCCATCATCAGGGTCTTTTCCAGTAAGTCAGTTCTTTGCATCAGGTGGCCAAAGTATTGGAGTTTCAGCTTCAACATCACTCCTTCAAATGAATATTCAGGACTGATTTCCTTTGGAATGGACTGGTTGGATCTCTTTGCAGTGCAAGGGACTCTCAAGAGTCTTCTCCAATACCACAGTCATAAAGCATCAATTCTTCTGCGCTCAGCTTTCTTTATGGTCCAACTCTCACATCCATACATGACTACTGGAAAAACCATAGCCTTGGCTAGATGGACCTTTGTTGGCAAAGTAAAGTCTCTGTTTTTAATATGCTGTCTAGGTTAGTCATAACTTTTTTTTCCAAGGAGCAAGGGATATTGATTTCATGGCTGCAGTCACCATCAGAAAACTAAGATCATTGCATCTGGTCCCATCACTTCACGGGAAATAGATGGGGAAACAGTGGAAACAGTGGCTGATTTTATTTTTCTGGGCTTCAAAATCACTGCAGATGGTTATTGCAGCCATGAAATTAAAATACACTTACTCCTTGGAAGGAAAGTTATGACCAATCTAGACAGCATGTTAAAAAGCAGAGACATTACTTTGCCAATAAAGGTCCGTCTAGTCAAGGCTATGGTTTTTCCTGTGGTCATGTATGGATGTGAGAGTTGGACTGTGAAGAAAGCTGAGCACCGAGGAATTGATGCTTTTGAACTGTGGTGTTGGAGAAGACTCTTGAGAGTTCCTTGGACTGCAAGGAGATCCTACCAGTCCATTCTAAAGGAAATTAGTCCTGGGTGTTCATTGGAAGGAGTGATGTTGAAGCTGAAACTCTAATACTGTGGCCACCTGATGTGAAGAGCTGACTCATTTGAAAAGACCCTGATGCTGGGAAAAATTGAGGGCAGGAGGAGAAGGGGATGACAGAGGATGAGATGGTTGGACGGCATCACCGACTCGATGGACATGGGTTTGGGTAGACTCCAGGAGTTGGTGATGGACAGGGAGGCCTGGCGTGCTGCGGTTCATGGGGTCGAAAAGAGTCGGACATGACTGAGTGACTGAACTGAACTGAACTGAGTCACCATCTGCCGTGATTTTGGAGCTCAAAAAACAGTTTACACTGTTTCCCCACCTATTTGCCATGAAGTGATGGGACCAGATGCCATGATCTTAGTTTTCTGAATGTTGAGCTTTAAGCCAACTTTTTCACTCTCTTCTTTCACTTTCATCAAGAGGCTCTTTAGTTCTTCTTCACTTTCTGCCATAAGGGTGGTGTCATCTGCATATCTGAGGTTATTGATATTTCTCCCAGCAATCTTGATTCCAGCTTGTGTTTCTTCCAGTCCAGCGTTTCTCATGATGTACTCTGCATAGAAGTTAAATAAGCTGGGTGACAATATACAGCCTTGACATACTCCTTTCCCAATTTGGAATCTGTTTGCTGTTCCATGTCCAGTTCTAACGGTTGCTTCCTGGTCTGCATACAGATTTCTCAAGAGGCAGGTCAGGTGGTCTGGTATTGCCATCTCTTTCAGAATTTTCCACAGTTTATTGTGATCCACACAGTCAAAGGCTTTGGCGTAGTCATAAAGCAGAAATAGATGTTTTCTGGAACTCTCTTGTTTTTTCAATGACCCAACAGATGTTGGCAATTTGATCTCTGGTTCCTCTGCCTTTTCTAAAACCAGCTTGAACATCTGGAAGTTCATGGTTCACACATTGCTGAAGCCTGGCTTGGAGAATTTTGAACATTTCTTTGCTAGTGTGTGAGATGAGTTCAATTGTGCTGTAGTTGGAGCATTCTTTGGCATTGCCTTTCTTAGGGATTGAAATGAAAACTGAACTTTTCCAGTCCTGTAGCTCCTGCTGAGTCTTCCAAATTTGCTGGCATATTGAGTGTAGCACTTTCACAGCATCATCATTTAGGATTTGATGGGTGGGTTGGGTGGGGAGGAAATGACCGCT
>NW_011494640.1:484135-490457 GCF_000754665.1 Bison bison bison | reverse complement strand
TCTGGCAAGCAGTTGCCTCTGGCCAGCGAATTCACCTCGCTAACGGTGCTAATCAGATGCAACTGCTTGCCAGATGCTTCCATGTGCCGCCCACCCCTCCACCCAAGGATCGTCTCCAAAGGCCCCTCTCTCCCCTCACCCGCCACCGCCTTCTGTGGACTAAGGACAGCCAGCTGAAGGCCTGCTGAGTACCCTACCTCCATCCATGGGCTCACTGAACTCTCGCTCTTCCCTTGCTGGTCAATCTCATCAGGTCTGTTTGTGCAGATGAGGAACCCGAGAGTCAGAGCAGGTAAGTGACATGCCCGTCTGACTTCGTGAAGTGCTTAAGGGTTGTTGTGGGGACAAAGTGAGATAACACACAACATGCGTCTACTTGAAATATGGCAGCTTTTAAAGAAAGGCACACACAGCATCCTGTGTGCTAAAGGGAAACCGAGGCCCAGAGTGGAGTGGCTGGTCCTGAGCCCCGAGGTCGAGGCTCTGTGTGGCTGGCTTCCCCAGGGCGACCCTGAGGGCAGGACCCGGGAGGGCATGGCCATCTCCACCTCTGCCCTGCCTGCCCGCTGCCTCCCCTCTCTGCCACAGGCAAATTTCCATGGGCAATTTTCCACGGGAAGAGATGACTTCTCACATTTGCCGCAAACTCACCTCTATTAAGTTAAGCAGTTAACAGAGCTCTCACGGTGGAATGCATTTTGTTTAATACCTTGATCTTTCTTGTCTGCTAGAAAAATGAATTCTGTCAAATCTCTCGAAGCCAACTGTCAAAGTAAGGCATTTGGAGGGGGGTGTGGGGGGGGAGACAGATCTCTCACTCTGATGGCAAAATTCATTTGATTTGATCCCTTAATCCAGTCTCCCTGCAAAGCTGGGAGCTGAAATTCGGAAAGCCCTTTGCCCTGAACAGTTTCTTTCCACTCCTCCTTACCGCCTCCTCTCCCAGGGTCCACTCCTCTTTCACCTTTAAAAATAACAGCAAAGAATTGCAGCAGCTGGAGTAATGATAACCATTTGGTTTCTCACGGCAATTTTTTAGAGAGAAAATGACAGAGCACAAAGCCTGTCTCTCAGGGTCTATTTGGGGAGGGAGAGAGGTAATGGTTGTGGAACACTCTAGCAGCCCAGGGGAACGGCAGGAGCTGACCCCTGGTCCAGCAGGACACAGAAGCAGGAGGATGTCTGGGAAGAAGGCACAGCCTCGATCCCTCTCAAAGAATCTTTTTCTCTAAACCCTGCTCATCCATCCCTTCTGCATCTTATCCACACGCTAGAACCTAACCCCACACTTAGGCTCAGTGCTTCGCAGTTTACAAAACACACATTTGCTATACTTATTTGTTTATGAATTGTTCTTTCATTCATTAATTCCATCCTTCACATCATTTATGCTACGGTATTAATAACTGGGAATCACCAGGGATAGAGACACTTGGGAGCTGCAAGATCGACAAAACAGAACCTTCAACTCCAGGACTCTAGGGTCTGACAGGGCAACAGGTGTGGACAAGTGACTATGACCTTGTGTGGTGGGGGTTATGGTATGTGAGTGGTGGGCATATAGAAATCACTTCTATTAGTTAAGATGCATTGGGGAGCGTGTAACAGAAAACAAAAACAGTGGTTCAGGCGATAACCAGATATTTTAAAAGAGGTGGTTGCTGCTTGGTCAAATGCTTGGAGATGTCAACAAAGTCCTGGCTCTTTCCTCTCTCCTCTCTACTATTCTTGGCTGTGTTCACTTTTTGTCATTAGCGTTTTACCTCATGGTTGCAGGATGGCTGCCACAGCTCCAAACATCACACCTCCTACAATAGCATTCAAGTTAAGAAGGGAGTGGAGTGAAGCCAGAAAAAATGATTCCCAGAAGCAGTCCCTCTACCAGCAGATTTTTCCTCACATCTCAATGGCCAGCTCTGGGTCACACTGTCATCTCTAAAACAATCTCTGGAGAAGGGGGTTGGGGTGCCAGGCTTGGGTTCACTCCTGGGCTGGGGAGGTCCACCAGGTCTGAGCCTGTTGCTGCAGGACAAACACAGGGCTCTGCAAGGGAAGGAAGGAGGGGTGGGCTATCGGGTGGGCAGTCATGAGTGTCTACCCCCTCCTCATCAGCATTTGTGATTGAGTGTCACAGGACACATTGGGTGTGGAGTGGTGGCCTAGCCTCAAAGCTCTGCTCTGAGCCTCTGTCCCCTGTGGGCTGTGTGACCTGGAAAATACTCGACCCACCCAAAGGACAGCCTCCCCCAGAAGAGAGAGGGCTGGAATAGCACCTGACATATAGGGCACTTGTAAAGGGGCCATGGGGTCAGATGTACAGGTGCCTAGCTCAAGGGTGTATCAGCAGCCAGGAGCCATCACAGCAATTAGTCCCATCTGAGAAATGGGCCCATGTACCTTCTCTGTCTCAGTCCTGGGTGACAACAGCAAGAATATCAGTTCACACCAATGAGCACCTCCTGTGTGTCCTGGGCACATTCACTGCATACACTCCCTTAATCCTCATAGCCACCCTGCAAGGAGGGAGCTGCTTTCATCCCCACTTTACAGCCAAGGAAACTGAGGCTGAGGGGTGACTGCAGATGAGTGAGAGCAGACGGGGATCCAGCTCTTATCCCCTGCAAGGCCCTGGGTGGAGCCACAGGCAGGCGCTCAGGTAACCCCTCCTGCCCTGACTGTCACCTGGTCCGGGCTGGTGGCTGCAGCTGATCTCTTTCCTGATCCTTCTCTGTCCCTCCTGGAACTCCAGGACCCCAGGACCCATTTGAAGTGTAAGGAGTTTTACCCATCATCGAGGCTGCCATTTCTTTTCCAAGTTGATGAATAAACAGTGTAGTCAATGGTATCAATTATTCCTTGATCGTGAATTGGCAATCTCCATCTTGGGGGAAAATAATAGACGCGTTACATCCTTAACACAGAACATAGCATATGATAATGCACTCTATATTTATAGTTTTAATGAAGTATGCAAAAGCACTTCCAACAATTATACACCTACAGCGGATCACATTTAATAACTGTATATGAGGCTCCTGGCCAGCACCATAATGTCAGCTTGGGTACCAAGTGTAAAATGAAACTTGCAGCCCAGCCCTGCAGGATGAGGGCTCGGCTGTCACCTCTGCAGGCCCTTCCTCAGGTCTGTGAGCATGCCCACTATTTCCAGCCTTCTCGGCCCTTCCAGGTTCCCAGAGAGATGGCCTTGGGGGTGAGGAGAGGAAGGGGGATGGGAGATAGAACCTGGAATTGACTTCCTCATTTACAGATGGGGAAACTGAGGCCCACTCAGGCAACCAATCTCTCATCCAACAGTTTGCCGAGCACCTGCTCTGTGCCAGCCTATGATCTAGGCACTGGGGGCTCACCTGATGATGGGCAACAGGAAGAGACCCAAGAGGGCAGGGGAAAGAACATTTTTCATCTTCAAAGATTATAACATTTATTCTTCCACTTGGCATTAACATCCTCTGATTCTAACATTCAGTGAGTATAGCTTCTGGGACTATGAAATGCCCCACCTGTGGGTCAGGCTGGCAGCCTCCCAACTTGAGTCTCCCCAAGGTTTCGAGTCACCCCTTCTTCCCTTGGAAATCCTGTCCAAGCCATCCCAGGCCTCTCCTTTCTCCAGGGCCCCATCCAGACTTTCTGGGTTGATGGCTGTCAAAATGTTATCAGCCATGACAATGACAACTAGAACAACTGTGTTGAGAAAGAAATTCCTGCTAGATTTAGGACCCACTGTTATTCCCCCCAGAGCCTAGGCAGCAGCCAGCCACATCACTGTGCCTCACAGTCTCCACCGGGTAGATGATTTGGCCATAAAGTGATGCTGCCCTTCTCAGCACCTGGGCTCCTGCAGGGAGCCCATCTAGGTCCAGATACATTGGCCCTTTGGTTTCCAGGCTTGCTTCATCCCTACTCTGTGCCTCCTGCTCTTTCCCAGCGTGTGCTCAGGACAGCATCTCACCTTTAAGCTCTGGGGCATCTCCTGGGGTGTGGCTGCATCTGATTGCAAACCCTGATGGAGGAGGCTCAGCCCCTGCCAACGGCCCCGAGCCCCACGCCCTCGTTAGACCCCAGGCTTTGGCCTGTTTTCCAGTCCGGGTTCTGCCGTATCCTCCCTATGGGACCTTGGGGAAGTCACTTAACGTCTCTGAGCTCAGGGCCCTCATGTGTGAGTTGAAGATACAAACGTCTGCCTTAGGGGGTGGGGGCCAGACTTAGATGTGCTAACACCTGTGACACTCAGTGATAGATTCCATTATTATTACTCTGATAGTTTCTCAAGCCTCTGGCACAGAGTCCAGGCACATTCAGTAGAGCAAGAAGAGCAGGGACTAGGGAGCAGACTGCCAGGGCTCAAGGCTGACTTCTGAGCTGTGTGACCTTGGATAAGTCTCTGAACCTCTCTGTGCTTCTGTAGCTTCATCTTAATGCCTCCTTTATAGATTGTTGATTAAATGAGCCAGTGCATGCAAAGGGCTGAGCACAGGGCTTAGCATAGAGTCAGCTTTACTACTTCAGGCCCCGAGGGAGGGCTGGGGTTGAGAGGCCACTAGAGATCTCCCTTTCTGCCACATTTGCACTTGGCAATGAGAAACTGAGGCCAAGAGACACTAAATTAAATGCTGGAGAACAAGACAGTATATGAGCATGCTAAATTATGCAGGGCGGACAATTAGAGAACAAAACGATCAGTAATAAAGGGCTAATTGGGTGAGACAGACACTCAGTGAGTCTGGAGCCCGAGATACAGCCTGGGACAGGGTGGCCTGGCCAGGACCCGGCACTCTCCTTAATAACACTGACCTTTCCCCTCAATGTGAACGATGCCTACTTTGGAAATTAATGTTTGGAAAGTGCAAACATTAATATAAAAGAGGTTATAAATCCTGGATAGCTCCCTTCCCAAAGACAGTTGTTTCTACTTTCTTCAATCTTTTTCCTGCTTATATACAAGTATGGGGCTTCCCAGGTGGCACAGTGGTAAAGAAATCACCTGCCAGCGCAGGAGACACAAGGGACTCGGGTTGTGTCCCGGGGTTGAGAAGATCGCTTGGAGTGGGAAATGGCAACCCACTCCAGTATTCTTGCCTGGAAGATCCCATGGACAGGGGAGCCTGGCAGGCCACAGTCCATAGGGTCCCAAAGAGTTGGACACGATTGAATGACTGAACACATACACACATACAAGTATTGCTTTATGATTAATTTAGAATTGGTATAACTGTCAGGATACATTAGGATAGAATATAAAAACAAGCAACCCTTCAAAATAACAAAGGTCAAAGTAGCCTCCTATAAGAGGATGTTGGGTGAAATAGTATGAAGTTTTAAGAACAAATAATTATTACAATTTATGGAGTGAATAATCCCTGGGGCCTATTAGCTAACCTTCACGTGACTCCACACCTGGGATCTTCTCCTGCTCTTCAGTCCTTCACCCTGGTCCACCACCATCTTGCCTGGACTGGGGCAGCAGGCTCCTGCCTGGTCCCTGCCTCTGCCCTGTCCCTGCTCCCGTCACTCTCCCCGTAGGAGTTGGGTGACCCTGTGAGACTCAGAGAGGGGCCGCCCCTGCTCTGCTCCACACACCAGGGTTTCTGCCTCATGAGGACACAGTCCACGCTGAGGTGGCCCCGGGCCCTGCATCTCCCCCACCCTGAGCCCATCCCCCTCACTCCCTCCCTGCTCCCAGCCCTCCATCCTTCCTGGACCAGGAACCCAGTGCCTGCTCCTCCTCAAGGCCTGGCCCTGGGCCTCTGCCTGGAGCCCTTCCTGTGTCTATCTGCTCCCTCCCTCCCTTCCTTCAGGTCTTTGCCCTACTGTTACCTGGTCTGACCTTCCTTGACCCCTGTCAACAGTGAACTTCAAGACCCTCGACCCTCTCCCCTCTCCCAGTGGCGTTTTACTCCTAACTCTTACTATTTGCGTCCACACCACAGTCCACTGTTAATGTTGGGGTGTCTCCTCTTTCTAGAACCTGAGCTTCTCCCTGTTGCTGAGATGGGGCCCCTCAGGTGGGCTCTGGTGGACATTTGCTGAGGCAGTGAGCTCCCTGCATGCTGACTCGGCTTCCCGTGTGAGACGCTGTCCTCAATGAGATGCTGTTCCTTACTGGTCACAGCAGTCCTATGGAGCAGCTTCTCAATTCAGTTCAGTTCAGTCGCTCAGCTGTGTTTGACTCTTTGCGACCCCATGGACCGCAGTATGCCAAACCTCCCTGTCCATCACCAACTCCCAGAGTTTACTCAAACCCATGTCCATTGAGTTGGTGATGCCATCCAACCATCTCATCCTCTGTCCCTGAGATTCCCCA
>NW_011494640.1:483003-484035 GCF_000754665.1 Bison bison bison | reverse complement strand
GTGCCAAACCTCCCTGTCCATCACCAACTCCCAGAGTTTACTCAAACCCATGTCCATTGAGTTGGTGATGCCATCCAACCATCTCATCCTCTGTCGTCCCCTTCTCCTCCCACCTTCAATTTTTCCTATCATCAGGGTCTTTTCAAATGAGTCAGCTCTTAGCATCAGGTGGCCAAAGTGTTGGAGTTTCAGCTTCAACATCAGTCCTTGCAATGAATCCTCAGGACTGATCTCCTTTAGGATGGACTGGTTGGATCTCCTTGCAGTCCAAGGGACTCTCAAGAGTCTTCTCCAACACCACAGTTCAAAAGCATCAATTTTTCGGTGCTCAGCTTTCTTTATAGTCCAACTCTCACATCCATACATGACTACTGGAAAAATCATAGCCTTGACTAGATGGACCTTTGTTGGAGCAGCTTCTAGGGACACCCCTGTTCTCACAAGGGGGTCACAGGCCTGGCTCAGGAACCGCCCAGCTTCACACAGATGCTGGGCGCTGGGCCGGGGCTCCCAGCTGGCTCCTCAGGACCCAGGGCTGGGCTCTGAGTACTCTCCCCAGGGTTCTCATGCAGGTGTGACTGTTCTGGGACATTCCAGACAGTGTGTGCTAAGTCGCTTCAGTCGTGTCCAATTCTTTGCGACCCCAGAGACTATATATGGCTTGCCAGGCTCTTCCATCCATGGGATTTCTCAGGCAAGAATACTGGAGAGGGCTGCAATTTCCCACTTCAAGGGGTCTTCCCGACCCCGGGGTCTCTTGCCTCCTGCGTTGGCAGGTGGGTTCTTTACCACTAGTGCCCCCTGTATGCTGAGTAGTGAGGTGACCTCCCTGCGCCCCTGCCAGCCCTGGAATCAATGGGCCCTCATTGATTCCACTTGCATTTCTCCTTCCCATTCTGAGCTCTGAGCGGCTCTGTATTGGGGTTGCATGGACCCCAGGAGACCAGGACTCACACTGACAGCCCTCTGCCCCAGTCTTTCCCTCCCAGGTTGGCTCATCCACCCCTACGGCTTCCTCGTCACCAGCCAGCC
>NW_011494640.1:430405-482903 GCF_000754665.1 Bison bison bison | reverse complement strand
CACCAATCCCCCCAGCCACTCAGACATCCGAGTTCTTATCCCGGGATGCAAGCGCCGCACCTGGGGAAACCCTCAGCAGAATTCCTGTTCCAGCAGGTGCCCTGGTAGCTGGAGGGATGGTGCTGGCATTGGGGAGCTCCGTCAGGTGAACCTTCCTGTGAGCTGGGGAGAGGTGCCCCCTGGTAGGGCACAAGTCCTTTCCTTGACTGATGTGAGTGGGTCTGGGCTGAATTTACAACTTTGTCTTTAAGACATGTACACCCATGGCTGATTCAAGTGAATGTATGGAAAACCACTACAATATTGTAAAGTAATTAGCCTCCAATTAAAATAAATTAGTTAATTAAAAAAAAGACTTATAAAAAAAAGAAGATACACCTCTTGCCCAGCTCCACAATGGGCTATCCATCTGCTCCCAGCTCCTTGCCAGAGTTTAATGCACCCAAACCTGCATGAACTACCAGCCCCCAAGGTACCCGTTTCTGCCTTTCCTTCTCACCAGACACACAGCCCTCTTCCTGATGGCTCTGACCACCTGGTGGGTGAATGGCTGCCTTGTCTTTCTGTTTTTATAGCCCCACTCAGTCCGAAGTTCTTCCTACTTTCCCAGAGTCAGACCCTGACCAGGACGGGTCCCATATACTTTCCAGCCCTGGAATGCGCCCCCACTTCAGCTTCTTTCTCTCTGTCTAAACTACACTGAGTGTTTTTGTTACTTGCAAAGAACCCTGACTCAGACACCAAGGAAACCTGTTTATTTAAAAATATGATTTAAAAAAAGGATTCTTTCCAACAATGAATGCCTCTCTTTCTCTCTCAGAGACCTCATCAAACAAGAGGAACAAGGCTTTTGCAAACCTATATGAAAATTAAACCCACAATCTGGGCACACAGTTGTTTGACAAGTGATAATTAACTGCTGACAATGTAATTTTGGCTTGGACGTAAATATGTTTTTCATTAAGAAGTATTCAAAGATATCCTTGTGTTCTGGAGGCCAGCCTCATCTGCAGAGCTCACCACTCTGAGGATGGCTGCAGAGCTGGTGATGAGGGTCTGATGCTCCCTGACATGGGGGCTCTGGACTCCAGCAATGACACGAGTATTCATATCCCTAGGGTTTCTGGGCCCCCCAGACTCCTGGCAATTCCCAGAAGGTGGCGCAGGCAGCCGCCGCCTCTCTCCAAAGGACAATCCCCTCCTCTGGGCATCCCAGCCCCAAGGGTGCCTGGAACCAGAACAGAGACTTGGCACCAACTGTAACTTCAGGGAGGGAGGGGGGACGCTCATCTCTGCAGCCCCTGACAGGCCTCAGGTCCTGCAGGGGTCCTAGCCCATCCTGCATTTGACAGAGGCTCACAAAGGGGGAGTCACTTGCTCAAGGCCACATAGCTTGGTGATGGGCCAGATGGGGATGCGAACTCCGACCTGCTTGACCTCCACGCCCATGCCACCCTCACCTTCCACCTAACTCCCTTTCTCTAGTGAATTCAACTGCTCTGCCTCAGTTTCCTCATCTGTAAAATGAGGAAAATACTAGTACTCTCCTTAGAAGGAGTTTGAAGGATGAAATAAACTGAGACCACACTCTGATGCTAGGAGGGGTTGGGGGCAGGAGGAGAAGGGGATGACAGAGGATGAGATGGCTGTATGGCATCACTGATTCGATGGACACTGAGTCTGAGTGAACTCCGGGAGTTGGTGATGGACAGGGAGGCCTGGCGTGCTGCGATTCATGGGGTTGCAAAGAGTCGGACACGACTGAGTGACTGAACTGAACACACACACACACACACACCACTTAGAGTAGTGCCTGGCACAAAGTAAGCCCTCAGCGTATGCCAGCTATGATGCTTATCAGTAATTAGTAATATGGATATTTGTATAGACTGAATACGTCCTCCCAAATTTGTATGTTGAAACCCCATGACGTCCTCAACATGTTGGTATTAGGAGGTAGGACCTTCAGAAGGTGATTAGATTATGAGGGTGGAGCCTTCATGAGAGGGTTTAGTGACCTTTTAGAAGAGACCCCAGAGAGCTCCCCAAGCCCCTTCCACCATATGAGGACAGAGAAGCAGGATTTGGGCTTTCAATCTGTCCACACAATCTTGGACTTCCCAGCTTCCAAAACTGTGAGAAATAAATTTCTGTTGTTTATAAGCCACCCAATCTATAATATTCTGTTATAGCAGCCCTCCAAAGATTAAGATACTATTAATAAAAATAACATGCTGATATATTAGGCAAATTTCTTTCCTCCAACTCACAAACCAGTGCCTTTTCCCTCTTTAATCATCTCTAATAACCTCAAGAAGGTTACATAAAATTAAAACCATGATTAGACATATACTATAGTGAAAATGCAGCATGCCAAGAAAAGAGAAAATCTTTAAAAAGTAGCCAGAGACAGCCTGGATGGGAGAGGAGTTTGGGGGAAAATGAACACATGTATATGTATGACTGAGTCCCTTCACTGTTCACCTGAAGCTATCATATTGTTACAATACAAAATAAAAAGTTTTTTTTTTTTAGAAAAAAATAAGCTAGAGAGAAGATTACTTACCAGGAATGACAAACAGGCAGCAGATTCTCCCTAGACATAGTAGAGGACAGAGAGCCAGGAGGTGAGATATTTTAGTGCCAAATGAAATAAGCGAAGGGAAATTCTAGACTCAGCTAAATCATTCAAAATTAAATGAGAAATACATTTTAAGAAAACGAGACACTTGCAAAACCTTTTAAAAAACTGATTTAAAAAAAATCACTCAGAAAAAGGCCATTGAGCCTAGAAAGAAAGAGAGGATCCAACCAGCAACAGATAGCAAAAAGATGAATAAATCTGGAGCAGATAGTAGTAGATAGGGGTGGTACCACCGGACATATTAATTACAGCCGATGTGGAGACATCAAGCGCTGGGACCACAGGTCTGCAACGCACAACACCGAGGTGGAAAGACCACCAGAGAAAGCAAATTCTGAGTCCTTGTGCTGTTGGGAGGCAGAGCAGGGATACTGATCTGCCTTAGACTGTGTTCAGTCAAGTGTGCTTATTATGATTTTTAAGGCCAAACAATTAAGAGAGAGACTAGAATATGGAATTTCCAAACCAGTAAAGGGAAAAGAGGGAATAAAACCTGATCAGTATGAATGGGTGGCAGGAAACAAGCTAGAGGGAGAGAAGGAATAATAACACAAGCGGAAACAGAAAAAATCCTTGCAGTTAAAAGCACAGGTGGAATTCTCTAAGGCAGAATCCTGATTCTGCTTTTCACATCTGTGTGTGATCTGGGCAAACGGCTTGGTGACTCTCCTCTGCCGAGTCCCAGTTTGCTCACCTGCAAACTGGAGACCACAGCATCTTTGGATAAGGGTTATAACAGCATGTCTATCTAAGGGCTGCCAGGAGGACCCATGCAGTGACCACCACAGGACAAGGAGTCGCTATCACTGTGACCACAGTCACTCTGCACCAGGCATGTCCTATGAGTTCTGAGCACCATCTCCCTCTCCCTTTGAACATCCCTGCAGGGGATCCCTCCCTCTCCCTCTAGCTTATTTCCTGCAGGGCAGGTAACACCATAAACCACTTTGCTGACGAGGACACAGGCTGGGTGGTAAAAGGCTTGCTGAGGTCACCCAGCTGGGGAACGACCAAGCCTGGACACACACTGGGGTCCTCTGACCCTGAAGCCACTTGTTGATTCTCAGGTCAGGCAGCTGCTGTCACTTCTCCTGGCCTCAGTTTCCTAATCTGTGCATCTTGGTTACCCCAGGCATCGTGAGGCTGGGGCAGAGAGGAAGCACATGAACCCTCAGCACGTTCCCAGCACTGGGGATGGGCCAGCAAGTGTCGTTACCACTTGCATCATACAGACAAGGGACTCAGGGCTGAGACAGGCCAGGAGCTGGCATGACCACATGGTGTGTGCTGACTGTAGGATCAGGGCCCCAACTGGAGTGTGAGTCCCAGGAGGGAGAGCCCTGGTGTGCCTGGTTCCAAGGACTTGCACTGAGGTTGGCCTGGGTGATGAGTGAGTGAGTAAGTGAATGAAGGGAGCTAAGGGCCCTCGGTCCTACTCCATGCAGCCATTTTTCCATTTTTAAGAGTGTTCTCTGTGTCCAGGAGGCTCTCCAGCAGAAAGCAGCTCTGGGAAGCCTTGGGGCAGTAGGAAATGGGCAGGTGCTTCATTAAGACAAATGAGGCTGCCTAAGATCCAGCTTGATTTTTCTCCTCTGCACTGACCACCACCTGACATGTACTATGTCTTCACCCCTATGGCTGGTGCTCCTCAGCACAAAGGCATCTCCATGGAGCAGGGACTTTGGTCATTGCTACTGAAGGAAAGTTACAGGGCTCAAAATAGCCTGGAGTTAAAACTCCCCTCCAGGTCCTCCCCACCATTCTATGCAAAACAAAGAACTCTCTCACCCGAAGAAAAAAATGGACACTAGGTTGATGACGCCCAGCTACCAGCCGGTTCAGCCTCTGGCTGATCTCCAAAATTCCTTGCCCCAGTCGTTTAAGAGATAACTACTCCGAACAGCCTTGGAGAAGAACAGGCCCCCTTAAGACAGTAGCTTTCCACATACATGCCTATGTATACTTACTCTTTTCTTGGATAAGTGCAGCAGCTCACTAATCTGATTGCTGCCCCTTCTCACCTCATTAAAGGTGATCTGTTCCTGTAAAGTGCTGCTCTCCTTCTTTTTCTGAACCTCACCTTCTCTAACTCCCTTACCCTATAGCTAGGTCTCACCTGATAGGTGCTTAGGAAGGTGGCATCACATGACCTTGAAGTGACATCACCTCTCTTAGCCTTGGTTTCCTCATCTGCTGGACGGGAGGATGATGCCCCTTTTGCAGCTATTGTGGGGATGCAGCGAGACTCTGCCATCTCATCCTCAGTGCGGGGGACACAGGCAGGGGCGAGGGGCTGCCCTCCACCTCTCAGCAACCAGGGACCTTGCGTAAGAAATTGATTTTATGGACATTGCAGTGTGAGCACTTTCTCTTTCCTTTTTTTGTTTGATGATAAAGCTTTCTGCAGTCGAGCTTTATTTTATCAGAAGGATAAGAGATTATCAAACTAGCTTAGCAGCCCATCAAGGGAATTTTCAAAGAGGCAAAGAGGCAGGAAGCATCTCTCCCAAGACAACCTTGCCTTTATCTTTATTCTTCACTTAGTCGATAACAACTACTACCGTTTTTTTTTTTTTTTGATGCTCGAGATATCCCAGAAGCTGCATTCACTCACATTGCTCTATTTGAGGCAGTAGTTCTCAACGAGGGTTGCTTTCTGCCCCTCTGGGAACATCTGGCAATGTCTGGAGATGAATTTGGTTGTGATAGCTCAGTGGGGGTGGGGTGGGGAGTGTGTTCCTGACATCTAACACGAAGAGGCCATGTCTGTTGCTAAAAACCCACAATATGCAGGAAAGGCCCCCAGGAAAAGAATCATTTGGACCCAAATGTCAAAAATGCTGAGGTTGAGAAACCTATTTAAAAACCCACCCAGCAACCTTGTGAGAGTAGGTCATCTCCCACCCTAGAAATGAGAAGATGGCGGTTTGGAAAGTGAATGAAACTCATACAAGGAAGCGGCTGAGCTGAGACTTAAATCTGGAGCTGTCTGACTCTGAAGACTGTGATTCTTTTGCTCTTTAAATGCCGGTGTTATGGATTTATGGGCTGAATATTTGTGTCCAGTCCAAACTTATGCAGTGAAGCCCTAACCCCTAGTGTGGCTGTATTAGGAGACGGGGCCTATAAGGATGCAGTTAAGATGAAATGAAACTATAAGAATGAGGCTCTAGTCTGAAGGGTTAGCATCTTTAGAAGAGGGAGAGGTGTCAGAGCTCTCTCCCCTGGAGGTGAGCACCGAGGAAAGGCCATGTGATGACACAGTGAGAAGGTGGCCGTCTGCAAACCAGGAAGAGAGACCCCTCCAGAAAACCACCCTGCTGACACCTTGATCTTGGACTTCCAACTTCCAGAACTGTGAGAAGAAATGTCTGTGGTTTAAACCCACCCAACCTGTGGCATTTTGTTGTGGCAGCCTGAACTGATCAAGACAGACACTTCCAGTCCTTTTATTATCAAATAATCTTCCCTAATTGGAGTCAGTGCAGCGTGTGACCAGAATGTTTTAAATGTCCATGTTTAATTGTGTAGAAGGAAATGATATCATTTCGTGGGAGTCACTGCTGCCTATTTCTCCTTTAATTTTTATAGCTTCTTCCTCTGTCTCCAAGGTCAATTTGTGATGGCCAAGAACAAACTGAAGAATGAAGAAAATATAAGAGGAGTCTCAGCCGCCTGTCTGAAGACCTGTGGTTTCCCCAGCCAGAGGTGGCCTGTTGTTAGTATCCCGGGACACCTGCCAGGGCTGCCCCTTTGAAGCTGGACTTGCTCTGGGCAAGCAGAGGGAGGAGTCCAGCCAGGACAGCCCCACCAGGCATAGCCCATGGAGGTGACTGGTCAGACGGTCATTTGGTCTCTATGTCCAACACCATTGAGAGTTGGGAGACAGGTAGGTCCTGGAACTGATGGAAGTTCTACAGGTGACAGATACCAAGGTACCTTATGGTCACAGATCCCCTGGGCCCACCAGGGCTCACCTCCAGGCTCCTGACTCCCTGGATGAGGGCACCATTCATCTTGGCTGCAGGGAACTCACTACTGTGCTCCCCCAACCTGCTCCTCTTGCTGATGGGAAGAGTCCTCACTTCTCCCCATGGAGTTCAGGCCCTTGCGATCAGCTCAGCCTCCACCTTAGGCTGCTCTTCTGTCTCTGTCCCCCTGCCATAGTCAGTTCCATCAGGGCTGATTGGGGGAGGAGTTAGGTGTCATCCAAATTGCCAGGAGGGTCAGACACAAACAAGGGAGTGATGGACTGTCTGTCACATTTGCAGGTGAGACCTTGTCAGGTATGGTTTCCAAGGCCTTAAAGAAAGAGAGACAGTTTGAGTGAGCTGAACTATTCAGGAAAGTAGACTCTTGAAGTAGAAAGAAATTCCAGAGTCACAGGAGCAAATACACAGCATTCAGTCCACAGGATGGACAGCAGGGATGACATGCAGGTCGTTTTTAAGGACCTAGATCCTCCATCCAGCTCCTCCAGGTGCTCACAGAGGGCTGGGCAGGTCCCCCTCCGTCCCTGTGGGGGGTTAGACCACATGCTGACCTCTGGTCAGTGCTGGCACTGGGTCAGGGTCAGTGTGGGGACCTGGAGACGCGTTAACCCTCATGCATTTTGATCAGAGCAGAGCCCTGTCCCGTAAAAGAGTCCGTGGATATTCATTCTGTGCACAATTACACCAGCTTGTTCCCATACATTCAGGCCCACCAGGTCCTAGAGGCAGTGCACAGGGAGTGGGGAGGGGCTGAGCCGTGCAGACGCAGGTGGAGTCCAGGGAACAAGTGACATGGAAGAGTGCCAGTGATGGGGCCACGTGACAAGCTCCTTGAAAAAATGGTGAGTGGCCACCTGCTCGTCAAACCTTGTGGCTCTGAAAGGAGCTGAAGCAGCTTCCCAAACGCACACTGCCCTGCAAGACCCACGCATTCCTCCCCCAGCATTCACTGAGCACCTACTGTGTGCAGACCCTGGGCTGGGAGCTGAGCATGTGCTGAGGAAGAAACAGATCCTGCCTTCAGTCTGGTGGGGGGAAACGGAGACCCCGTTACCCTGTGATGAGGATGTGCTTGAGCTGTGGGGACACAGTTTGGGGGTGACTAACTCCGAGCCTGACCTGGGTCTAGAGTGAGAGTTCCTGGATAGCCTGGGGAGTTAGGGCATTTGGAGACCATCTTCACTTCACAGGGGGCGCTGAGCAGGCCCTGATGTCCTGGACCCAGGTTTTCCCAAACCTGAGCTCTGTCCCCAGCATCTCCTGGCCTCGGGGGCTCCTGGGGTGATTACAGTGACGAGCCAACCCCTTCCTCATTCCCAGTCTGCTCAACAAACTTTCCCACACAGACAGTAATCACACCTCCCAGAGGTTAGTTTATAAGGAGACAGTGAAAATGTGTTATTTAAATAGCAATTATTAAAATCATGCTGGGGGTTTGCTACATAATAGGTAATTATCTGTGACCTAATTGTGAAAACAATGTAGTCAATTCCATTTAGCTCTTCCCTCTGAACCAGAGTTAATCCTGCCAAGCAGTGTGCTCTGCAACTTCAGCTGACGTTTGCTCAATAATATTCTTATTAAATCTAAAATGAGGGCACCTAAGGGACTTCTGCTGCCGATCCACCAAGGCCTTGGCCTCATGTCTGGGAGAAGATGCTGCCCTTGGACTTTGGGGTTTGGTTCCCCCGGGGACATACCCGTTTCAGGATTCCACTCAGGCATTAGCTGTCCTTCCACTCACTTGTTCACCTCTTCAGTTTTTGTTCATTCACTTCTGATTGCTTGCAGGCATCTCTTCACACACATTCAGGTGTTGGTTTATTGTGCCTTTCACCCTCGGTTTCATTCATTCCGACTTCTGTGGCGTGGCCTTTCATTCATTCCGTTATTCTTCCTTTGTCCATTCGTGCACCCGGACCCTCACTCAGTCCTCGGTGATTTCTTCAGTCTTTCATCCTTTAGTTTGTCAGTTCATATGTTCATTCACTCCCAACTCATCCACTCATTGCTTCATGCATGCATTTGTTCATTATTTCCTTGTTCATTTGTTGGTGAGTTTGTGCACTCATTCATTCATTCATTCAACATGCGCAGACCATCTGTCGGCAGATGGTATGTACTGGCAGGTTTGGTTCAATATGATGGTTCAACACACCTCTCCATCCAGCACAGCAAAGTCCCTAGGGCCTCTTAAGGACACTTTTTATTGCAGTGTAACACAGTATATGACAAGAAAAACTCGCAAATCACAGCTGGATAACTGAAGAATTTTTGCAAACAGCTGTACTGGCCTCCGGAAATCATCTGTGCCCTCTCCCTGTGCCCGCCCCTCTGACTTCTAAGAGTGCATTTACCTGTGCTGTTCTGAACCTCAAGCAAACATACTTACAGCCTGTGCTTTGTCCTCCCCTCTCCCTGTGTGTGACTTCCTTTGTGTGCTACTGTGGAGGTGAGGCTTATCCGCCTGGTTGCATTAATTTGTGTACTTTGCTCCTTTTGATGGCTAGGGTTCTCCTGTATGAATATGCAACAACCATTTATGTATCCATCAACCCTAGATAGGGTTTCAATGCTTTCCTATTTTGCGCTCTTGTAGATAGGGATGTTACTAAGGTCTTCCAAAGACCACATTCCTGCCTCCCTGTGGGGCATGAGTCCAGGAGTGGAGCTATTGGGTAAACAGTTACGCAGAAGTTCAACTTCATGATACTGAGTTTTCCAAAGTGACTGTTGGGGTGTCTTTCCCCTAGACTTGCCCCTGAGACACTGGCCCTCTCCAGGGCCTTTGGTCTGTTTCAGGTCACGCCTCCCCCATCCCAGCCCACCTGCTCAATTCTTCCTCCTGAGGCTGGGCTCCTCCCAGGGGCTTAAGTACAAGCCTTCCTCGCTGCAGTCCTGCCACTGGTTCCTTTCAGCCTTGGTCCTGTCTTTCTGTCCTGGAGATACATCCTCAAGCTACTCTGGGTGACGTCCTCTGGGCCTGGTCTAGCCTGGCCATCTTTCTTACCCTGTGGGTGGATGGAGCTTAACTCTGCTGAGGAAACTCTGGGACCCAGGAATGATCCCATCTGAGGGCTGAAGGAATTGCAGTTCCTTGTTGAAGGCTCTTGCCAAGGCAGTTAATTCCCTGGCCCCTCTGGTCTGCCCTAAAGGAGATTAGAGTGGGCTTAGAAGCCTCGAAGAAGTCTTTAGGCAATGGAGTACAGGAGCTGGGTATTGGGATTCAGGCCTGTGCTAAAGGTGTAAGGCCAGAGGCTGTGGGTGGGGCATTGCCGGTGTATGCTGTAACTACTGGGGCTTCCCAGGCACTAGAACCTGCCTACCAATGCAGGAGATATAAAAGACATGGGTTCGATCCCTGGGTTGGGAAGATCCCCTGGAGAAGGGCATGGCAACCCACTCTAGTCTTCTTGCCTGGAGAATCCCATGGAGAGAGGAGCCCGAGAGGCTACAGGCTACAGTCCATAAGGTCGCACAGAGTCAGACACAACTGAAGCGACTTAGCATGGCACACGGCCATAACAATAAGATGAGGGTAAGAAGCCATGAAGTCGCTCAGTCATGTCTGACTCTTTGTGACCACGTGGACTGTAGCCCACCAAGGCTCCCCCATTCATGAAATTTTCTAGGCAATAGTACTGGAGTGGGTTGCCACTTCCTTCTCCAGGGGATCTTCCCAACCCAGGGATTGAACCTGTGTCTCCCGCATTGCGGGCAGACGCTTTACTGTCTGAGCCACTAGGGAATCGTGAGGGTAAGAAGGCACACCTTAAAGATGGTCACTAGCAAATGGAGTGGAATTTTCTGGTGATGCCAAACTTCTAAGCCTGGGTGACTGAGAAGATTGTAGAATAAATCTTGTTCATTGGGGAAACAGGTTAAGGCAGCTGGGTGGAAAGATGATGAGCTAGGTTTCAAATACGCGTTTCAGGCATATTGAGTTTGAGATGACAACAGGGTATGCAAGAAGTGTCGCAGATACAGAGAAGAGACTGAGGGGGCCTGGGGTTGAGCAGGGAGTTCCGGTGTAAGTCCTACCTCCTTGGGTCTCTCTGGGGTTGCAGTCAGCAGAATCCACCTCTAACTGCACCTCTCCCTGACTAGGGTGTAAGCAAGAAACAGTGAAGACTGAGCCATCAGCTGTCAATGATGTGTTTTGTTTTGAATTGGTTTGGGGCTCGTGAAACAGCCAGGTTGAGCTTCACTGTCTTACCGAGCTGCTTCAGAGCATCTGGTGTTTGGATGGTACTGAATTTGGGATGTTGGGATCAGGCTGAAATGGGACAATGAGGGTGGAAGGGTCCAGAAGAGATGAATACAGAAGTTGACCCTAAGGTGGTACATGCCCCCTGTTCCTCCCCAGCATGTGAACAAGGGTCCACCATCTCTAGACAAGTGTAAGTTCCTCTCTTGGGGCCCCCAGTCCTAGGGCTGGAGGGATGTGGGCAGCAATTCTTCTGGCAACTGACTGCTCAGGTGTCACCCTGAAACCCTGCCAATGGGGAGGCCCCTGCAGAGCCCTGGAGGGGAGAGTGAGAAGCTTCATTGCAGTCTCAGCTGCAGATTTCTTCAAACAAGTTTCACCAGGAACGAAGCCCAGAGGCTAATCCCGTGGGACTACCTTTTCTCATTTAGTCCTCTAGAGAAGGGTGGGGCCTCTGTGATTGACTCCCAGGAGAGAGATGCCAGCCTTCTGCAAACCCACAGGGTAGTCATGCTCATTCTCAGCATTTGGGAATCTCATAATGGTGCAGACCACCCTTAGGGCCCTTTTCTTTTTCCAGGACTCAGAACCTAGGCTCCTGCATGTGATGCAAAGGCAGCACAACTACAACCCAGTTCCGGTTGACTCCCTGGCACACTCATTTCCTGAGTTTCTGGTTCCACATCTATGAGTTGATGGTGATGATATCCACCTCCTAAGATTATGGGGACTTCCCAGATGGCACTAGTGGTAAAGAACCCACCTGCCAATGTAGGAGATAAAAGAGATGGGGATTCGGTCCCGGGGTTGGGAAGATCCCCTGGAGGAGGGCATGGCAACCCACTCCAGTACTCTTGCCTGGAGAATCCCGTGGACAGAGGAGCCTGGCAGGCTATAGTCCATGGGGTCACATACAGTTGGAGATGACTTAGCGGCCGAGGACAGCACAGGGTTCCAGGCGGGGGGCAGGGATTAAATGTGGCAATGAGTGTGAAGCTGTATTGCAAATTCTGACTTTTCATTTACAGTTACATTAGTCAATGTCCTCCCTGTAGAAGACAGGAGGGCATTTCCCCTCATTTTTATTCCTTAAATTAAATAATCCCCACTTCACCAGGATTATACTTCCCTCATTTCCCCCAATATTTATTGTCTTTCAGCAATTTAAAGTTTTAATTGGGGAGGGACCACAGAGAAGGACTGGTCCAATTGGGGAAACTGAGGCACGTCAGGGAGACAGTGGGCTCTGGGTGACCGAGTGGCTGTGACAGAGCCGGGTCCCCACCAGGAGGCCCAGCCAATGGCCCTGCCTCTCTCATCTCTGCCTCTCAGCTCTCCAGAGTCTCCTACAAGCTTGCCTTGGATTCTTCGCCAGTTTCTCTCACCAAGATAAAAAACTGACAGCCATGAAACCCAGCTTTCCCCAGCTGGAGGCTAATTTGCTTTGGGACTGCTTTTTTTGTTTGTTTGTTTTCTTCTTAGAATTACCTCCACTGCTTAAAAGGCACATTTTTAAAAACCAAAAGTGGCTGTCAGTTTCACGCCAAAGGCAAACACGTGACCTGTCCCCTGTGTGAATGCAACATCACATCTAGTTAAGAGACCCATCAACTGAATACATTACAGGAAGAAAGGGTTTGATTTGGGAAATTTCAAGGTACCACACACATATTTTTGCCTCCCAACCTTTTAAATACATAATTTTTAACCGAGAGAAAGGAAATCGTTTTCAAAGGTTACCTTCCTCTTAAAAGTATCCGAATGCGTGTAATTGAAGCTTGTGTCGAACATGTGAAGTGTTAGCGTTTTATCACTTATATAACCTGCCTCCTTTCTCTTGCTTCAACACAGGAGACTTCCTCCCTGCACAGCTTTGCGAGGGGTGGCGGGGGGCTGGGGGGGTGTTGGCAATTTCTCTCTGTAGTCCGAGGCTCTGTCTTTTCAATCCCCTGGGAGAGACTGAATTCAGATGAGGGCAGGCAGCTGCAAGATTCCATTTCATATTTCTCAGCACCTTTGGATACTGATCGTCATGGCTTAATCCCCCGAGGGTCTACTGTGTGCCACATGCTGTGTTGGTGTTTTTAAAATTCAGCATCTCTAACCCTATACTTTCATCCTGATTTGATCCACCATTGCCCACAGCCCAACTACCTCCCTGATTCTGCTCTTGCCTCTTGTGGTCTCTTCTCCACTGAGCAGAAACAGAGCCTTTAACCACACTGGGCATCCATCTCTCTCCTCTGCTCACATTCTCCATGGCTCCCAATCTTTCTGGGATGAAGCCAGTATCCTTCCCCAATCCCCAAGATCCCCCACGGTCCCTCCTCCACTCTGCCCCACCCACATGAGCCTCCTCGCTGACCTCTGGGGTACCGGGTACACTTATGCCTCCTCCTCTGCTTGTGGTTCCCATGGCCTGGAGTGCTTCCCCAGGTGACCCTCGTGGCCCACACTCTTAAATCTATCCAATCTGTTCTCACATGAGTCCTTCCCAGAAAGGCTTTTCCTGACCACCCATGTGAAACTGCACCCCAGCCTCCTGACACTTCTCACCCCTCCTCCTGCCTACTTTAATCTCCTGATCATTTACCACTATCATACTCTCTCTATATTATTTATTTACCTATTTATTGGATGCTTTGACAAAAATGTGAGCTCCATATGGGTAATGATTTTAGTCTTCCTGTTCACTGCTAAATATCAAGCTCGTAGGGCAGATCACTGATTAAGGCATAAATACGTACTTATAAATGAATAAAAGATTCACATTTGGTATGTGCAGGATTAAGAGCATACAGACAAGAACCAAGTAAACAGATAAAGAATATCACGTAATATCTAATAGTGATGGGTATGGTGCTATGAAACAGCTGGTGGCTCATATGGTAAAGAATCTGCCTGCAATGAAGAAGACCCAGGTTTGATCCCTGGGTCAGGAAGATCCCCTGGAAAAGGGAATGGCAACCCACTCCAGTATTCTTGGCTACAGAATCCCATGGACAGAGGAGCCTGGAAGGCTAGAGTCCATGGAGTTGCAGAGAGTCAGACAGGACCGAGCAGCCAACACTTTCGCTTCCATGGTGCTATGAAGAAAACAGCAGGGCTGTGTAGTTATTTCAGGTTGAGGCTCAGGAAAGCCTCGTGGAGGAGGTGGTGTTAGTTGAGACCTGGATTAGACAGACCAGGCAACAGGCCCTGGAGGGGGGTGACTTGTCCGAGGCCTCGCAGGTGGCGATCCTTGTGGAGCAGGTTTGGAAGTCACAGGGCAGGTGTGCCCAAAATAGAGCGCTGGGTCCGCTGTGCCCTGTGATGACCTGGCCCTGGCCTTTTCCCCACTGAGTTGGGCCATCACTCCATCTGGTTCCCTTTCTCATGCAGCCAAGAGTGTCGCTCAGTGGAGTCAACAGAGCCTCGGGCATCCTGCATCCGAGAGGCCAACTGCGGGTTCTGGTACCTAGTGGGGCCTCTGCGGGTGGGTCCTGAATGACTCTCAGGTGAGGCTGTATTGCAGCATGGAAGCTTCACAAGCTATCACGCTGTGAGAGTCCTGGACAAAACTGAGTTCATTTTACCTAAACGGAGGACTTGAGACCCAGAGTAGTGTGTGTGGTTGGGGTCACTCTGTGGTACAAATGAAACAAATGATATAAGAAGGTGGCTCTGCATTTGAAGTTACAAATTTTCTCAACCTGAAAGGAAGTGCACACTCTTAAAATGGAAGAGAGTCAGGTTAACTTTGAATTCATGAATGTGTTTTTGAACCCACCGAAGAGCTGAGGTCAAGGAGCAGACAAATGGACCCAACCTGGAAAACACAGATGTTGCGGTGAGAAAGGAGATGGAAGCAACACCTGACCTGTGGTAGGTACAACCAGATACAGGCAGAAAGACTTGAGCTAGAATAATCAAGGAGTTGGAAAAGGATGAGTGAGGCTGACTGGACAGTGCGAAGCCTCAGAATCTGGGGAGTCTGCACCAACTTGCTAGTTCTCTCTGGAACCCAGAAGATACTCACTGAATGGGTCAGGAAGAGTCCTAAGCAAATGTCCAGTGTGGCTCAGACAAGTGGGAGCTGCCCCAAATTCTGCCCAGACCTTTCTCCCTTGTCTTTCCTATGAAACAAAAATCTTAATCTAAGTGGAAAGCAGGACAAGAACAGCTGCCCTTAGGGGGAAGGGGCAGGAGAACTAAGAAAGCCTCCTCCTGAGAAGCGAGGAAACAGGGCCTAGGACTAAGGCTTTATCAGAACAATAGAATACACACCCCTAGTTCCTCTGTTGCCCAGAAAACCAACTTTGTGTAACTGGTAAGACCTGAAGGAATGGTGGGAAAGGAACAAGAGAGGAGAAGAGTGTTAAAGAGACGCTCTGTGAGGCCCAGGGCAGAGAGAAGGCCTACAGCAAAGTCTCAAACAGAACAGACTCTGCAAAGCCATTCTCTACCCTACAAGCTTCACCCAGGGAATGTGAAGTCTGTGGTACACTGAGGGTAACCATAACAACAGCAAATCTCAAACCCAGTCAAACTCCTCACTAGATTAACTCCAATCTCATCACTAAAGATACTAGCAGAAGGAAAACTGCTCATTTCCAGGCATGAAAATAATTTCCTCAGTCTCTTCTGTCTAATCCAAGAAGCTTAGTTTTTCAACCAAAAAATTATGAGGTGAGTAAGATGCAAAGTAACCAGAACCAGATTCAGACATGACTCTGACAGGAAATTTAAGATAGCTATGATTAACAAACATATTAAGCATAATAAGGACAACATGCAAGATCAGACAGGTAATTTATGCAGAAATTATAAGAAAAAATCAAACAGAAGTCATTGAAATGAAAAAATACAGTAACAAAGAGTGCCTGCCATAGACTCTTCTGGAGATTTGGATGACCTATGGAAAGCAACAGGGAGCATGAAGACAGGTCAGTAGAAATTACCTAATTAAAAAACAAGGAGGAAAGAGGAAAAGAGTGAGAAAAAAAGAGTAGAAAATAGTGTGCGACAATATCAAACAGCTTAATAGATATGAAACTGGAACTGCAGGAGGAAAAGAGAAAGAGAATGAAGAAGAAAAAGGATTTGAAAAAAAAATCATGAAGAATTTCCCCAAACTCATGGGAGACAAAAGCCCCACATAGCCAAGAAACTCACAGAGCATCAAACTGAATAAGTGCCCCCCCCCCACACATATACACACATACTTAGGCACATTTTACTCAAATGGCTGGAGAAACACAACAATGAGAATATCTTGAAGGCAGACAGAGAAAAGAAAACAAATGCAGAGAGAAACAGACAAAAGAACTACTACAGACTTCTAATTAAAACTCACGCAAATCTGAAGATAATGGAGTAATATTTTTGAAGTACTGTAAGGGCATGTGGTCCACTGGAGAAGGGAATGGCCAACCACTTCAGTATTGCCTTGAGAACCCCATGAACAGTATGAAAAGGCAAAATGATAGGATACTGAAAGAGGAACTCCCCAGGTCGGTAGGTGCCCAATGTGCTACTGGAGATCAGTGGAGAAATAACTCCAGAAAGAATGAAGGGATGGAGCCAAAGCAAAAACAATACCCAGTTGTGGATGTGACTGGTGATAGAAGCAAGGTCCGATACTGTAAAGAGAAATACTGCATAGGAACCTGGAATGTGAGGTCTGCGAATCAAGGCAAATTGGAAGCGGTCAAACAGGAGATGGCAAGAGTGAACATCGACATTCTAGGAATCAGCGAACTAAAATGGACTGGAATGGGTGAATTTAACTCAGATGACCATTATATCTACTACTGTGGGCAGAAATCCCTTAGAAGAAATGGAGTAGCCATCATGGTCAACAAAAGAGTCCAAAATGCAGTACTTGGATGCAATCTCAAAAGTGACAGAACGATCTCTGTTCGTTTCCAAGGCAAACCATTCAATATCACAGTAATCCAAGTCTATGCCCCAACCAGTAACGCTAAAGAAGCTGAAGTTGAATGGTTCAACAAGACCTTTTAGAACTAACACCCCAAAAAAGATGTCCTTTTCTTTATAGGGGACTAGAATGCAAAAGTAGGAAGTCAAGAAACACCTGGAGTAACAGGCAAATTTGGCCTTGAAGTACGGAATGAAGCAGGGCAAAGGCTAATAGAGTTTTGCCAAGAGAACACACTGGTCATAGCAAATACCCTCTTCCAACAGCACGAGAGAAGACATGGACATCACCAGATGGTCAACACTGAAATCAGATTGATTATATTCTTTGCAGCCAAAGATGGAGAAGCTCTATGCAGTCAGCAAAAACAAGACTGGGAGCTGACTGTGGCTCAGTCAGCTTATTGCCAAATTCAGACTTAAATTAAAGAAAGTGGGGAAAACCACTAGATCGTTCAGGTATGACCTAAATCAAATCCCTTATGATTATACAGTGGAAGTGAGAAATAGATTTAAGAGACTAGATCTGATAGACAGAGTGCCTGATGAACTATGGATGGAAGTTCGTGATATTGTACAGGAGACAGGGATCAAGACCATCCCCAAGAAAAAGAAATGCAAAAAAGCAAAATGGCTGTCTGAGGAGGCCTTACAAATAGCTGTGGAAAGAAGAGAAGCAAAAAGCAAAGGAGAAAAGGAAAGATATAAGCATCTGAATGCAGAGTTCCAAAGAATAGCAAGGAGAGATAAGAAAGCCTTGCCTTCCTCAGTGATCAATGCAAAGAAATAGAGGAAAATAACAGAATGGGAAAGACTAGAGATCTCTTCAAGAAAATTAGAGATACCAAGGTAACATTTCATGTAAAGATGGGCTCGATAAAGGACAGAAATGGTATGGACCTAAGAGAAGCAGAAGATATTAAGAAGAAGTGGCAAGAATACACAGAAGAACTGTACAAAAAAGATCTTCACGACCCAGATAATCACGATGGTGTGATCACTCACCTAGAGCCAGACATCCTGGAATGTGAAGTCAAGTGGGCCTTAGAAAGCATCACTATGAACAAAGCTAGTGGAGGTGACGGAATTCCAGTTGAGCTATTTCAAATCCTGGAAGATGATGCTGTGAAAGTGCTACACTCAATATGCCAGCAAATTTGGAAAACTCAGCAGTGGCCACAGGACCGGAAAAGGTCAGTTTTCATTCCAATCCCAAAGAAAGGCAATGCCAAAGAATGCTCAAACTACAGCACGATTGCACTCATCTCACATGCTAGTAAAGTAATGCTCAAAATTCTCCAAGCCAGGCTTCAGCAATACATGAACCATGAACTTCCAGATGTTCAAATTGGATTTAGAAAAGGCAGAAGAACCAGAGATCAAATTGCCAACATCCGCTGGATCGTCGAAAAAGCAAGAGAGTTCCAGAAAAACATCTATTTCTGTTTTATGACTATGCCAAATCCTTTGACTGTGTGGATCACAATAAACTGTGGAAAATTCTGAAAGAGATGGCAATACCAAACCACCTGCCCTGCCTCTTGAGAAACCTATATGCAGGTCAGGAAGCAACAGTTAGAACTGGACATGGAACAACAGACTGGTTCCAAATAGGAAAAGGAGTATGTCAAGGCTGTATATTGTCACCCTGCTTATTTAACTTCTATGCAGAGTACATCATGAGAAACGCTGGGCTGGAAGAAGCACAAGGTGGAATCAAGATTGCTGGGAGAAATATCAATAACCTCAGATATGCAGATGACACCACCCTTATGGCAGAAAGTGAAGAAGAACTAAAAAGCCTCTTGATGAAAGTGAAAGAGGAGAGTGAAAAAGTTGGCTTAAAGCTCAACATTCAGAAAACTAAGATCATGGCATCTGGTCCCATCAATTCATGGCAAATAGGTGGGGAAACAGTGGAAACAGTGTCAGACTATTTTTTTGGGCTCCAAAATCACGGCAGATAGTGATTGCAGGGATGAAATTAAAAGACGCTTACTCCTTGGAAGGAAAGTTATGACCATCCTAGATAGCATATTAAAAAGCAGAGATATTACTTGGCCAACAAAGGTCCGTCTAGTCAAGGCTATGGTTTTTCCAGTGGTCAGGTATGGATGTGAGAGTTGGACTGTGAAGAAAGCTGAGCGCTGAAGAGTTGATGATTTTGAACTGTGGTGTGGGAGAAGACTCTTGAGAGTCCCTTGGACTGCAAAGAGATCCAACCAGTCCATCCTAAAGGAGATCAGCCCTGGGTGTTCTTTGGAAGGAATGATGCTGAAGCTGAAACTCCAATACTTTGTCCACTGGATGAGAAGAGTTGACTCATTGGAAAAAAACTCTGATGCTGGGAGGGATTGGGGGCAGGAGGAGAAGGGGATGACAGAGTATGAGATGGCTGGATGGCATCACTGACTCGATGGACATGATTTTGAGTAAACCCCGGGAGTTGGTGATGGACAGGGAGGCCTGGTGTGCTGTGATTCATGGGGTTGCAAAGAGTCGGACAAGACTGAGTGACTGAACTGAACTGAACTGAAGGGCAATGCTGCCCCCGCCCCAGTAAAACAAACAAACAAGGAAGCACACAAAAAACCCTGGCAATCTAGAATTCTATGCCAGAAGAAATATATTTCAAAACTGAAGGAGAAATAAAAAAAACTCTCAGACGAACAAAAATTGAAGAAATTCATTGCCAGTAGATCTACCTGAAAAGAAATGGAAGTTAAGGGAAGTTCTTCAAACAGAAAAAATCTGATATCAAACAGATAAAGAGTACTCACAATGTAATAGGTAAACATAAAATAAAATGCAACATTTTTCTTATTTTTAGTTGCTTTTAAAAAGTTAAGTGACTGTTTAAAGCAAAAAAAATATTTATAGACTATGTAAAAATGTCTGATGATAATAAGACAAAGGATCAGGGGGGCATTAAAACAAAACGTTTAAGTTCCTTATACTACACATGAAGAAGTATACTATTATTTGAAGGTAGACTAATTAAAGATATATATTGAAAATCCTAATGAAACCACGGAAAATATAGTATATTTTATATAGTATATATAAATTTATATATATAGTATATATAAATAGTTTATATATTTTATATGATATATATATATATATATAGTGAAGTGAAGTGAAATGAAGTTGGTCGGTTGTATCCGAGTCTTTGCGACCCCACAGACTGTAGTCTACCAGTCTCCTCTGTCTATGGGATTTTCCAGGCAATAGTACTGGAGTGGATTGCCATTTCCTTCTCCAGGGGATCTTCCCAACTCAGGGATCGAACCCGGGTTTCCTGCATTGTAGACAGACACTTTACCATCTGAGCCACCAGGGAAGTTTTATATATATATATAAATTAATGGATGAGATTAAATGGAATAATCAGTGATAAATTAGCCCAAGAGAATGCAAAAAAAAAGAGGAAAAATAAGCAACAGATTGAACAAATACAACACTCATCTGATGAATGAAAAAAGCAGAATGGGATAACTGTGAAAGCCTTTCCATTTGAAACGTTCTCTGAATCCGGGAGCTGCTTCCTTTACTTGGACGAGTTTCCAGTGTTTCATGAAGCCCTTGATATAGAAACTCTTAATAAAATCTCTTTCATTAGATTGGTGTTTATGAAATAACCACACATGGATTTGTCTTTTATTAAATTGCTGTTACTCGAACAGAGGGCTTCCCAAGTGGCACAGTGGTAAATTATCTGCCAGCTGATGTAGGAGATGCAGGACGTGGGTTCAGTTCCTGGGTGGGGAAAATCCCCTAGAGTAGGAGATGGCACCCGACTCTGGTATTCTTGCCTGGAAAATTCCATGGCCAGAGGAACCTGGTGGGTTATCGGCCACGGGGTCACAGAGTCAGACATGAGTGAGCGACTCAGCACACACGTTAGGGCACAAGGGTAAAATGCCGAGAAGGCAATAATATATTAGGAGGTCATCAGACTCATGACCCATTTGGCTGTGCTCCCTATAGGGGTCACATTTTGGGCCGTGAAGTTCATAGATAGTGCTACATGTTTCCCCTCAAACTAGGCCTTCCAGAATTAAACTAGGCTGCTTCGAGTTGCAGCCCAGAGAAGGGAAGTGACTCAGGGTCACATAGCAGATTCACTTCTGGTCACTTCTCACTTTAACTCTCCTGGGGTTTCTTAACCTCTAAAGGTGGAGAGGGATTGCTAAACAAAAGGATCTTTGAAGTTTCTCTGTTCTGTATGTGTTTACTAGTCCTTGAGTCATGAAACCCAAGACGCAAAGTGAGTGCAGAGCCGAGGGCGGGGTGATTCCTGTCCAAGGTGCTGAAGACCCAGGTGCGGGCCCAACCCCAGTGTATTTGAATCCAAGAGGAAGAGGACACAGCTGTCCTTGTAAATGCCTCCCTCCCTGCTAGAATCAGTCTTTCTGCCGCCTCTTTCAGTGCTCTATCCTGTTGTTCCTCCCAGTCTGGGAAACCACAGGTGGAAGGCACACTGGGAGACAGGACGGCAGCACAAAGATCCACAGGGTCCTCTAAGTGACAGCTGGGGGTCTGATGAAAGAGACCCTTCTGCTGCGAGTCTCAGGCCATATCCTCTCTAGGTCAGAGGTAATGCAGAAACAAATATACCAAAGCTAATTGCCCCTCTGTAGCTATGATGTCTCCATTTGAAGAATGGGGGAATAAATAATCAAGCCGGTTTTCCAGAGTGGTAGAGAGAACTGACAGAGGTACTCACTTAATAGATGCTGGATAAATTAGGTATAAAGAAGTACTCTGGAGCCAGGATGGGGTTATTACATAAGATCCCATACAGGTTGCATGTCAGGACACTGATACAACAGATATAGCCAGTAGTATAAACCACCAGGAACGTGGGGGATATTTGGGACAGGAAGGGAAGAGTATTCCAGAGTTAAGATCCAGCTTGAAATCAGATAGTCAGATAACAGATCAGAATCAATTAGAGAGGATAGATTTGAGGAACGTAGAAGGCAAAATTCCAGATGTTCCTAGTGATGCCACTTCTGCCATCTTTCAGTTCAATTTTACACAGTGTTCCTGAGAGCTCTCTGTGCTACTTATTTTTATATGTGATGCCATTTAATTATTTTAGCAATCCTAAATACAGCAATATTGTTGCCATTTATGACTAAGGATATGAAACCTCAGTGGTAAAGAGACTTGCCCATTACCTTCCCGGTGGTATAACAGGCAGAAATCTAAGATGACGCCCCGTGACCCATACTCTTGTATAATTCTTACTCCTTGTGTGTGAAAGGTTGTGTAACTTCCTTTACCTATAGAATATAGTAAAGGTGAAGGGATTTTGCAGATAGAGTAAAAGCCCATAATCAGATGACTTTAAGTTCATTAAATGGAAGGTTTAACTGTATGGGCCATGCCTGACCAAGTGAGCCCTTTTAAAGCGGTATATAGGTCAGACATTGGTGCATTAGAGGTCCCTTTTACTCATTGCTGGTTTCAAAGAAGCAAGTTGCCATGCATTTTACAGCAACAAGGAAATTAATTTTTCCAATAACCTAAAGGAACTTGGGAACAGGTACTTCTCTAGTCGAGCCTACAAATGAGAACAAAGTCTGGAGGGCAAACTGACTTTAGTTTTGTGAGACTCTGAGCAGAAAACTTGGCTCAGCTGTGCCCAGCCTTTTGACCTCAGAAACTGAGAGGTGATAAATAGGGATTGTTTAAAGCCCCTAAGTCTGTGGCAATTTGTTATGCAGCAGTAGATAACTAACGCAGTTGTAAAGTGGTAAAATGAAGTATGACATCACACCTGTCTTTCTGTAAAGCGTGCGATCCATTGCTGACATCCCCACTATCAACTCCATTGTTTCCTTTCAAGGCTGGACTTGCCCTCAGAGGGAATTCTGATTATGAGCAGGTAGGGTTGGAGTGAAAAGAGGGACAAGTGCCTCTGTTTTCTCTGACTTTCAGCAGAGATCGCACTAAAATGGCATGGCCTGGAAGCTCATTCCAGGGAAGGAAGAAAGTGCATGCTGTCTAGCATCTCTTAGTTGGCAGTAGCTCTAAGTGCCCTTCGAGAGAGTGATGTGGGAAAAGCTACTGGTTACATCATCAAAGAAAATTGGCCCTTGGGTCATCTTTGGCCCTAGAACCAGGGATCATGAACCTATCACACAGCCTATTCACTGGCTAGATGTATCTGGGACATCCGACATCTTTTCCTTTTGAGGTCATGTGATTCTGTGAATAATAGTAAGCACCATCTGTTGAGCATCTCCTTCACTCATTCAACAAATATCCACGAGTGCCCACAGGTACAGGAGGCTGGTTAAGAGTAAACCCCAGAAAACTGTTAAGCGACAGAGGCTGGCCAATTTGACTCCCGGCTATGTGAACTCATCTCTGGGGCCTCTGCACTACATGAGTGCTTCTTTTTCTCTTCTGGGTACTCAGGCTTCTCAATTGCAATCCCTTGTCACACACTTGTCCTCGATCTCTTCATATCTTTGGATCTTGGAGCGTTGGGGAGGTACAGTGGGGAGGGAAGCAAGGAGGCAAATGGAGAACAAGTCACAGAGCTAAGTGAGGATTTTTCCTGTTTCCTTCTCTAAGAAGTGGGCAGCTTAACATGACTTAATTTAAGCGCGGCCTCTATCTGATGAAGAAGAAGTTGGTTAGATTCATTTTCTTAATCAACTATTTCAAGGCCAGCATTAATCTATTCATCAGCTGAACTCATCAGGAGAAAACATGCTTCTTCAGGAGTTTTCTAACTGAAAATAAATGCCTCATTACATTAAACATATTAACCTGAGAACAGTACTGATGTCAGCTGGACTAATGAATGTCATTATAGGGAATACACAATAGTTCTCAGAGGGACCCCACCAGCCATTAGGAACTCTCCGAAAATGCACTCAATTATTGTAGGATGTGGAATCATCACAGAGAGAGGGTGGGAGAGGAGGAAAAAAGACAGAGGGAAAGGGGTTGATCCTGGCACCATGGCCGTCTCTGTGATTATTGCCCTAGTTAATTTTCAGGGATCTTTGACACGTGAGAAAGGGCAAGCAGACATTTTCATGTGATGTGACCCATTGCTGATTTTAAGAGGAGAGAAGCTGGCTTTTGCCTCTAAAATGTGACAAGAGGTCAGGCATAAGTATCTGAAAACCTGGATTCTAGTTCCTGCTCTGCCACAGTAGGACTAGGAATAATCCTCAGATTTTCCTCCATATGTCAGTAACCTCCAAGTGTAAAAAGTGTTAGTCGCTAGGTCGTGTCCAAGTCTTATGCGACCTCATGGACTATAGCCTGCAAGTCTCCTCTGTCCATGGAATTCTCCAGGCAAGAATACTGGAGTGGGTAGCCTTTCCCTTCTCCAGGGGATCTTCCCAACCCAGGAATCAAACCCAGGTCTCCCGCATTGCAAGCGGATTCTTGAAGCTGAGCCACCAGGGAAGGGCATCAGTGGCCTAGTGAAGCTGAGCCACCAGGGAAGGGCATCAGTGGCCTAGTTTCTTTAAATCTTTATTAAGTTAAACACTATGCAAGGCACTTTCTCATATGTTATTTTATGGAATCCCCATGGAAACTCAATTAAATATATGTGTTTTCTCCCAGAATTATAGAATAGAAAAATCAAAACTCTTAGACTAGATCTTTGGGAGAGGCAGAGGCAGGCAATGGGGCCCTGCCCAGGGGAGATGTCACTGGGGAAGTGCATCCATTTTTGCATGACAATGTAGAAGGGAGAGTGAATACCTGAGTTTGGTTCCAGCAGCATGGTGCAGAATGCTGAAGGAAGCAGGGCTGTTGCATGCGGGGAGGGAAAACCCCATACAGACAAAAGAAATATCTTTGCCACATGAAAGAGGGACTAAACGCCCTCAGTGAAGGAAGAGATTTTCAACAGTCAGAGCCATCCAGAGATGGTATGGGCTACACTGAGGCAATGAGCACCCCATCCTTACGGGTGTGCGAGTAGTAATTAGATACTGCCTGTCGTATTTTCAGGATGACCTGAATTTGAATGACAGCACTTGTGTGTTTTAAGGACAAACTCTTTTATGTCTCTCATCCACAGTTTCCTCATTTGCAAAATGGAAAAAAAAAATCAATGCTACCTACCTCATCAGATTATTGTGAGGATTAAAACAGTATAAGTTATACATATACATTATACATTACACACAGCATATATTACACACAATGCCGGCCTGAGAGCTGATTTTTCTTTACTATACACATTTTATTTTTATTGAGTGGATTCTGGCATCAGATGAGGCCCTGGAACTTTGACCACTTCCAAAACTCAGAATCTTTAGGAAAAACGCCCTGTTAAAGATGCTCTGTTAATTCTGTGAAAATTAGGGGACTGTGCCGATTGGCAGTTTATTGCCTCTTAGCTCAAATTTCACTCTTTTTTCGCCCTGCATTGTGGCACTGAACAGATGGTGCTAGTGGTAGAGAAACTACCTGCTGAGGCAGGAGACTTAAGAGACACAGGTTTGATCCCTGATTCAGGAAGAACCCCTGGAGGAGGGAATGGCAACCCCTCTGGTATAGTCTTGTCTGGAGAATCCCATGGACCGAAGAGCCTGGAAGGCTACAGTCCATGGGGTAACAAAGAGGAGCCTGGAAGGCTACAGTCCATAGGGTGACAAAGAGTCGGACACGACTGAAGCAACTTAGCACATAGCACGCATATGTGGTACTGAAGCAGGACCCGTAAACCTTTCTCCTTTGCCAGATGGTGCAATTCTAGACCTTGTCAGTAGGGGGTGCTGGGGAGACACTGAAGGCTAGAAAAGTGGCTGGATTGTGAGTGAAAGGATGGAAAAAAGAAATTCCACGCAAAGAGTAATCAAAAGAGAGCAAGGGTGGCTATCTTTAGACAAAATGGACTTAAATCAAACATGGTAACAAGAAGCAAAGATATATTAGTAAAGGTTCAATGCAGCAGGAATGTGTAGCCATTTACACATTTATGCATTAATGACAGACTATGGAAATATACGAAACAAAACCTGACAGAATTAAAGGGAGAAACAGACAGCTCTATAGTATTCCCAGGAGACTGAATACTACACTCTCAAGAGTGGATAGAACAACCAGAAGATAAGTGAGGAAATAGAGGACTGAACACAGTAGACCAACAAGATCAGCTAACACACACGGAGCATCCTACCAACAACAGCACGCACATTCTTCTCAGGCGCACATGTGACATCTTCCAGGCCATACATCAGGCCACAGATTGTGTCTTAATAGAGTAAAAAAGACAGATATCATAGAAAGCATCTTCTCTGACCTCAACTGGATGAAGTTAGAAATCAATAACATAAGTAAACCTGGAGCATTCACAAATATGTGGAAATTAAACCCTGGACTCTTAAACAATCAGTGGATCAAAGAAGAAATCACAGGGGAAATTGGAGTTGAAAGAAAACCAAAAACCAGCACACTAGAACTTATAGGATGTAGTGAGAGTAGTGCTAAGGGGGAACATTTATAGCTATGAACGTTTGAATTAAAAAATAAGAAAGATCTCAAATCAAAAACCTAACTTTACAACTTAAGGAACTAGAAAAGCAAGAATGAACTAAACTGAAAGCTAGCAGAAGGAAGTAATAAAGATTAGAGATAATGAAGTAGAGACTAGAAAAAGAGTAGAGAACATCAATGAGAGCAAAAGTTGACTCGTTGAAAAGATGAGTTGATAAACTTTCAGCTAGATAGGCTAAGGAAAGAAGAAAGAGTATGCAAATTGCTAAAATAAAAAGTGAAATGGTGACATTATACTACTGGTTCTTCAGAGGTAAGAAGACAGTGCTGTGACTCAGGTCATGGCAACAAATTGGATAATCTATATGAAACAAACATATCTAGAATACAAAACCTACCAAGAATAAATAATGAAGAAATAGCTAATGTAAAGAGGCCTATAACCAGTGCATTATTTAATATTTTACTATTAAAACAGTAATAAAAATTCTTAAAAAGAAGTGACCTGCACCATATGACTTCACTGGTGATTTCCACTGAACATTGAAAGAAAAACTATACCAATCTACTCAAACTTTTCAAAAAAAACTGAAGAGGATGGAACACTTCCTAAATCATTCTGTGAGGCCAGTAGCACTTTGATACCCAAACCAGACAGACCCTTCAAGAAGAGAAAACAACAGACCAACATCCCTAATGAACATTGATGCAAAAATCCTCAACAAAATACTAACAAACCAAATTCAGAATCATACTAAAAGGCTTATAAACCATGATCAAGTGGGATTTATTCATGGAATGCAATGAATATGAAAATTGATTAAAGTATACCATATTAAAAGAATGAAGGAAAAAATGATTATCTAAACTGATGTAGAAAAAGCATTTGACAACATTTAACACATTCTCATGAAAAAAACAAAAACTGGGGATTCCCTGGCGGCTCAGATGGTAAAGCGTCTGCCTGCAATGCAGGAGACCCAGGTTCGATCCCTGGGTCAGGAAGATCCGCTGGAGAAGGAAATGACAACCCATTCCAGTATTCTTGCCTGGAGAATCCCATGGACAGAGAAGCCTGGCTGGCTACAGTCCACGGAGTCTCAAAGAGTTGGACATGACTGAGCTACTTCACTTTCTCTCATTAAAAAAAAAAAAGAATCTGACAAACTATGAACACAAAGAAACCACCTCAACATAATAAAAGCCACTTTTGAAAAATCCACAGTAAATATCACTCAGCAGTGAGAGACTGAAAGCTTTTACTCTAGGATCAGGAATAAGACAAGCGTACCTTACTTTAGCCACTTCTTTTAAACATGGGACTGGAAGTTCTAGCCAAAGCAGTTAGAAAAGAAAAAGAAAAAAGCACCCAAATTGCAAAGGAAGAAGTAAAATAATCGCTGTAGATCACACGATCTTACATATAGAAAATCCTAAAAATTTCACACACAAAAAATGTTAGAGCTAATAAATAAAGCAGAGTATGGAGAAAGGCAATGGCACCCCACTCCAGTACTCTTGCCTGGAGAATCCCATGGACAGAGGAGCCTACCAGGCTCCTATGGGGTCGCATAAAGTCGGACACGACTGAGCGACTTCACTTTCACTTTTCACTTTCATGCATTGGAGAAGGAAATGGCAACCCACTCCAGTGTTCTTGCCTGGAGAATCCCAGGGACGGGGGAGCCTGGTGGGCTGCCGTCTGTGGGGTCTCACAGAGTCGGACAGCAGCAGGATCTTATGGGAATGTAAAATGGAGCAGCTGCTACAGAAAGCAATATGATGATTCTTCAGAAACTTAAAAATAGAATTATCACATGATCCAGCAATTGCAGGATCATATGGTATGTATGTCTCTGGATATATACCCAACAGAATTTGCAAGCAGGGCCTCAAGGGGATATTTACACATTCATGTTTAGAGCAGCTTTATTGACATTTGCCAAAAGGTGAAAGCAGCTCAAGTGTCCATCAATGAATGAAAAGATAGGCAAAATGTGGTATCTACATACAACAGTATTGCCTTAACGAGGAAGCAGACTATGACATATGCTACAAGACGACTGAACTTTAAGGACATTATGCTAAATGCAATGTCAGCCACAAAAATAGAAATATGGCTATACTTAAATGAGATACTTGCAACAGTCAAAATCATAGAGCCAGAAACTAGAATGGGAAGAGGTGGGGAAAGAGGAGTTAATATTTAATTGGTCTCAGCCTTACAAATGAAAAGAGTTACGGAGCTGGATGCTGGTAATGTTTGTACAACATTACGAGTATATTTAATACCACTGAACTGTACAGTTAAAAAGGTTAACATGTTAAATTTTAGTGTGTATTTTAGTACAAAAATAAAGAAGGATGGAGAAAAAAAGGATGAGATTTCTCCTCCAGTTGCTGGTTTTCTTTTAGTCTCACTATGGCATGACTACCATGACGCGAGAAGGACTCTTAACCTTCCTGTGGGTAGCTTCCTATTCAGCAGCTTTGGTCCACTGACTGTGGACCGTTTCTGACCCACGCGCCCCAGTGAACTTCTCCTTCACCAGCTGGGCCATAGTCAGATTGTTTCCAGCAATGTCTGAATCTTGGCCTGGTACAGTGTGGCCCTTTTCCAAGATAGTTCCTTTTTTAAACTCTCTTCCTGAGCCCTGTAAAACCTAGACAGCATATTAAAAACAGTACCATTACTTTGGCAACAAAGGTCCATATACTCAAACCTATGGTTTTTCCAGTAGTCATGTATGGACATGAGATTTGGACCATAAAGAAGGCTGAGCACTGAAGAACTGATGCTTTTGAACTGTGGTGTTGGAGAAGACTCTTGAGAGTGCCTTGGACTGCAAGGAGATCCAACCAGTCCATTCTAAAGGAAATCAATCCTGAATATTCATTGGAAGGACTGATGCTAAAGCTGAAACTCCAATACTTTGGTCACCTGATGTGAAGAGCTGACTCATTTGAAAAGACCCTGATGCTGGGAAAGATTGAAGGCAGGAGAAGGGACGACAGAGGATGAGATGGTTGGATGGCATCACCGACTTGATGGACATGAGTTTGAGCAAGCTCCAGGAATTGGTGATGGACAGGGAAGCCTGGTGCGCTGCAGTCCATGGAGTCACAAAGAGTCAGACATGACTGAGTGAACAACTACCTCAGCCCTGAAGATAGTAGTAGCTACTCTCTACACTTTATATTTCTGTATTCTTTAAAGTTCTATTTTACTCCTTTTAGTATTCAATGATCTTTGACTAGTTAATAATTCTTTATATTAATCTTTCCCGGCTCAAATTACTTTTGTGATTTCTGTCTTCTGATCTGACCCTGATTTGTAATATGTGCCAGTCTCTGCAATGTACATACTCTCACCATGGTCAGTTCATGCTAGGAATGCCATGTCCTTAAACACAAAATTGCAGAGAGACTCAGAGCAATACACAATTACTTAGCATTGCCCCCATTTAGATACAAATGAGTAAATAACTTCAAAAGCATACCCAATAGTAAAATATTATAGAGCAATTAGGATTTGATGATTTGAGTGTTTATTACCTTTAAGTTGCAGGTTGTTTAACTTTAACACTATATCATTTAGTTGTTAATTGCAGCTGTGTTTAACACTGGGTGACAAGATTCCTGAAAATCTAACCATCAGCTCTGTGAGTTGGTTTGAACCGGCTCCGAAACAACACTGACTCTACTCCTCTTGCCTCATCATCCGTGATTCTTGATCCTGCAAATTATGGAAACAGAAACTCACCTAGTTTCTCAGGCTTGTAAAATCGCTCACTGGGAGGCCAGGCATTCCGCCCCCTGCCTCACTTGATCACTCCTCCTAATGTAGTCCTCGACACTTTCAATTTCTTTTTCAGCTACATTATCATCAGAAATGTTGATTAAATTTCCAGCATACATACTGCTTTACCCAACGGAATTAATGACAGAGCGGGCAGGTGGGGAGCATCCTCAGGAGCTTTATTTGAGCATCGCAGTCGACTTCACAACAGTGAGCACTTCAGTCCTCACTGACCCCTGTGCCTTCTTATGGCCTCTGGGGAGGGTGTGGTGGCAAGGGGCAGACACAGCGACTCACTCTCTTCCCTGCTTTCCTATTCTCCCTCCCAGTTTCCCTGCCTCCAGAAAGGTCTCTGATGGATCAGAAACTCCTGCCCTACATCCTCATCCTCAGACAAGTGGAGAGCTGAGATGGCATTCTGGTTTCTTCCCTCCCTACTACCCAAGCGTATAGGGAATGACTGATGCTCGTTTTGAAGCAGGTCATGGAACAAGCAGGTTGTTCACAAACGTGTTCATGGCCTTTAGGGAGCATATACCCTTTCCAGGTTGAGATTTCAGAGTCTCCTCTGTCTGCTGTATGCACTGACTTGCTGGCTGAAGAGTTCTCAACCTTGTCCTTGGACTCCACAATGAACCTGAACTTCAGGAGCGAAGACTCTCCAACCTGGGTGTGAATTCAGAGCAGTCCTCAGAGAGCAACCAGCCAGAGTTCTCATTTTCTGCTGGTCTTAGTCTAAAGCTCTCTCCTCTAATGATTGGCTGCTTAGCACTTGTTAATGTGATGGATCTGATTTCTTGGAATTGATTTTCTCATAAAGAATATACTTGGGAGAAATAAAATAAACATCAAAGAACCTTAAATGAATTACACTCTTATCAAGAGAAGCGCGACAATCCACTCAAAGCATAAATTACATGGGGATAAAGATCTGTTGTGCACTGAGACCGGGAGGGACCTGTGACCCTGAAATCGTTGCATCTTGGGTCACTTTCTTTGCTGTATGAGGTAGCATGTCCCTGCTCCATCCCCATCCCCAGCCCTCCTCCAAAGGGAGAGGGGGTGTCACTCTCCTACCCTCTCTGGAGGGTGGTGGCTTTGCCTTAGAAAGGAAGAGGGGGCCCATTCTTTCCTCAACCTTACCCCCTGCCAATCTAATCTTCTGCTTCCTCTCTCACAGGCCCCATCAGCTGAGGAATGAGTCCTGAAAGCACTGAGCAAAATAGGAGGGGAGATGGAGGCAGCTGGGGTCTGGGATAGCAGGCTGGGGTTCTGAAAGGGCTCTGGTGCCAGAATGAACAGCCAGGTTGTATAGTGAGAAGTGGATCCAGATGGCTGCAGCTGGCAACCAGGGCCCAGGGTTCTCTGCTGACAGTGGGCTACACAGTGAATTGCAGAGCCTGCAGTGGCTGGATGCCAGCCTGCCCAGGGTGAAGCCAACACAGACCTGAGCCTGGACCAGAGAGGAGACAGAGCCCCAAGCATGGAGCTTCCCCCAGGAGTTGGTTCTTTAGATCCATGATTCTACCTAAACTTAATCTCACTTCAGGGAAAATAGAGGGGCAACGGTGCCAGTTTTCAGAGAAGGTGGGGGTGGGGAGATGCAGGGGGTGACCTCTGGAATGAGTATGGAGGCAGGGGAGGAAGGGCTGGGGAGGGGAGGCTGAGATTCCACGGCTTCTGATACTTGGACTCACTCACCTGCTCTAGGGTAAAGGTACGTTTCTCCTCCAGGAAGGCTGAGGTGGCAGAGGCTGACAGAGATCTTTTGTCCACACACTTATTTGACAAACGTTTATTGGTCTTCTCTGGTGGCTCAGTTGGTAAAGAATCTGCCTGCAACACAGGAGACTGCCTGCAGTACAGACGACCCAGGTTCGATCCCTGGGTCAGGAAGATCCCTTGGAGAAGGAAATGGCCACCCACTCCAGTATTCTTGCCTGGAGAATTCCACGGACAGAGGAGCCTGGCGGGCTATAGTCCATGGGGTCACAAGAGTTGGACATGACTTAGCAACTAAACCACCACTACTGAGGTCCTACTAAGAGCAGAACACTGGGGAAACACCATCCCTGATCTTGCTGAGCTTAGAAGTAAATGAGCATATAAATAACGTTTCCAGTTTACAGAGGGGAATGCTGAGTTCCAAAGAATAAAGATTACACATTATTTATTGGTGAGGAAACTGGGAGTCAGAGAAGTTGGGTAAGTTGTTTTAAGCCTCCTGTCTAGTAAGTGGCAAAGTGAGATGCAAAGTGGAGTGGTCTGTCTTGGGCCACTTTTTTAATTTTTCAAATAAATGATTTCATCCAAATGAGATCATGAACTCTGTTGCTAACATAATATATTTTGTCACCTGGGCAGCTGCTCACCCCACTGCCCACCCGTTCTCTACTCTAAGGGGAGGATTTAGGTGAAATGAGGTTCTCCCTGTCCTTGCTCCCTGGCCTCTTCCCTAGGGGCAGACTGGGGACAGCCCAGGATGTTCTGGGACTGGCCTTAGGGTTGGGGGCCACAAAGCCAGGGCCAGGGGAATATTCCATCTAGATATTCAGAGCAGGGCATGGTGCTTGGGCTGGAGGACTGTTCCCCAGTAGAGTCTGCTGCTGCTGCTGCTGCGTCTTTTCAGTCGTGTCCGACTCTGTGCGACCCCAGAGACGGCAGCCCACCAGGCTCCCCCGTCCCTGGGATTCTCCAGGCAAGAACACTGGAGTGGGTTGCCATTTCCTTCTCCAATGTGTGAAAGTGAAAAGTGAAAGTGAAGTCGCTCAGTTGTGTCCGACTTTGCGGCCCCATGGACTGAAGCCTACCAGGCTCCTCCATCCATGGGATTTTCCAGGCAAGAGTACTGGAGTAGGGTGCCATTGCCTTCTCTGCCAGTAGAGTCTAGGAAGAAACTAAGTCTTGAACCCTTGGGCACTGGGGAGACCAATTCCTTGATCAAAGCAGAGGGGTTGGAGAAGAACAATTCAAGGGAAAATGGACCTAGGTTGGGCCTGGCAGCTCCAGACAACATCCCAGAAGGGCCTCCCCAGAGATGCCCCAAAGCCCAGCCATGTTCCCCAGTGTGCACCTCTGCGGGCCTGGTGGTACCCAGACTGCTGGAGCTGGCTGCACTGCAAGGGCCACCTTGCTCTAGGTCACCACTCCCTGTCTCCCCACATCCTAGAGTTGTTTTGTATCCCGATGACCTCAGTGGCACCAGCCTGAAGCCCATTGACAAGCTCTGTCTCCTGGTGAGCAGGATTTCAAGAAGCTGTTTTGTATGAAATTTTACTCCAATGAAAGAGTGAAGCCCTCTCACACATATTGGCTGGAAGCTTCTGGGAAGGTTCTGGGGAAGAGGTGAGCGTGGAGTCCACACTTGGCTTCAGGCTTGGGGAAGTCTAGGGTGTGGGAAAGGTGTCTCAGATAAGTGTGTGTCAAGTGCAAGATTTGTGCAAAAGGCAGGATGGAGACTGGTTTCAAAAGGCCAAGCTGTGGGATGGTCTGGGAGTGGAAGTGAGAGTCCAACCTAAGTGAACTGTTTAAAAAAGCTACCAACTTAAACCAGCATTTACTGAGTGCCTTTGTTGTAGCATATGTATGTCCCCAATTAGCCATCTCACCCTCCAAATTCTCATGAAGGCCCTCAGGGTTGGCTGGTTGCATTTCTCTTCCTTTCTGCAATGGGGCAAACTTTGGTTCTGGGGGCACCCCCTTCTACACTTTCAATCCGTGTATGAGGCTGCACCCACAGCTCAGGGGTGGGCCCTGGAATCCAGGCTTAATGCAATCCATGTGGCACATCCCCCTGGCCCCAGTAAGTGGCACACTGATATGACCCAATCAGAGGCAATGAGATAGAATTAGAACTTTGCTGAAGGCTCTGAGAAGGAACTCTTGCAGTTCTTTTCCTCTGAACTTGAACTCGGACATTTGTAGTCTTAGGTTGTTCTCAATATGTCAGATGTAGATTGAGAATGAGAAAAACCAGGTCTTAGTGACATCACTGGGGACCCCATTAAGCCACGACTGAAACCAAACTTAACCAGGAAAGTTTTCTTATGAGCATCAAATTCTTTTTTCCTTAGTACAGTCTGCATTGAGTTTCCTGACATGTGCAATAGAAAAGAGTCATAAGTGCTATATAAATCCATACGAGCAGCTCAAGTAGAAAGAACAGTTATAATAAGGAGACACAGTATTACTTTGCCCACCTTCTTACCTCTCTCTGCAGACTGACTTCTGTGACCCACCACAGCCCACCAAAACAGTGGCTTCTACCTCTGGGCTGCAAGATCTTCCAGGATGATTTTCAGTTAATTGATCTTTTTTTTTTTTTTTTTAGTCTCATCCTAAACTGAGGATTCCCAAAGAAGAGAATCAGATTTGCCCAGTCTGGGTGAGATGTCCAGTCCTGTTGTGTTAATAAGTTGTCAGGGCTGTGGAGGTGGGGCTTAACAGGCTTCTAGGCTGAGCAAAGTGAGATATACAGGAAAAAAATATTTTACATTTCTAAGTGGAAGTGAATCACAGTCCTTGTTTTCCAAATGATGAAACTAATGCCCAAAGTAAAGTGACTTGCCCAAGATCATATAATTGGTAAATTACAAAATCCAGATTCATATCTTGCTCTTCTGGGGAAGTGAAAATGTTAGCCGTTAGTCATTCAGTCATGTCCGACTTTTTGTGAACCCATGGGCTGGATAGCCCACCAGGTTCCTCTGTCCATGGAATTCTCCAAGCAAGAACACTGGACTGGGTAGCCATTCCCTTCTCCAAGGAATCTTTCCCACCCAGAGATCAAACCCAAGTCTTCTGCATTGCAGGCAGATTCTTTACAGTCTGAGCTACCAAGGAAGCCTTATCTTGCTCTGCTGGACTCCAAATTTCATGATAGTTCCACATTCCCAGCCCCACAAGCTTTTCTTTGGCTTTCTTTCATTTCCTCCCTGCCATGAGCCCACTTCTGGCTGGATGACCAGGGCAGGAAGTAGGAAAGCAGGCTTCCCTGAGAAAAGAGGTAACACTCCCAGGGCTACAAAGAGGGATGGAGGTCATCTTGATCCCCTTGGCACTGAAGGCATCTGTAGTTTCCCACCAGAAGTAAGCACGGCTTACCTCCCAGAGACAGACCTGGCCGTCCACAGGCTCCAATCCCACAATTATTTAACACAAACAAGAGCTGAATTAACATTTCATGACTGCATCACTTTTTACCCAAATAGCTATCTGACTGTGAACACATTCGCCCGAGTCCTGCATTTCCACCACTGAGATCTCCATTGGAAGCCTTTAAACTTCCACAAATCAGTTTTGATAACAAACCTCTTGTGATTGAGGCAAAGTCCAAAGTGGGACAGGCCTCCTGTAGATGAAGGGCCCTGGTGGCTGTGGTTAAACAAGCCCTCGAGGGGGTGGGGCTGGGCATCTGCTGGCCACACGGTCCTGGCCTCAGGTTCCAGGAGACAATCTCTGATCTCTGACATTTACTTGGCGAGATCCATGGGATGATTCCTGATTTAAAAAAATGGTTGAAAAGGATTTAAGAAGGGGAACTGCAGGGCCGGTTGTACCTGGAGGTTATTGAAAACCACATCTGCAGATAGGGAGGGAAGGGATGTATGTGCATCCCGTTCAGGGTGTCTTTTGGGGAGGCAGGTGACCTTGGGGTGGTGACTTAAGGTCTCAGATCCTCAGTATCCCTGCTCAGAAGGTAGAGCTGATGAACCTCCTTCACAGGCAGTTGTGAGGGTCACGGGGGAAGGGCCGAGGGAAGCTCTTAACATGGTGCCTGGCACACAGTGGGTGCTCAGATAAAAAGTGACCGTTGAGTTGGGTGCCAGGTGACTTGCTGAGCTGGGTGGCAGTTGTGATGGGGAGCCCTGGCTTCCAGCCCTCATTGGGGCCATTGCTAATCATCTGAGGAGGATCTGGGCACCACTGGGCAGCAGAAGGGTGGGCTCACATAGAGGTGGAGTGGACGTGGAGCAGTGAGGACCTGAACAGGGCTCTCCCACCAAGGCCGACAGGGAGGCCCAGTCCAAGGGGATGGGGAACAAGACTTGCCATTTAGAGACCTAGGAGCAGGTGACAGATGGCCAGAAAGACCACTCCAGGCCTTCTGGCAACAAAACAGACATACAGAGCTCCACATGCCATGGGGGCAGGGAGCAGGTGGTGAGGGGTGAAGAAGGGCATCCATAAGATCTGAGAAAAGGGGCAGTGCCCGAGCCCAGAGCTCAGTGTGGAGGAGGCTCCAGACCCTGGGCTGTTCTCTGTGCCCCACCAGAGCCCCAGGGCACTCATCATTGCAGGGGCTGTTGTGAAGGAAGAGTGAAGAGGACTCAGCAGTAACTGGAAGTGCTCGGTGCTGTGAGGGTGCTGCCTAGGACTAACTATGCAGAGACTCACAGGAGAGAGAAAGAGAAAGGGTTGGTGGGCCTGGGCAAGACAGAGCTGACCTCTGGGGAACTTCAGGGTAGGGGCGAAGTCAGGATACTGGAATCTATGCCTGACTCTGCTCTGAATCACTGTGTGAGCCAGGACAAGTCACTTGCCCTCTCTGGACTTGTGTACACTAATCCACACAGTGAGGGGCATTAGCTGGGAGATCTCTAAGAGTCCTCTCAGTTCAGGGGGTCAGACCTTGACTGTTTTTGGTTCTGTGTGATAGTCTCAACCTACCCCACATCCCAATTCTCTGCTTCAAGTCTGACCACTGGCTCCCGAGCTCGAATCTGCCTTTTGTCTGAGGAAGACAAGTTGGCACCATCAAAGAACCTTAAATGAATGACACTGAGCCAGCTTCCCTTATGGCTCAGCTGGTAAAGAATCCGCCTGCAATGCGGGAGACCGGGGTTCGATACTTGTGTTGGGAAGATCCCCTGGAGAAGGGAAAGGCTACCCACTCCAGTATTCTGGCCTGGAGAATTCCATGGACTGTACCAATCCATGGAGTTGCAAAGAGTCAGACACGACTGAGCGACTTTCATTTCACACAGCAGCCTTCATGATCGCTGCATGATACGGGTCTGGCAGTGACACGGCTGCTCAGTTCATTAGATAATGAATTGGGGATAATGTGCCCTCACTCTTGGAGATGCTTTATGGGGTGGTTTCTGTAGCTGACTCCTTGGGAGAGAAGAAAATGGGAGAAGGGGCAGCAGGAGATGAACCTTACACACACCCCTTGGGGAAGAGACTGACTCAACAAAGCTTTGTGCTGGTCTCAGCTCAGACACTTAGATGCTAGAGATGGGGCAGCCATCAGGCTCTTTCATTTCTGGTGACAGGAACCTCAGTGCAACCTGCCTTGAGCTCAGAATGGTTATACAAACACAAGAAGCTCAGAGATGGGGTAGCATTCAGCAGCCCTTTGACTTGAAGGCTTAGATGATACCACCGGGACCTGTTTCCTCTTTCTTCATCTTTTAGCATCCCTCTCTCACACAAGACCACTCTCAGGTCCCTCTTCACAGTGGCACGATGCTTCCCAACCTGGCTGAAGTCCAGTAAAGAGACACTGTCTTCCTCCCAGCTGATCAAAAATCCCGAGTCATTGACTTTAGAGGACAAATCCCAACCCCTGTACCATCAGACTGCATAGAAGGTCAGAATGTGGTGACTGGTTTAGGCCAATCAGGGTTCATTTGAGCTACAGGGGCTAAAAGTGAGAAAGGGTACAGCTGTGTCATAGGTCACAAAGACCCGTAGATATCCTCCAATGAGTTTGGGTGGAGGGAAATAAAATATACTAACAGAAACAAAATAAAGAGTGTAAAAAGCTGAGAAACGGAGTATCTCCTACCATATCAGTAAACGAGGGTGTTACAGTCATCAGCGATTCTGGCCCTCCAAATGTGAATTTCTGAGCCCTAAGTGCGCCCAGGAAGGAGAAGAGTGCGTGTGGTCTGGCAGGCACCAGGCTGCAGCTGCTCCCTGTGGTGAGCACCGAGGAACTCAGGATGAGAAAAACACAGGATACTGAACCCAGAGAGCTGAGATGCATATGAAAGGAATGGTTTCAGTGAGCCCAGACTCTTGCATCTTCCCATGCATAGAAAAGCACTAAATTCCTTAACTTGGGATATCTGGTTTTCTTTAATTAGCAATAATCTTGTGATGTTCAGACTACCTGTCCTTTGTGGTAAGACTTCTGTATAGTCTGGCTCTTCCCATCACCTCTGTGGAACAGTTCTCTGGCTCACTTGAGATGTTGTCTCCCAGGCTTAAAGTCCTAAAAATTTCCACCAAATAAAACATAACGCTCAACTTTAAGATTGTGACTATTTTGTCAGTTGACATTGCATTATGGCCGGTCTCTTCTGTTTTTCCCAATGGTCCAATGATACTGGAACTACTATCATCCTAGTCATAGAATCTTAAGCTTTCAGAGTTGGACAAATCTTTGACATTTTTGGTCCAACCCCCTTACTTTCACAGGTAATGCAACAGAGACCTAGAGGGCTTAAGTGACCATCTCAGTGTCTCACAATTCAGGGGAAGATGTCAGAGCAAGAAAAACCAGGGACCCATCTCCCCACCTAGGCAAAAATTGTACTTGCAGAATCTGCCTAATTTATTTTGGAAGTCTGGAGAATTTTAGAAGGCTTGTAACTTCCCCTAGGAGAAGTCTTGCCTGGTAAATTGTTATTAATTATGGTTAACCTTGGCTCAGCTTGGTAGCAGTTACCTTTCCTCCATTCTCTGGCCCAATATCAAGCAGCAGTGCAAATGTTCGTGAAGCAGTTTAGACACAACTTTAGGGAGCCAGTGTCGGCAGCAGGACTCTGTCCTCCAAATATTGGGACCTGTGCTCTGATCACTAATTGCTGCTTCTATCTATGGAGGTGCAGACAGGGAAGTGAGAAGTCATTGTTGCAACTCTCAATGTCAGTCGTTGGCTGGTGTATTTCTCCCCTTGGTTTCTCTCTTTCTCCCTTTTAAGAGCATACACTTAAAGACAAGGGCACTCAAAAGCAATGCATAAGGGAACTTAGAAAGTGATTGTACATGTCCAGGGAAAGGCTTAGGCAAAGCCTGAGAAGAGCTTAAGTTTACATCTCAGCCTGATTCCTGGCATAGAGACAGTCTACAAAAATCAGTCAAACACGCAAACCAGCAAATGATGGAAGGGACAGAATCTCATTTTTAGAGTTATCAAATGATAAGATCCAAATGTATAGTTTTCAAAAACAACAAAAATCCCTGCATTTTATAGGGGGCAGCTGAGGCCTAGGAGAGGAGGGGCATTCCATGCAGGCAGACTGAGCCAGGAAGAAGGGCCCCTGGCTCCCAGTGTGATGCTCTCCCACCACCCACTGACCTTGCTGACTGTGTGAACCCTGAGCCGTCATCCTCACGGCCCCTGGTGGGGACATTCGACTATCCTGAAGTCAATACTTACACACTGACAACCTCTCCTTCTTGAACCATGTCATCTTTGCAAGGTGTATCCACACGGAACAGAGGGCCAGACAAGTGGTGGGGTTTGTCCAAGGTTAGCTGATCGCCAGTCAGAGATCAGAAGCAGCTCGCAGGCTTTCTGTGTCTCAGGACAGAAGCCTTCAAAGAGCTTGTGTCATGTTACTCTCCTTTGGCCTTCACAAGGCTGGCGCTCCTTGCACTAGTGCCCTCCTTATAGATGAGAGGACAAGGATCAGAGAGGCCCAGCCCTCTGGGCTCCCTCCCACAGCTGGCCAGTGGTGAAGAGAGGGTGGGCCAGGTGGCCAGGAGTCCAGTCCGGTCACCCTGCCCATTGCCACTCCTGCAGCTGGGAATGGCCTTCCTGAGAGCAACTGGAAATCTGACCAAGGGAAGCTTAGACAAGTCAGATTCTTTTTCTCATCCAACAAGGCCTCTGATGGGGCAGGGGGTGGGGGTAGTGTAGCAAAGGCCCTTTAGCTCCAAGATGCCATCCGTCCAGCCTCCTTCTCTACCTCCTCTCAGAGTCCTAGGCAAGTGCGGTCTACCCAAACACCACAGCGAGCCGGCTGCTCCATCATTGGCTCAGGGGGTACAGGGTGAGGGCTTCTGCGTTTCTCAGATTTCTGAAAGTGCCCCATACCAATCTCTGCCCCTCCTCCCCATCTCATTGGTGGGAACTGTGTCACGTGACTGCCTGCAGGGGGTGGGAACTATATGTTTTCCCATCTCCTTAATGGGAACTGTGTCATATGACAGCCTGCAGAAAGGCTGAAAATGTAAGGCTTTTAAAGAATGGGAAATTGTTGATCCCCCCCCCCAAATAAGCATTGTAATAGTAAGAAAGAAGAGGGGAATGACTATCAGCGGACAACCTGCAGCCTCTGCCCCAACATTTACAATCTCATTTTCATACTTAACTGCTTGGATCCACATAAGCACGTTTGTTGTCAGAGAGGCTGAGTCACTTGCCAGGGGCCTGATGGGGGTGGTTTGAGGAACCAGACTGGAGCCTGGCTCTCTGTCCTGGACACCCAGCCCTCCCCAGATCTGTACTCCTGCCCTGTCTTGCCTATTCTCTTCTCTTTCACAGTCCCAGTTCTCTGTCTCTGCAGCTCTCCAGACCAGCAGGTGTCAGCACATTCCTGCAGCCTAGAGAAGAGAGGGCAGTGGTTTATCACGTTTATGACACTGAACTACTTTAAGCAAGTCTGCTTTGGAAAGTCCAAACTCAAACCAACCCCCGTGATGTTCCACTCCCTCTCTCATATCCTGCTGGTGGGATGTTCACTGGGGTAACCTTATCTAACGTCTATCAAAATTCAAGACTCCCATGCCCTTTGTCTCAGCAATTTAACGTCTGGGAGTGGATCATCCTGAAGTAGCCAAGGGTGTGTATTTACATATGCAAGAATGCCCACATCATTTGTAAAAATACAATAGCAAAAAATTTGAGATAATCTAGTATTCATTCAGAGAAGGCAATGGCAACCCACTCCAGTACTCTTGCCTGGAAAATCCCATGGACAGAGGAGCCTGGTAGGCTGCAGTCCATGGGGTCGCTAAGAGTCGAACATGACTGAGCGACTTCACTTTCACTTTTCACTTTAATGCATTGGAGAAGGAAACGGCAAGCCACTCCAGTGTTCTTGCCTGGAGAATCCCAGGGACAGAGGAACCTGTTGGGTGCCGTCTCTGGGGTCCCACAGAGTCGGACACGACTGACACGACTTAACAGCAGCAGTATTCATTAATGGGTTGATTAGATAAATGATGGCGTATTTCTACTATTGAATATTAAGCAGTCATTAAAAAATGAGTGTGGTCCCTATGACCTGGCTCAGGAGACTATCTATCATGTATTTTTGGGTTAAAAGCACTTTGATGAAAAGCATGAACAGCATGCTGCTACCTTGCATAAAAATTGTAGGTGCACAAGTAAATATCTTGGAGGATAAATATTTGTACTAGGAGACATGTGGAAATCCTTTATGGATCTGATGATATGAACTATCTAAGGCCATTGCGCACAAGATTACTTTCTCTCTCTCCTGCTCAAGGACATCACCCAGCATCCCATCACTTTCTCCCCTGCATTCTGAATTTTGCTTCTCCGCAGAATTATTTTAACAGATGTACAACACTGCTTCATTTCTCCAGTCTCAAAACAGCATCAAAAACGAAACTGATGCTCTTCTGTTACCTTTGCTTCCCTTTACAGTCATTCACCTCAAGAGTCACCATACTTGCTATCTTAATTTCTTTTCTCCTGTTTTCTTTTCTTTCTTCTCAACCCAGATTTCACTCCCTTATACTCCACCACAGCTGCTCTTGTTGAGGTCATCAATGACTTCTGTATTGAGTTAATGGTCAAATTCCATGGACACTTGACTTTCGGGGATTTAGCCTAGTTGCTCACTTCTCTCTGAAGGCCTCCCTGGCTTTCCTCCTGACACTCTGGCTGCTCCTCCTCAGGCTCTCCTACCTGTAAATCTTACACTGTCTCCGGGTTCTCTTCTTTGCTCTCTTCGCCCTATCCTCACATATTCCCTTAGGAGTCTCCCCAGACTCCCATCGTATTTACATGCAGTTCATATGCTCATACACTTACTTTCAACCCAGTTTCTCCTCGAACATCCACCGCTATTCAGAATCTCCACCTGGAGGACCAACAGGCATCTCAAAATTCACGAGTCCCCACCTGAAATCCCATTCTTCCATTTCCTCTCCCTTTCTAACCTACTACTCTGAGAGTCTCCCTCATTTCAGCCAAGGCAGCTCCATCCTTCCAGGTCTCAGGCCAGAGATGCTGGACCCCTCTCATCCTCTCACACCCCCAGTCACATCCAGCAGCGCACCTGCTGGCTCCCCTTCGAAGCGTTCCCAGACCTGGACCACTTCTCATCATCTCCACGGTCACCCCTCTGGTTTCCCATCCCAGTCACCACGCACCCTCTCCTGGATCATTGCAGCAGCCTCCTAACCACTCTCCCTGCTTCCTTCTTTCTAGGACTCTTTGCTTCAGAGGGCAGCAGAGTGATCTCATGAAATTTGTCAGATCGTGCTTCTCTACTGTTCAGAACCTTTCAGTGTTCTCACTGGTCAGAGAAAAACCCAGATCCTTTTCACTGAACCTACATTTACTGAATGTAGGCTCAGCCCTACATTTACTGAACCTCTCACACCGCCTACCTCACTGATCCCCACTGCTCTCCCACTGCTCCCTCCACTCCAGCCACACTGGCCTTCCCGCCACTTCTCGAACATGTGCCAGGTCTGCCCGTGTTCAAGGTCCTTGTATTTGCTGTTCTTCTGCCTGGGCTTCTCCTCCCGACCTGCTCAGTGCTTGCTCCTCTGTCTGCAGTGACCAAGTCATGTGCAACATGAATGATTCTTGTAGCAAAGTTCCGCAGCTCCTGAGGGTCCTCAGAGGAAAGGTTACACACCTGTCCAGAGCAAAGAGAAGATGGGTGGTGGCCAGGTCTTTTCTAGAATTTACTTTTTCTAGAAATCACGCTTTCCCACTTTTAATGTTTTTATTACAAAATGAAAAGTTTTTAGTGGTGTCTTGAATGAAATAAGAAAGCTGGGGCTGGATATCACCAATGGCCAAGAGTTCTGCCCTGAAGATGTCAAGAGAAGGATTAGAACCCAGTGACCCCAGAAAGGTCTTCATCTTACAGACAGAGCCTCCAGTGATGAGGAGCTCATTCTCCCCATAGGTAACCACAAGCTACTTGACTGTGCTAAGTCAGTGTGGGGCCCAGACCAGTCAGTACAGTGACAGGCCCTACCTTTCCAGATGAAGATAGCAGCCACGTATTTCCCATAGAAAAGGGGGATAGAGAAACCCTTTGGGCAGACTCTGTCTCTGCGGTCCTGAAATCTCCTACTCACTGTGATTAAAAAAATCGATCAAAGTCATATCTGAGGCTGAGCAGGGAGATATCCCTCATCTAAGCAATTCCTAAGATACCTCTGCATTATAATAGTGAGGGTCTTAGATTAAAGGAAGTGGAGAGATTAAGGGGAAGGTTTAACCTTTTACATTTTTTTTTTTTTCTGTGCTGTTTGAGTTGTTTTTCTCCAGCAAGGATATATTACCTTCATAATGTGTGTGTTATTTATACATGTATGTATTAATGTGTGAGTGTGTTTGTGTGTCCCAGCTCCAGGAGTGAGTGCTATTTACAAGAGAAAGGGATTCCGTGGCTTACAAAAGGATTTGCTGAAGGCATCTTTGAAGTGCTCTGCTCTCCAGAGACCTACAGAAAAGAATTTTGATTTATAAACACTTTCCTCTCATGCTTTGATGCAATCCTTAAATACGTGTCCAATTTCTGTTTCAAGTTCTCTCCAATTTAACCAGCAATTCTCCAAGTTGCAGCTATGTGCTGGGCACTGTGCTTGGCACAGTGGGGGAAGAAAGATGGAGACCCACCTTCAAAAGGAAGCTGGCATTGTCAACTCTCACTGAGCAGGCTTTGAAAGAAGAACTTCTCAGAAGTTGATGGCAGGGGTGATTTAGCAAGACCTTCTGCATTGTCCATGAATCCAGCCAGGAGCTCAGACATGAAGAGGCATCTCTGGCCTCCCAGGGTGATGGGGCAGCGAGAAGGCTCTACTGTAGTCAGAGGGGGTGAGGGTTATGGTGAAGAGTGGTGAACTGCTCTGCTTCCCCATTGCCACCATCACTGTGCAGAAACCATAAAAGGAGCCCTGCAATGTGATAAGTGTAGGTTTTTGAAACTGATAAAAAGAAGCTAAAGGCAGCTTGTGAAAACACATCCCAGTTAGACCTAAAGTAGGTGGGGAAGGGGCAACTGTGAGCTTTTGAGTTCTTCATCCACCCAGCCAGCCCTGTAGTTGACTTCACTGTTAGGTCCCCTTCATACCTCCATGGTGTATAAGCTGCCTGTGCCCCTAATGTTGAGCAAAGGACCATCTGAAACCCTTGGGCAGGATTGCACTTATATTGAATTTTTATTTTATTGTTCCTACCTGAAGTGAGGTTCTCTGGTGATAAAACCTTTTTAAAAAAGACTATATTCCTTTTGAACTCAGAATCAAGGCATGAAAAAATCATAAGAACAACAAAGAAAATAGCACCCACCTCTTTGGGTTGTTGTGAGATTAATTAAGATAATACAACATCCTTGGCATGGTGCCTGGCACATGACAAGGGGTCAGGCAGTGGAGCTGCTGTAGCCTGATTACTTCTGTGGCTGTGTGGTTGTGGCTGTTGGATATCAAGGGTCTTGGTAGGATTTTTGTTATATGACCTCCATACCTTGGCTGAACCGTTGGTAAAATCAGAATAACAAGCTTTTCCCAGCCTGAAAGCAGGATGACCTCTCAATGTGAGTCATTTCCCCTTTCCATGATCTCTGCTGTTGCAGCTCTGCTGGGTTGGCAACCTTTGGTGTTAACTGTACAAGAGGGGAGAGAGACAGTTTGGCGTGTCCCACTCATTTTTTTCATGATTCAATACCTTCATTTGTTCATGCATTTGGGAAACATTTATGCAACCTTCTTATTCCCATTCTTATGATAAGGAGATGGAGGGTTGCAACCCTTGTTAAATTTGCAGCTTTAATCCCTTTCTGTGCAGGGAGTGGGCTCTCTGTTTGCTTTGACTGTGATATCAAGAACTCAAGGATTTGCCTGGGAGACCAGGATTCTATGGTCTTGGGAAGTTGGAAACAACTGACTCACTTGAATGGGTCGATTTTTTTTCTCGATAATTGTCAGAAAATCAATATTCGATTGTGCCCCTCAGCCAGTGCTCATCTTCCCCCCTCAGGAAGTAGAAAGGAAGATCAATGATCTTGACAAGATCTAAATAAAAGTGTCTCAAGCAAACCAGAGGGGAGGGGATGTGCATGTGGCTCCTAAGGCGGCCATAAATCTGAGGTTGATGAATCACCTGGGCAGGTGCCTCTGTCACCAGCATCCTGGCTCAGGACAGGAGTGGTGTAATTACTTCTCTCATGGTGGTTATCTGAAGTGAGCTGGTCCATTTTTCTCATTTATTACTACTGAATTTCAGGAAAGTGTTTACTAAATCCTCCCTCCACTTCCTTACCTAAATATTATATTTATTTGGCGAGGGCCAGAAGGGGCCCTGCAGTAAGACAACTCAGTCCCTCAGCCTACCTGTACAGAGGGTTCTCTTGTGGGCATGATGGGTGGGCCGCAGACAGCCAGCTCTTCCTAACTGTCATCGGTGGTGCCATAAGTTTGCCTTCCTCCCCTTCCCCTGCTCTGTGGACAGATGTGTCTAATGCAAGGCATTAGGAATAAGCTGAGGCTAGGCTGAAGAAGGGGTCAACAGAGGATGAGATGGTTGGATGGCATCATTGACTCAATGGACATGACTGTTTGAGCAAACTCAGGGAGCTAGTGAGAGACAGGGAAGACTGGCGTGCTGCAGTCCATGGGGTCACAAAGAGTCAGACAGGACTGAGCAAACAACAAGAACAAGGAATGATAGAGGATTTGGGAGGGGTTTTCCTGCCTACGCAGGATGCAGAGGAAAAGGGGCAGCTGGCCAGCAGGACTAGTTTCTTGTGTCTAACTTAAACCTCCTCTTCACTGTATGTTCTATTGCAGTCAGAACTCTGAGAGGAATTGACTTTAATCATCAAAGCCACAGATCCCAGGGAGTCCACAGGTCCTCTGGCACTCTAGGGTCTGAGTTGCATATCAAAATAAATGAATACATTAAAAAAATTGTATAGCTTTTCTTCCAGGCATAGGCTTCTCTGAGTCATTTCAGCTTCTCTGGAAAACAGACAAGTGCTTGATTCTGGGTATTATTGAGAATCACATAGTCAGACCCGACATAATGGTGGCTTATGCAAGACAGAATTATATTACTCCCTTACACAACAGTTCCCTGATAGCTCAGTTGATAAAGAATCCACCTGCAATGCAGGAGACTCCAGTTTGTTTCCTAGGTCGGGAAGATCCACTGGGGAAGGGATAGACTACCCACTCCAGTTTTCTTGAGCTTCCCTTATGGCTCGGCTGGTAAAGAATCTGCCTGCAATGCAGGAGACCTGGGTTCAATCCCTGGTTGGGAAGATCCCCTGGTCTGGTGAATTCCAAGGACTACAGTCCATGGGGTCCCAAAGAGTGGGATACAACTGAGAGACTTTCACTTTCATTTACACAGCAGTTCTAGCATTGGCTACTGAGGCCTCATGAGGTAGCTCCACAGTCTTAGGGACCCAGATTGCTTCTGTCTTTTGTTATCACTCCTAATTTCTTGGCCATATTAATGTTGTGAAATTGAGCACAATTCCATGTCCATATTCCCTCCAATAAGAGGGAGAACCAGAGGACATGAAAAGCATGACCTTTCCAGGATGCAGCCTAGAGGAAAAACAATGCCGCATTCAAGATAAAGGTGCTCCATTTTAAAGATGCTTGGAAGAAACAAACGTGTAGAGTTCTTTATCTGTAGTAAGTTTTAATATAAAAGATAGTGGAGATTCAAGAGAGAATATTTACTTTTGGGTAAATGTCCTACAAGGTCTTCATTCACATAAAGTTTCAACTATTGGTGTATACGGGTAAGGTTAGTAATCTTGAGTTTAGGGTACAATCTAAATTTTTTTTCTAAAAAATAAAAGTAAAATTTGAGGAAACTCTCAACCATGTGCTGTAAATGGAAATAAAGTAAGTTTTTACATTAGAATATTTTTTTAAAAAAGGATGCAGCCTGGAAATCGCACATGTGAGTATTCACATGCTATTGGTAGAAATTAGTTACCTGGCTGCGCCTTGCTGCAGGGGAAGCTGAGACACGTACCTTTCAAATTTTTATTCAGCTGAAATTTGAGGTTCTATAACTAAAGGAAGAAGTGAAGAATATATGGAGGTGAGATGAGTGGATAAGGGTGGCTGGCCATATCAGGTATAAGTGTAAGAGAAATTTTTTGGAAAGTCAGGTGGTTCTAGCAGGAGAGAAGGGAAAGAGTTGGGTCCATTCTATATTTTATAATTTTCCTGTCTTCCTACAGTCTTGTTTTTCCTCTTCTGACCTTTCTCAGCCTTGACTCTGATATGTGCTTCTTTTCTTATCCTAATTTGGTTCTTCTAAAGTGTCTCCAGATCATCTAATAGCTCTACAATTCACTGCTGCTGTTGCTGCTAAGTCGCTTTCCAGGCAAGAGTACTGGAGTGGGTTGCCATTGCTTTCTCTGCTACAATTCACTAAATTAAGTGATACCTGATGAGAGTAGAGAATTTAGTTGTTGGAACCCACCCTGTGCCAGACATAATGCCGGGTTTGGAGATACAGCAGAGTAAAAGCAGACCTGATTCCTTCTCTCTAGGAGTGTAGATTACAGCAGGAGGAAATGGCACAAATATATATCAAATTGAAGCTATGTTTCTATTTATGGCCATGATGGAGCAATAGGACCTGGATTTATCTTATCTTTCTGCATGAAATAATTAAAGAACTGGATAACATATATGAAATAATTCTTCAGATATTAGGCATCAAGCAAAAGAGGCACACTAATCCCTGAAAGATGGGAAATGAAAAGCAAGTCCCATAAATATTTTAGGGTGAAAAAAGTCTTTATTTCTCTTTTGTTTCTGAAAGATTATCTTCCGGGTTTAGAGTTTAGAACAGGAGGGTTTGTTCTCAACATTATAAGATGTTTCTCCACTGTTATCTCATTTGAATTATTTCTGAGGAGAAATCTGCTGTCATCCTTATTTTTATTTCTCTGTTCATTCAATGTACTTATTTTTCTTCTGGCTGCTTCTGAGACTTTCTTTTTATTACTGGCTTTGAGCACTTTGATTATGACATGACTTGGTGTAGATATTTTTAAAATACTGTGTGTGTGTGCTTGGGAATTGTAGAGCTTCTTAGACTGGTAGGTTTATGCTTTTCATCAAATTTGGAAAATTTGTGCTCATTTTTTTTTCAATTTTTTTCTGTCCTGAAAGAATTAATCCCCAGTGAACTCACATCACAAGAAATGTTACATGAAGTTTTTATGTTAGAGGAGAAATAATGGTGGATAGAAATATGGATCTCACAAAGGAATGAAGAGCACTGGACACAGTAATTATGCAGGGAAATACAAAATAGTTTCTGTTATTTAAATCTCTGAAAAAAAAAACCATTGACCATTTGAAGGCTAGTAACAACAATGTAAAGTTGGGCTTATAACATATGTAGAAGTAAAGTGTATGACCGCAACAACTTAAAAGGGAGAGAAGGAAGTATACTGGTGCATTTATGCATGCTAAGTCGCTTCAGTCATGTCCAACTCTGTGTGACTCTGTGGACTGTAGCCTGTCAGGCTCCTCTGTCCATGAGATTCTCCAGGTAAGAATACTGGAGGTGTTGCTATGCCTTTCTCTAGGGGACCTTCCCCACCCAGGGATCAAACCTGTGTCTCTTATGTCTTCTACATTGGTAGATGGATTCTTTACCAACAGCGCTACCTGGGAAGCCCATACTAGTACAGTGCTTTATATTATATGCAGTGCTATATTGATACTATCACCAGAAGGTACATGGTGGTAAGTTAAGATATATACTATAAATCTCAAAACAACACTAAAATGCCAAAACAAGATATTAGTAATAAGCCAACAAAGAAGATAAAATAGAATCAGAAAAAGTGCCCAGTTATCCAAAAAGAAAGCAGATAAAGAAGAAAAAAGTGAACAAAGAGCAGACTTGACAAGTAGAAAAAGAAGAGCAAGGTTATATGTAAAAACTAACCATTTTAACAATCATGTTAAGTGTAAATTCTCTAAACACCTCCTTAAATGTGGAGATTGTCTGATTAGATAAAACAGCAAGAGTGAATTATATGGTGCTCAAAAAAACTCTTTAAATATTAAGATACAGATAGGCTAAAAGTAAAATAATGGAAAACTATGTCATGTTAAGAATAATCAATAAAAAGCTGGAGTGGCTATGTTAATATTAGAGTAAATGTCAGAGCAGAGAATACTACCAGGGATAAAAAGAGTCATTTCATAATGATAAAGCTGTCAATTCACCAAGGGAAAATAGGAGTCCTGAATATTTGTGCACCTGAAAGCAAGTTTCAAAATAATGAAGCAAAAATGAATAGAACTGCAGAGAGAAATAGGCAAATCCATAATTATAATGGAAGATTTAAATATCACTCTCACAGTAATTGATGGAATAAATAGACAGAAAGTAAATAAGACTATAAAAGATTTTTACAGCACTATCAAACAATTTGATCTAACTGACATTTATAAAACTCTCTACTCAATAATGGAAGGATACATATTATTTTCAACTACATACAGAACATTTACCAAGATGGATTAATAAAGTCTCAAAAATTTAAAAGGATTCTAATTATACAAAGTATATTATCTGTTCATAATATTAAAAAAGTAGAACTCTATAGTAGAAAGATATCTGGAAAATCTCCCAAATATTTGGAAACTAAATAATGCACCTCCAAACAACTCACATGTTAAAGAATGAATCAATAGGGAAATAGAAAATATTTTGAACTGAATTAAAATGAAAACTTATATTAAAATGTATTACATGCCATTATAGCAGCATTTAGGGAAGAATTTATAGCACTAGACACCTACATTATAAATAAGAAAGGTCTAGCATCAATGACTTTAGCTTCCATCTCAAGAAGATGGAAGAGCAAATTAAGCTCAAAATAAACTGAAGGACGGTAGTATACTCATTTTCACTATATTGATTCTTCCCATTCACGAACATGGTATATTTCTCCATCTATTTGTGTCATCTTTCATTTCTTTCATCAGTGTTTTATGGTTTTCTATATATAGGTCTTTCGTTTCTTTAGGTAGATTTATTCCTAAGTATTTTATTCTTTTTGTTGCAATGGTGAATGGAATTGTTTCCTTAATTTCTCTTTCTGTTTTCTCATTAGTATGTAGGAATGCAAGGGATTTCTGTGTGTTTATTTTATATCCTGCAACTTTACTATATTCATTGATTAGCTCTAGTAATTTTCTGGTGGTATCTTCAGGGTTTTCTATGTAGAGGATCATGTCATCTGCAAACAGTGAGAGTTTTACTTCTTTTCCAATCTATAGATTCAATGCAATCCCTATCATGCTACCAATGGTATTTTTCACAAAACTAGAACAAATAATTTCACAATTTATATGGAAATACAAAATACCTCGAAGAGCCAAAGCAATCTTGAGAAAGAAGAATGGAACTGGAGGAATCAACCTGCCTGATTTCAGACTATACTTCAAAGCTACAGTCATCAAGACAGTATGGTACTGGCACAAAGACAGAAATATAGATCAATGGAACAAAATAGAAAGCTCAGAGATAAATCCACACACCTATGAACACCTTATCTTCGACAAAGGAGGCAAGAATATACAATAGAGAAAAGATAATCTCTTTAACAAGTGGTGCTGGGAAAACTGGTCAACCACTTGTAAAAGAATGAAACTAGAACACTCTCTAACACTATACACAACCAATACAATATTGTAAAGTAAAATAAATAAATAAATAAATAATAAGATAAAAATAAATTCCATTTAAAAAAACACTCAAAATGGATTAGAGATTTAAACGTAAGACCAGAAACTATAAAACTCCTAGAAACATAGGCAGAACACTCTCTGACATAAATCACAGCAGGATCCTCTATGAGCCACCTCCAAGAGTAATGGAAATAAAAGCAAAAATAACCAAATGGGACTTAATTAAACTTAAAAGCTTTTGCACAACGAAGGAAACTATAAGCAAGGTGAAAAGACAGCCTTCACAATGGGAGAAAATAATAGCAAATGAAGCAACTGACAAACAACTAATCTCAAAAATATACAAGCAGCTCTTGCAGCTCAATACCAGAAAAATAAATGACCCAATCAAAAAATGGGCCAAAGAACTAAACAGACATTTCTCCAAAGAAGACATACAGATGGCTAACAAACATATGAAAAGATGCTCAACATCATTTATTATCAGAGAAATGCAAATCAAAACCACAATGAGGTACCATCTCAAGCCGGTCAGAATGGCTGCTATCAAAAAGTCTACAAACAATAAATGCTGGAGAGGGTGTGGAGAAAAGGGAACCCTCTTACACTGTTGGTGGGAATGCCACTATGTACATAAACTAGTATAGCCACTATGGAGAACAGTGTGGAGATTCCTTAAAAAACTGGAAATAGAACTGCCATGCTGCTGCTGCTGCTTCTAAGTCGCTTCAGTCGTGTCCGACTCTGTGCGACCCCACAGACGGCAGTCCACCAGGCTCTCCCGTCCCTGGGATTCTCCAGGCAAGAACACTGGAGTGGGTTGCCATTTCCTTCTCCAATGCATGAAAGTAAAAAGTGAAAGTGAAGTCACTCAGTCGTGTCTAACTCCTAGCGACTCCATGGACTGCAGCCTACCAGGCTCCTCTGTCCATGGGATTTTCCAGGCAAGAGTACTGGAGTGGGTTGCCATTGCCATACAACCCAGCAATCCCACTACTGGGCATACACGCCAAGGAAACCAGAATCGAAAGAGACATGTGTACCCCAATGTGCATCACAGCACTGTTTACAATAGCCAAGACATGGAAGCAACCTAGATGTCCATCAGCAGACGAATGGATAAGAAAGCTGTGGTACATATACACAATGGAGTATTACTCAGCCATTAAAAAGAATGCATTTGAATCAGTTCTAATGCAGTAGATGAAACTGGGGCCTATTATACAGAGTGAAGTAAGCCAGAAAGAAAAACACCAATACAGTATATTAATGCATATATATGTGAAACAGGAGAGTGAAAAAGTTGGCTTAAAGCTCAACATTCAGAAAACTAAGATCATGGCATTCAGTCCCATCACTTCATGGCAAATAGATGGGGAAACAGTGGCTGACTTTATTTTTCTGGGCTCCAAAATCACTGCAGAGGTGACTGAAGCCATGAAATTAAAAGACGCTTACTCCTTGGAAGGAAACTTATGACCAACCTAGACAGCATATTAAAAAGCAGAGACATTACTTTGCCAACAAAGGTC